>NC_071391.1:121918007-122263354 GCF_022682495.2 Desmodus rotundus
GGGAAAATGAGCCTGGCAAATGGGCAGGTAAAGAATGTAACTTAGTTTTTTATGCATAATCATAGGACCCTAGACCTGGAGAAACTTAAACAACCCACCCCAACTTCCTAATTTTGATGGTAACTGTAGCTTGGCTTGGCAAGCCAGTGATGTAGCTGAAGTACTGTTAGCCAAATTCTAGCCAGATACTGTTAACTGTAAAGGTTCTTAGCATGAGAAATGCCCCTTCTACTCAAAAGGGAGATGTCAAAGTTATATTAGCACTAGCTGAGACTTTCTTCTTCGACAAAATTAAAAGACTTCTAATTAGAAAAGAATAGCTTTTTCCCTCTGTAATTTGAGTCTTCTTAACTTGGCCCATGGGTACTCCTGAGCTCATTTCCCAGGGTGTACAGTGTCTTTAAACTCTATCAGCATGAATTTCCCTCAGTTCTGCCTTGTTGCAACTCCGGTTGTGAGTCCCTCTTCAGATGCTTGTTGAGCCCCTGTAACTTGAAAAGCACTGATCAGGTGCAGCAAGTAGCACAGAAAAATACCAGGAGACACAGTCCCTGCCCTAAGTAGACTACTATGTACATGAACAGATAAGGGTACATTAGTAGTTCAGTGTTACTTGATTGAATACACAGGCACCAGTGCTTGGAGACCCGCAGACAAATTCCTGTGAGCCTGAGTTGTCAGAGAACACTGCACACAGAGGTGGGACCAGTCCTGCCTTGAAGGCGCTCTTGCATCGGAACAGGCAATGAAGAGCAAAGAGCTCGTATGGAGCAAGAGGAATGAACTGAGCAAATTCAGGAAACTGAATTCAGGACAAGAACATTTCTGAAGTCTTTTTGACACCCCAACAGTAGAATCCAAAAAGCCTGGCCTTTAAAACCCATGAAAGATTTTTAAAATCTTTTCCCTCATCACTCCAGCCAGAATGGTCAAATTGTTGTCATGCATATACACTCCAGCTCTTTTGTACTTTTTATCTTCTCCTCTCCACCTAAAAATTGACATCCCACCTATCCTTGCACATTTGATGTGATGAGAGTGGTTCTCCATCTCATTGTTCTCAGGTGCATCTGTTGAATCTGAGTTGGAATATTTTGTTCCCTTAATCTGAAAGGGCAGTACACTTGGCGTCAGCTTTGGCATTGCATGTCTTAGAGGAGCATCACAGTGGTAGCTATAAAAGTTGATTAACGAAATACGTTCTCAGAAGAAAACCTAAGATCTATGGCTACTGTCCAGTTGCAATAAAGTGTGTTTCTTATATACCTTCTGAAATGGAAGTGTTCAGTGAGCACACAGCATATGCTTCAAAGTGCCAGTTTCCTGCTTTTAAATCAAGTATTCACAAGTAGAAGCTGTTTCTGTTACTTGGAAAGAAGACAGAATTTATAAATTAGGATAGCTACCTAGAGGTTTCAACTCATAGCTCGCAAGTTACTAAAATTCATTCACAAACGTGTTTAGAGAAGGGTTTCATTGATAGGTAAACAGTTGAAATCTTTTAGTCTTTCATCTCCTACCTTGAATATACTGGCATATGAAATAACATCACTAAACATGTTTTAAAATAAAAAATTTAAAGCACTTTCCTCTCCTGAACAGTATTTTGTTTAATCTGAAAAAGAAATAGTCCCTTTCCAGATATTAGTTATATAATTAGCTCCAAAATTAGAAAGAACTGTCATTATGATTTCTGCTAATGGCATAATAAGTGCAGATTTGCAGTGTTTTATTTTACTGGTGGACTTTTCCCCATCTGAATAATTAAAAACAAAACTTGCTGCTCTTGTCCCATCCTGTCCTATAAAATTAAGCTAGTGATTTTATTTTTCTAGTCTTGTTCCATTTTCTCCACCCTAACTATTTTTTCCGAGCACACTGCACTACCACCAAGTAATTCCTGCTAAAACTTGGGTTTTGTCATGTTCAAGACTTATTGTATATTAGTTCACTTAATCATTTTACAAATATTTTTTAGTGCCTGATCTGAGCCAGGCAGTTCACAGATCTGTACTCCACAGCCAGCTCGGCATACTTCCTGTAACCTACCTCCTCTCTCTCATCCAGTCTTTAGTTCCCGTCCTTTATACCCCATCTCACAGTGCTCTTCTGAAACACGATTTATTCCTTCCAGTGTTCTCAGAAAAAGTTCTGATAGGAGTCATGTATTATGTAGTTGGATTTAAGTCATCAGTTTACCTCTCGAGGCTTTTATAACTTTGACTTTTCCTATAAATATGAATGAAAAACTGTCTCAAATTTAGTTTCCAAGTGCAAATGTTGGAAATACTAGAGAGGCAGTGTGCCCCCTGCTGGTTACAAATGAATGGCCTTCTGCTTTTCTCTCCAAACTTGACACTGTGCATGCTCCCTCCCACCTCCATAGCTGTGCAGCTTTTGCTCCTCCTGCCTGAACTGCTGTACTTCTCCCCCCCACCCCCCCCCCCAGTTCAGCTCAACCCACATCCTACATCTGATCCTCCCTAAAGGTTTTTCTGTGTCTACTACCATTCATTTTCCTAATGAGAGTTCCTCTACTATACAGAGTGGGGCAAAAGTAGGTTTACAGTTATATGCAAAACACAGAATTTATTCTTGTGTTATTATTTGTTAATTATTGTATTTCCCATACAAACAAATGTAAACCTACTTTTGCCCTACCCTGTACATAGTCACCATTACTAAGATTGGTACTTAAATATTGGTACATAATACCAGGTGCATAGATTCAAGGTCATGACTAGCTGCACATTTGTCTGTGACTAATGTCAAGCCATAACGTTTAAGCCATAGATACGGCTCCCTCAACAAGCAGAAAAAGGAAAAGGTGTTAGGTGCTGTGCATCCCAAACGAGTCGCTACCAAAATAATCTGCAAGCACCGTGAAAAATGTGTGTGCCTTGGGCACAGCAGTACTGTGTGCAATGGCTGTTACCGACATTTTGCAGAGCCAAGTAAAGACGTTTTTTTGGTTGTGTTTTTTAGCACCATCCATGTTTCCATTATATGAAAATGGAAAATTTTTATTCTTTGTTTTTATATTTCTTTGTTTTTATATTTCTTTGTTTAATAATTTCTAGATTATAACTGAGAATAAGTTAAAAATCACGTATTATATAAATATAATAAATGCAGATTTGTAATGTTTTTATGTTCGGGGTTTTGGGGGGGGTTTTTTTGTTTTTTTTTTTTTTGTTTTTTTTTTTTTTTGCATTTCAGCATATACTAGTAATGAATATCTCTCAGATACATGCAACCTATGCTGTAATTGTTTTGACCACAACCTCCGCAGGGTTAATTATTTTGTTTTAATTGGCTCATTTCCATTTACCCAACTCTAGTATGATCTTCAAGAACACTGATCCTGCTATCTTACTCTATTTAAACAGTGCCTAGGCAAAGACACCCTGTTGGCATTCAGTGCATACCTAAATAGAAATTAGGAACATACCTAGGCCCGTATAGGTATATTTATATTGTATCTAGCTTCATTTTGCAAAATGAATTCATCCTTCATTAGCAGAAGGAAACATGTCATACTTAAGAGCATTAATAAAATTTCTTAATTTTTAAAAATTAAAAAGAAAAGATCAGCAACCATTTTTTCCCCATAAGTGCTAATATCTGAAAAATTTTTGATTTTTACTTCTCAACAGGTGGTTTGTTCTGGATGCAGAAACCAGAGATCTTGTTTCTATCCACACAGACGGGAATGAACAGCTCTCTGTGATGCGCTACTCAGTAGGTGGGTAGACTTGCCCCCACCCTGGCACTCACAGCGTTTCTCTATAACTGCGTATTTCCACTTCCAGTAAAGTTGTCTTCTTCTTTCTCTAATCTCTAGAGTAGTTAAGTCTTAAGTATGTTCCCCCCAACATCAGATTAAATTCTGCTGCAGGAAACTGTAAAAGATCTTCTAAAGTTAAACAACATTGTAAATCACCAAGCAAACATAAATGTATAGCGAACAACCGTATGTGCGGTTGAAAGCAGACAACAGTGCACAACCCCCCCCCCTTTTTTTTTTTTGGAACTATACATACTTAGCATTTAAATAGGTACTGGGCTGAATGTTACATCTGTTCAGCAATCTTTTCTTTGTATATAGAGAATATAAAAGAAATAGTAATATTAAGATTTCACAAATTTTACAGGCCTTCAAGTTCTTTAAAATTGGGTTACATTGTTACCAGTTACATAGTAATGATTATTTTGTTGATTAAGTAAAATGCTCAGCAACTCATGAGGATTTGATACATTTGTTTATCCTCATTTGAATAATTCTTTGTACTGCATTCAAAATGTTAAGTTTTTGTAGTATTCTATTTCCTTGTCCCCTTATTATGGTTTTGATTCATATCATTCTCCCCTTGGCATTATAGTGACATTCACCTATGTTCAAAATTATATTCAGTAGTTGTTGGATCAGTGTGGGTCCCAAGGAATCCTTTTGGTTGCTTCTAAGTTGTTTTAAAGGAAGCACTGAATACTATTCTCTGAGTTGAAAAAGGAAGGAAAAGTATTTGCTGTAGTCTGTAAGTGGCAAGACGTGAAGCAGCAAAGGTTTTCGGGTTTGGATTGGCTTTTTTCCCAGCACTGTAGTGCTGAAAACAGATAACTACTGCAGATGTAGTGACTAAAACCCAAGGGTCAGTTGGACTTTACTGACCACCTACTAAATGACACGTACAGTAGAGGAGACCATAGAGAAGAGAACGTGGTCCCTTCCAAGAGGACGACCCTGTATTTGGAGAGGCGTGCTCAGCTGAAATGAGCAGTGGTGCACTCAGCTTGCTGTAAGAACACTGTGACCTAGACCCATCAAAGCAGTCTCACTTCCCTGGGGCCAGATTGTAGCTAACTAGAAGGATGTGAGGCTAGAGTATGTGAAGCCCAAAGCCTGGGAGCGTCTCCAGGAAGGGACGATGTACTGGATTAGGTGACCGTTTGTTTTCCAAGTGTGCTTAGTGATGGAAGGATTAATTCATCAAATGACAGTTATTAAACTGATGGTAAAGTAACAGTAAATAAATCTATCAGTGTATTTCTCTAGTCAACACTTTCCTGCTTCATTCTAGATGGCACCTTCCTGGCTGTAGGATCTCATGACAACTTTATTTACCTCTATGTAGTCTCGGAAAATGGAAGAAAATATAGCAGATATGGAAAGTGCACTGTAAGTAATGAAGTAAAATTAAGTTGTGAAACTGTTGGAAATTTACTTTGTTAAAAAGAAAGTTAAATGTTTACATTGATGTATCTGTCCCTCAGCTGCTTTAAAACTTTCGCCTCTCGAAACTGAGATTACCCAACAGCAGAACATTGCAGTTCCCTGCGTGTTGTAGAAAGCATTCTCCTTTGATGGGAGTTAAATACTTGTCTGTCTCTGACTGATTTTAAACTGGTTTCCTCAGCGATTGCCATCAGAACCCCTTACTCTACTAACTCTCCATTTTTTTGAAAATGGATTGAGTCAGAATGGAATGAAAGGGCAACTCACTTTTTTTTTTGATATATTTATTGATTATGCTATTGCAGTTGTCCCATTTCCCCCCCTCACTCAAATCCATCCTGCCCACCCCCTCCCTCCCACATTCCCCCCTATAGTTCATGTCCATGGGTCATATTTATAAGTTCTTTGGCTTCTACATTTCCTACACTATTTTTACCCTCCCCCTGTCTATTTTCTACCTATCATCTATGCTACTTATTCTCTGTACCTTCCCCCCCCTCCCCCTCCCACTCCCTTATTGACAACCCTCCATGTCATCTCCATCTCTATGGTTCTGTTTCTGTTCTAGTTGTTTGCCTAGTTTGCTCTTGTTTTTGTTTTAGGTGTGGTCGTTAATAACTGTGAGTTTGCTGTCATTTTTACTGTTCCTATTTTTGATCTTCTTTTTCTTAGGTAACTCCCTTTAACATTTCATATAATAAGGGCTTGGTGATGATGAACTTCTTTAACTTGACCTTATCTGAGAAGCATTTTATCTTCCCTTCCATTCTAAATGATAGCTTTGCTGGATACAGTAATCTTGGATGTAGGTCCTTGCGTTTAATCTTGGGTAATGTAATTATGGTGTGCCTTGGCATGTTCCTCCTTGGGTCCAGTTTCTTTGGGACTCTCTGAGCTTCCTGGACTTCCTGGAAGTCTATTTCCTTTGCCAGATTGGGGAAGTTATCCTTCATTATTTGTTCAAATAAGTTTTCATTTTTTTCTTCCTCTTCTCCTTCTGGCACCCCTATAATTCGGATGTTGGACTGTTTCAAGATGTCCTGGAGGTTCCTAAGCCTCTCCTCATTTTTCAGAATTCTTGTTTCTTCATTCTTTTCTAGTTGGATGTTTCTTTCTTCCTTCTGGTCCACACCGTTGATTTGAGTCCCAGTTTCCTTCGCATCACTATTGGTTCCCTGTACATTTTCCTTTGTTTCTCTTAGCATAGGCTTCATTTTTTCATCTGGTTTTCGAATAGATTCAACCAATTCTGTGAGCATCTTGATAACCAGTGTTTTGAACTGTGCATCCGATAGGTTGGCTATCTCTTCCTCGCTTAGTTGTATTTTTTCTGGAGCTTTGAAGTGTTCTGTCATTTGGGCCTTTTTTTTTTTTTTTTTTTTTTTTTTTGTCTTGGCGCGTCTGTTACTTAAAGGGGCGGAGCCTTAGGTGTTCCCCAGGGCGGGGTAACGTTGGTGGCTGTGCTGTGACGCTGTATGTGGGGGAGGGGCCGAGAGGGAGCGGTGGCGCCTGCCTCACTCTCCTCTGGATTTCAGTCTTTCACTCTGCTACCCACAATTAAACTGGGCCCCTCTGGTGCTGGTTCCCCAGTGGGTGGGCCTGTGCACACTCTAGGCCCCTGTGGGTCTCTCCAACGACCTCTCCCCCGTGAAGCTGAGAGTCTCTCCTGCTGCTGCCCCAACCCCCACGGGCGCTTTCAATCAGAGGTTTGAGGCTTTATTTCCCGGAGCTGGAGCCCTGGGTTGCGCGGTCTGCTTTGCTCCCCGCCGTTCGCCCAGTTTATCTGTGTGCGAATGTGGGGCCCCAGGGTGCTACCCACTGCTCTGCCTGCCCCGCTCTCTGCCACTCTGAGTCCGGCCCTCTCGGTTTATCTGCGCAAATGTAGGGTTCCAGGGTCTGCTAGTGCTCGGACTGCCTGACCCGTTCGTCCCACACTCCGCCAGTCTCAGTCCCTCCACGGCAACGTGAGTCCTCTCCACCTCGGTGCCCGTCTCCGCCCCTCCTGCCGGTCTGGATGAATGTTTATTTTGTATTTCCTTGGTGTCGGACTTCCTTGCTGTTCGATTTTCTGTCAGTTCTGGTTGTGCAAGGAGGCGCAGTGTGTCTGCCTACGCCACCATCTTGGTTCTCTGCAACTCACTTTTAATCCCAGTGTCCCCTGTTCCTGCCCACCCTGACACCCTGCAATTTCCTGTATCACCTGTCTGCCACTAAAATAATTTATATAGATACTTGTCTAAATTAAGAGAATTAACAAACATTTTCTCTAATTTGTGCCCATTTCAGATTGACTAGGTTATCACTTTAAAGTGCACATTAGATTCAGTTCTGGAGATACACTGGTACTTCCTGTATGGCGGGTACTCTGGTAACTAGAGACATGTTCTGGGCCCCGTGATGCCCTCCTCAAGCACACCACTGATTGGCCAGCTGCCTTCTGCCAGCTCGAATGCCTCCTTCACGTGCTTGGGTGCCAGCCATCTTCCCACCTGATGTTTCCACAGAAAGTGATGCTGTGAAGGGGGACAAGCTCCAGCTGTTTGGTTGCAGCTTAATTATTACAGGAATATCTTGTAAAGTTCTAAATACACTTCTGCAGCTACCGTGGTCACCAGAAAATATTGGAAATCAAACAGAAAACTGCATTTGTACTTGGAACTTTAAGAGAAGTTCTAGTAGCCACATTTTAACAAAGACCTAATCTTTAAATAGCACTATGGCAATCACAAATTCCATGGAAAAGCATAAATCTCATTATCTAAAAAAGCAGTCCAAATAAGACAGTAGAGCACAGCTCAGTATTTGCTGCTTACAGATGGGGCTCACATGTACCTGTCTCAAAGATCTATATGAAGAAGAGCGAGTGAATGTTTTTCTGCTGAGACTGTGCTGTTATGTGGCAAATGATACCTTCTCAGAAACACCTCAGGTGTGTTTACTGTACAGGACTGGTCCTGGCCCACCTCTTTGAAGGAAGCCCAGTGATCTTCCAAGAAATAAGTTGCTCTTCATGAGCCTGACTTCTTGGGGCTGGCAAGGAATTGAGGGGAAGAGATGTGAATGGAATCATCCCTATGTACTGTTCGTCCGTGACAGCCTGTCACGTGTCTCCTCCCGTGGCCTGTCTCTGCCCTCGCACTCCTGCATGTGCCCCGCGAGCGTGCTCTCTTGCTGCCTTTGGGTTCTCCAGATCTCCCTCCAGCACACAATCCAAACCTCCTTGGCCTCATCTGTGGCAGTTTGTTCCTCTTTGTAGATCACATGATTTAGAAGGACCTTTTTTATTTCTTCTACTTCCCATGAGAGCTTCTATCTTAGTGTTCAGTAAATATTTGTAAAAGTGGTTTGCTTAAACTACAAGATTCGTGGGTTCATGTATCATATTCACTGTGTAAGCAGTTTGATTCTGTAGCTGCTGCTACAGAAAACATTTTAAGGCTTTGAATGCTCAGAAGCTCTTTTTGTCTTCTGCAAAGCCCTAGGATTTGGGGTTGGGGTTGGGGCTGGGGCGGCACTGGTATGGATCCGATTTTATTTGCTTTACCTGTTGGACTTCTCAGGTGAGGTTTAAAATGACAGAGGATTTTATAGCTAAAAAGAGTTTAAAGACTGATGGTTGGTTTTCTCGAAGATTAGTAAGTTGTGTGCATTTTTAGTGTTGTAAAGTCTTAGTTTTGTTGCTTTCCAATGTTTCTTAAGCCCCCTCCTTTCCTGTACTGTTTTGAGGATGTACTGAAAAGGTCCTTGATTTCTTAGAAACTCCTTTTTTTAATTCTACTTTTAAATAGCTTTCTGCTCATCTTCAGTGGTACAGAAATGAGTAAAAGACAAGCATGATTTAAATGCTGTGTTTAATTTGGGCCAGAATCATCTGACCTGGGTTGGAACTCTGGCTCCACCAATTCTTCGTGTGATTTCAGCAGTTACTTAATCTCTCGCCTCCTAAATTTCTTTACCCCACTAACGTGGGCACCCTCAGTCAAGGTTACTGTGAGATTTAGAGTTGACAGTGTATGTCAAGTACTTAAACTTAATGCCCTCTACAGAGAGAGTACTCAATAAATGTTAGGTGTTAATAGGAGTGGGACTAGTATTATTCTCAGTAACTAGAGAAACCCTGGGTTGTACCTAGGGGTGTTGTTCACGTGAATTTAACCTGAGTCTATGAAAGTTCAAAATTATTTTCTAATTATGGACAGTTGTATATTTTCCTTGAAAGAGTTCAATTGTTCTGATTGACCTAAAGGTTCTATTCTGTGTGCAATAGAACTAAGGTTATTTTGTTGTGTACCTCAGTGTAACATAATGGCTTTCTGTTTGACTCAAATTCCTGTGTACCTTTTAACACTGGTACTCAAAAGATCTTAGCCTAGGAGATAGTGTTTCGAAGTTGCAGCAATGTACTAAAAATCAAAAGGATTACAAAGTCAGGATAGGCAAAAGTGCCAGTAAAATTTTGGTAATTGAAAACATACATCAAAAAGAAAAGAAGAGTAAAAGACTTTAATTTAATTGTCTACCTAGAAGTCCCCCAAAAAATATTCCATAAAACTGATGGGTATTTCAAGACGGCAATAGGATTCACTTATTACTGTAACAATTTGGTGGCTTAAAAGAGTGTTATATTCTCATTTAAAAAGAGTCATCAGGGACTCGGGATCCTTCCTTCTTTCTACTACATCATCCTCAATAAGATGCTGCTGGGACTCCAGTCATCACGTCCCAGTTCCAGGAAGAAAGGAATAGCGCTAAGGGGGTGAAGCACCACTCCTGCTAAGTTCTTGCAAGTTTTCCTGGAAGCCCTGCTCAGTGACTTCTGCCACCCCTAGCTGCAAAAGAGTTTGGGAAATAATCTTAGCTGGGCAGTTAACCAAAGGGCAGAATGTGGATTAAAATAGGCAACAGCAGTCTATACTCTAAAGATCAGCTTTCTCTCAAACCAGCAAAAACACATCAAAACTGCAGTGGGAAAAGAAGTCCTATTTGCAAGAACAACATGCAAATAAACATAGCAAGAAAAAGCATAGAAAGCTTACTAAGAACTAAAAAATACAGAGACGTGACATGTTTCTTGATGAAAAGACAAAAGTATCTGTTCTCTGCAAATTATTCTCTAAATTTGATGCACTTGCTCTTAGGTTTTCAACATGGTATTTTTGAGCTTGATAAAATTGTCCTAAAGTTTATCTGAAATTTTCTGCATACCACAAGACTCACAGTTAGCTGGGATTAGGCAAGCAAACTAATGGAATAGAAAAGAGAATCCAGAGCTCTGCATGTGTGGAAATTTACTAGGGAATAAAAGGTATTTGAAATCAATAAAGAATGAACTGTCTTCTACCTGTGTTATCTAGAATCACAGCTACTAACCACAAGTTGTGATTATGAAATTAAATACAGTCCAGTTTCCTGGAGGACTAGCCTTGTTTTGAGCACCCAGAAGCAACAGAGAGCCAGTTGCTGCTGCACTCGACTGCGAGTGCACACACCATGCACGCACACACCATCTTCATCGCCGCAGACACTCCCACTGGGCGACACTGTTGGAGAGGGGGAGGGGACACCCGGATGCCTCCTGAGGAAAACAGACCCCTAACTCTGGGCTTTCGTACTTTTTAAAAAATTCCTCAGGTTTTTTAATAAACAGCCAGGGTTGCGACCACTGACATAGATGATCCTCCATGCAATTGACAGATTTAGTTAAAATATTTGTGATTTTTCCAAAGTAGTATTTCTGGGCTTCATCACTTGTGACTATTGTAGTACACCATTCACCTACTTAATGGCAGTAATGAAGGTGCCAGCTTAGAATACTTTTCCTGTTTCTTTTTAAGGAGGTATACTAGGTTTTGCTCCCACTGTGTCTCTGGCCTTGGGGTGATGTCTGAGGCTGTGTTCCCTCAGGCTGTGCATGTACCTTCCATGGCCTATGAGTTGGGTGGGGCAAGGACCCTCTGAGCACCATGGTGTCTGGAGAGGTAGCATTATAGACCCCCAGCAATTGCATTTCTTTCTTTCTTTTCTTTTTCTTTTTTTTTTTTTTTTGTTTAGATACTGGATTCCATACCAGGGGAAAAAAATACTTCACTTTACAATATGAACTGACAAGTTCCCCAAGGACTTTGCTGTTTTCCTACTCAAGAGTCTTTTTTTTTTAGAGAGGGAGGAAGGGAGGGGAAAGAGGGGGAAACCTGGCCCACAACCCATGCATGTGCCCTGACTGGGAATCTAAGCGGTAACTTTTTGGTTTGCAGGCTGGCACTCAATCCGCTAAGCCACACCAGCCAGGGCTCAAGAGTCTTTTGAGAATACTTTATATTAATTTGCCTTCTAAATATGTTGTGTCCAAAACAGATGTGAATTACATGAATATTATGTATATGTACAGTGCTTTTGATATTCTAACTAATGCTATTAAAGGTTTTCATAGATATTTCAGATAATTTTATATATTTCTACATTAGGATGAATACTTTCTGGATGACTATAGTTGCCATGACTAATCTGGTTAAATCCTTCGCTTGCGTAGCAGTTTTCTTTATCTTAGAAGCAGGGCTTCCACATACACTAGAGCCAGGCATCAAATTCATGTGAACTATGCAAAGGATTTGTGTGAACCCTGTCCTTGTGCTGAGTTCAGAAAATACCCAGTGACCACGTGTGTCTTTCTGGCCTGGAAACTGATTTCTTACTAAGTTGGTAGGTCTGTGTGCCTAGCCAAGCAATTGCCAACCTGTTTCCCAGCTCGCCACCTATTTTCCAGTCACTTCAGAAAGCTTCAGTTCTCAAATTCATCTGATTTAAATTCACTTAAGTGTGTAAATGTGTGTATTTGCCGTGCAGCACTGTGGGGGAAGTCATAGCTCCAGAGAGGTCGTAAGACTTCAGAAGGGTGACAGAATAATTAGAATACTTCGTATAAGCCAGTAAAAACTACACCTAAGATATTTTGAATTTATTAACTTAAAAAAGAAAGCCACATGCACAGAAAGCTAGTAATTCAAAAAGTATGTTAGATATGAAATGCTTTACCACAGACTCTACAACATAAAAAGTGATTTTGCATCGCCATCGACTTTGGTAAACGAGTAAGATCTGTGTGATTTATCTGAAATGGTTGGAAATCATCAACTGCTTACATGTGACACCAACAGAATACAGCATTTAGGAGTTTTTTAATTCCCACAGTATAAGTAAATCTAAGCAGAAAAAGATCACTATCTTCCTGTTTCAGGAATTACTAGCAGGGGTGTCCAGCCTTTTGGCACCTCTGCACCACACTGGAAGAACAAGAGTTATCTTGGGCCACATATTAAATACATTGTGACATTTTAAGTAAATTTATGGTTTTGTGTTCAGCAAAAGGTTGGAATAAGGAGTCAGGTGATTGTATTGGATCCAGCTGTTCTTGAGTACAATGTCGAGTGACTCTTCTAGAATATTCTTTGGAGATAGGAGTTCTCCTAGAAAACCCCCATATGATTGTTGTACAAGGTCTGTCTGGGAAAAGCCCAGCCGTTGTTCATATAATGAGAACAGTTTGTGCAACATCGATGTGACCTGGCAGCCAAGGAGCATGGGCTGGAATGTACATGCATGAACAATGACGACTTCACTGTACTAGTCACTGGGTGCAGTAGACTCCACTGAGTGAGCATGTGTACAGTGTGGCCATCACATTCAAAATTACTGAGCGAGTAGAGCAACGAATCTGCATCAAATTTTGTGTTAAACTTGAACATTCCTCCACAGAAACTATTCAGATGATTCAGAAGGCTGAAGCTATGGGCAGCTGGTGATTGGCAGCTTCATTAGAACAATGCGCCCACTTATGCATCAATGTCTCATGCAGGTTTTTGTTTTGTTTTGTTTTTTTGGAAAACACCAAATCACCCAGGTGACTCAGCTCCCCTATGGCCCAGATTTGGCACCCTGTGACTTCTGGCTTTTCCTAAAACTAAAATAACCTTTGAAAGGGAAAAAGATTTCAGACCGTTGATGAGATAGAAGAAAATACAACGGGGCAGCTGTTGGCCATTGGGAAAACTGTGTGAGGTCCCAAGGTGCCTACTTTGAAGAGGACTGAGGTGTCATTGTCCTGTGTACAGTATTTCTGGTATCTTCTTCAATAAATGACTCTTGTCATATTACATGGCTGGATCCCTTCGGGACAGACCTCGTGTGTGTGCCGTGTTCCTTAGCCTCTGGGGTGTACCTTGGATACTCAAGAAGCAGCCCAGGATAATTGTACTCTGAACAACCTGGAACCAATCTTTCATTCTCAAAAATGAAGTCACTCCATGCCCCATCTGGTGTGGTTCAGTGGATTGAGTGCTGGCCTCAATCCATTGAACCAAAGGGTTGCTCGTTCGATTCCCAGTCAGGGCGCATGCCTGGATTGCAGGCCAGGTCCCCAGTAGCATGTGTGAGAGGCAACCACACACTGACATTTCTCTCTTTCTCCCTAGAAATAAATAAATAAATAATCCTTTTTTAAAAATGAAGTCACTCTAACAGGGACACCGATGATTTGAAATATGGCCTGAAGGTATGGTACCTGTTGCAGTGTCCTTTAAGGCACAAGTTTAAGAGACTCTTGTAAGTCTCTTAACAGATAGTAGGTGCTCATTTGTGCTATATGCTGGTATCTTAAGTGGAGAGGCCAGCAGGATACTCCCAAGTTCCATTGTGGTGAGACCTCTACCTCCAAAGTTCTGCTCACACTCATCGTGTACCGCCGGCATCTTCGCATACCTGCACCTTTGGCTCCAACAGGATGGAGCAGGAAAGGACTGAAGACCTGCGACGAGCTCTGCAGTTGTACAGGTTGTGATACTGCTCCCTATACAGTAGGAGTTCAAGAGGAATGGCTGCTCAGAACGCAGTATTGGCTGTTAAACTATTTATACAAAACTCTAAAGGCTTACTAATAGTTGATCTATCTGTTATTTCCTAGGGACATTCCAGCTATATCACACACCTTGACTGGTCCCCAGACAACAAGTATATAATGTCTAACTCGGGAGACTACGAAATACTGTACTGTAAGTATGAACGAGTACGCGTGGCTGAGCTGTGTCTGCCAGGGGCACCATAAGCAGGCTCTGTGGAGTCTGAATTGTGCAGAGCACGCATGTTGGCCTCTGTAACCTGACTAAGTGTGTGTTACTCTGAGCTAAGGCATGAGAATCTCAAACCTGCTTCACTTCTCTAAGAAAGTAATGAGTTAATCTTTAAATGTGTAAGACACGTAGTCATAAGAAATTAACTTGGAGATTGATACTGCTCTGAATGGTTTTGTATTTAACAGCTTTTCCTGGAGGCAGGAAAAAGTATAACGGATGTGCGTTTATGTTTCTTCAAGAGAAAACTTCAGTGGGTAGTTCCATAAACCCTGTTAAAGTAAACACTTTTCCTTTTTAAATGTGTCTTAATGTTTTTCAGTGTATGGATTATAAATACAAGTAAACGTGGCTAGTTTGAATCAAGATGCACGTTCAAATACTTTTATACACAAGCACTATGATGATACTTCCTGTTTCTAAATTTAAAGGGGACATTCCAAGTGGCTGCAAACTAATCAGGAATCGATCGGAGTGTAAGGACATTGACTGGACGACGTACACCTGTGTACTAGGCTTTCAAGTCTTTGGTAAGGACATGCACACCTGATGGGAAAATGTTGCTTGTGGGTTTTTGTATGTAATAATTACTTGCTTCCATTCCTTAGTGAAATAGTTTCTATGTGTTCTTTAGTGTTATCACTGTTAATGCCAGATTCAGAGAAATTAAACCCCAATATAAGGTTTTTTCTCCGCAGAATCCAGTCTTGTGATCCCCAGTACATATGAAAGACAAAAGTACTTACATAATAGCTTGCCTTTCCATTTTTTTCCTGGAAGTAAAAATGGAAACTTTAAAATTTGTAAAGACATTTTAAAAACAGCTTTATTGAGATACCATTCACATACCATATAATTCACCTCAAGTGCACAGTGCAGTGGTTTGAGTGTATTCAGAGCTGTGCTTCCACCATCACCAATTTTAGAGCATTTTCATCCCCCCACCAAAAAGCCCCTCGCCCATCAGCAGTCACTGTCACCTCCACCCACCCCCCCTTCCTCTTCCTCTGATGACGGGTCTGCTCTGACAGTTCATATAAGTGGAATCATACACCACGTGGTCCGCCGAGACTGGCACTTTCACTTAGCATATTTTCAAGGTTCGTCCATGTGGTCGCGTGGATCAGCACTTCATTTTATGGCTAAATAATATCCCGACGTATAGATACACCACGTTCTGTTTTTCCATTCAGCAGCTGATAGACACTTGAATTGTTGCCACTGTTTAGCTTTTATAAATAATGCTGCTGTGAACAAGGTAAGTTTTTGTGTAAGCACGTTTTCATTTCTTTTGGGTGTATACCTAGAAGTGGAATCGCAAGGTCAAATGGCAACTCTGTTCACCCTTTTGAGGAACTGCCCAACTGTTTCCCAAAGTGGTCACACCATTTACATTCCCACCAGCAGTGTAGGAGGGTTTGGTTTCTCCACATACTCGTCAGCAGTTTTCATTGTTAAGTCTCTCGCGTGCAACCGTCCAGTTGTCACAGCACCATTTGCTGAAATATAAAGGCATTTTTAGTAGACATTATTGAAAGATAAAATTGGGAGATCATTCCTATTCTGGTGTTTTGAACATTTCTATGAAATCTGCCTTTGGTGACAGTTTTCTAAGCCTTTCCTAATCTGTAGGTATCCTGCTGAAAGAGAATAAGTGGAAAAGTTAAAATAATAAAGCCCTGTTTGCCAAGAATTAAAAAGAGATGTTATACTCACTAAGTAGACTAATTATAAGAGCATGTGGCACCAATACCTAAAGCAGTACTTTGCCTTCAACAATATACTTCTGCTCTGCAGGAGTTGGGCTGCACCTCCAGCCCAGGTACAGATCTGAACGTTTCTTTACGCTGTGCGAGTCAGAAACAACCCACCGTAGGAGCTTGTTCTAAACACAGCTGCTGTGCAGATGGGGAAGGCTCCTAAGCTGGGAAGAAATTAAAAACAAAGTAACCCTGACAGATCCATAAACAATTTCATTATTCTGGGTGAAACTGAGCAGTGGCTGATAACTTACCTAGTTATTTTAATGAAGCAATATACAATATTCATTATTAAGAGATGTCATTTCAGAAGTGTCTCGATTTGTTTTAGCATATTTACCAAACACATATTTGTTCCCTAGAATAGCAGTGAGCAGCTGGAGGCCAGCATCTCAACCCTTATATATTCCATAGTTGTAATCTGGTCTAATAGGATGTTGTGCTATGTTAAACATAATCACCAGTGCCTCCAGTGCCTCCCAGTGATTCAGAATAATTAAACTTGCTATTATTTACGTCTTATCTTTGGACGTAAATAAGAGTCACAAAATTCTATAGGATAAAAGGTAGACAAGGTTTTCTTTGAAGTGCCTGCCTGAAAGGGAGCAGTGATGAAAAAGTGTGTAAATTTTACACAGCGTCCCCAATTTGAAGAGTTACTGCTATGGCTTCATACAAGTAACTCAGAAGTTCCCCTTTAACTAGAAACTTGGAAAAGGAAACACTTGTTGCTCAGGTGGTGAGGCTTAAAACTAAAATTACTTTAGCACCACCTGCTGGTTACTAGTTAGTACTTTGGGTCATTGAACTTTCCATCTTGAGACTATTTTGATTTATAATTTTCTAGACTTTAGCTAAGACTTCACTTGAATAAAGTGTTGGGCCACTAAGAAATTTGGAATGGAAAATGTTAGCAGTTGAGAGTTTGAACACAGGTGAAAATAAGATTCTAAAATTTGGTGAACCTGTGTAGCATCGCAGTTACATTTTTCAGGCTAATCTTCTGCACCCGTGTTCCCATGTTAAAGGTGTCTGGCCAGAAGGATCTGATGGGACAGATATCAACGCGCTGGTGCGGTCCCACAATAGGAAGGTGATAGCTGTTGCTGATGACTTTTGCAAAGTCCATCTGTTTCAGTATCCCTGCTCCAAAGCAAAGGTAAACCCAATTTAATAAAAATTAGTATTGCCGGGCATTTTGTTCAGGGATCGTTTTGTGTCAGTGGCACGAAAACACGTAGGGTGACTGGTTACTGTCTGTTAGGACTGCAGTGCCCGGGGGAAACAGGGCATCCAAGCAGACATTGCTCGTCTGGTCTTTCCTCAGTAAGGTCAAGGAGAAGATACTTCTGCAAGGCAGCTGGTGATGTTTTACTCAGTTTTATTTATTGTCCATTTGTTTATTTTTATTTTCTGACAGTTTCACATTTCTCCTAAGCATATTAAAATATTCTGTTACACATACTATCAGCATTGTAAGACTCATGGATCTGTTTCCTCAGTCACCTATAATCCTGCAAACCTAGTAAATTCTCCCCTGGCATCCCAACAGAATAATTACTAAGTGCACCAACCTGATACCCAGAAGAAATGAACTTTAAAAAAAAAATTAATGTTTTTATTAATTTTAGGGGGGTGGGGAGGAAGAGGGAGAAACATCAGTTTGTTGTTCCACTTGTTATGCACTCATTGGTTGCTTGTATGTGCTCTGAGCAGGGATCGAACCCACAACCTTGGCATATCAGGATGATGCTCTAACCAAGGGAGCTACCCGGTGGGCCCTATTTAACATATAGTCTAATGTATAGATGTCTAATTATTGTTTTGTTTCTTCCATATAAATAGGTATAAAAGGAAATAACTGCTAGTTTTATCGATGACCTGTGGCTTTGATTTGAATTACCTGAAAGCAGGCATGTAAATAATGAGTTTAATTTTCCTATCTGATTTATTTCACATAGGCTCCCAGTCACAAGTACAGTGCCCACAGCAGTCATGTCACCAATGTCAGTTTTACTCATAATGACAGTCACCTGATTTCAACTGGTGGAAAAGACATGAGCATCATTCAGTGGAAACTCGTGGAAAAGTTGTCTTTGCCTCAAAACGAGATTGTAGCGGATACTACTCTAACCAAAGGTCCCATCTCTTCCATTGAAAGCGTCCTGCAGTCTGACACTCCCACACCGCCTCCTTCCCAGCCCTTAAATGAGAGGGCTGAAGAAGAAGGTAGAATGAGCAATTCTCCCACACTTCTGGAGAACAGCCTGGAACACACTGTGGAGCCCAGCGAAGACCACAGTGAGGAGCAGAGTGAAGGGGGCAGCGAAGACCTCGGTGGGCCTGCTGATGAAGAGCTCTCCAACAAAATGAGTGAGGAGCAGGGTGAAGCCACTCTTACTGAGGACCAGCAAGACCCCCTCCACCTCTGTCCTAACTAACACCAGGGTTTGAATGCTCATAATCTTGAGCTCGAGTTCAGATTAACAGGTTGGGAAGTGATGGAGAATCACTATTGACTGAGATTTTGGTTTCCATGTGATCCTCCTACCTTCAGTAGTCTTTACCTTCAGTCAGTCAAATGCAACCATCTTAAAGGTTCAGTTTGGTGTGTGTTGAAGATTAACCAAACTTACTAGTGGCTAAGACTGAAACATTAATTGTCTCAGAAAGTACTGTGTATGTAAGTGATAAGATGTAAATACTGGAAGCAAAAACAGCAGTTGTATTGATTTAAAACAAACCCCTTGTTATCTGAACGTGTTTTCTTCAGGAACAACCAGAGGCATCACAAACACTGTTACTCAGCTACTGGCTCAGACTGTGCTACTTCTTTCCTGATGCAGAAAAAGAAATCAGAAGGAAAAAAATGCTTTCTTATTGAGATATCCTCCTACCCTAAGTATCTAGAGGAAATTTTTTAGTTAAGAAAAACTCCAGTGTTGCCACAGGCAGTGGTGTTGCCTTCTTGAATAATGATGTGGTTTCCTACACTACCAGTAGATGCCCGGGTGTGCTTGTTAGTCTACTATATAGGTGCTGCCTTTTCTAGGAGTCATATTAGGAACATTCTCTTAATTTCTTGTCCGCAAATCTATTTTATCTTAAAACTAAGAAAGCAGTGGTTTGTTAGAGAGCTTTTAAATGTATATTAAACCATTGATACTCAGAAATAATGGAGTCCCCCAAGGATTCCTTCACCGGCCTAAACATTTTTAAATGTTTGGCATTCAAGGAAAAAAGCCGCATGCCTATAAAACAAAACTGTAATGATTACTAAGCTAATTTTAGCTCAGCCTTTAACATAATTTGTTCCCTCAATAATAGAAATATAAATACAGAATTGGTGCTTGAAGTCCATTGGCTTAGTTGTTAATTTTTATACAAATGAATTATATTGAGGGATAAGATACTCAGCAAACTGCAGATTCTTTTTTACAGAAGTGTGAATAACAATCATAGTAATTAAAATCTTTATACATCGCGTACTTAACAGACTTGCTATATATATGATAATTTCTCTCTGGTGGAGTTGCTATAAGCTTTGCAATTCTAATGTGGTTATCCTCCGCTGTTTTGGACAATGCATGTATTATTATGCATTGGGTAGTAGTGGTTTTTTGTTTGTTTTTTTAAAGTTTTGTCAGATGACTTTTTCTTAAATACATGTTTCCTACTTTAAAAACATTTACTGACAAATACGCATTTCCTGTTTGTTTATACTTGGATTATAAAAAAACTTTGTTTTGATTTATTTTTAAACTTGCTGCATTGTTTTGATATCTTTGTTAGATTATGTTTAGAAACTTCGGATGAGTTCAGAAGTCTTAAGTATGCAAGTGTTTACGTGATTGTGCCATTCCAAAGTGCATCAGAAC
This sequence comes from Desmodus rotundus, assembly GCF_022682495.2. NCBI lineage: Eukaryota > Metazoa > Chordata > Mammalia > Chiroptera > Phyllostomidae > Desmodus > Desmodus rotundus. The sequence goes on from NC_071391.1 coordinate 121,938,001, forward strand.
TGTCATTCCCTTCTAGTACCTTCTCAGGAGTAATGCAGATCAGGTATTTCATCACCATTTGGTAACATACAAACTCCAGTGAATTCCCAAGGACCCTCACCACATTTGTGTTCCCGTGCTGTGTGTAAGGGTGTGGGTACGTGTGAAGGGGTGAGTGTGGACACTCACCCTGTTTGTGTGTATCTCTGTATAAGCAGGTATATGCCACACTGAAAGTACTCAGTGTATATCTCTAACTATGTAGATAGTTGTCTGTGTATATCTCTTTCCTTTTGTTTACAACTGCTCAAAAAAAAAAAAGAACACCTCAAAATAGCTTTCTTCAAAAGAAGAGATACAGAGTCCAGCAACCCATCTATTTTCAGTATGTGCCGTACACAGTTACCAGAGTGGGAGTATCAGGCACATGTATTTGCCTGTTTGCAGCGGTGACGGAATGACCCCGGCGAGAACAGTACTGAGACGAACAATAGTCTAGGAGTAGGAAAGCATTTCTGCAAGCTCTCCACGATAAGCAGGGAGTTTATGTGGGGACACTGGTCACCTTTGGGGTTGCTGTGTACAGTGAGGTTTGTAATCATGATACTCTTGGGTGGTAGTTTCAGAAGACACTACTAATACGCAGAAAGCGTTCCAGCTCTATAGCTGGCAACTACTGTTTAACAGTCAATCAAATCTGTGATAATGGTTGGAAGTGGGTGGGATTATGAAATTGTAGTTGTTTTTAGAAAAACTTGTGAATGAAAATGAATCCAAGTGTTTCATGTGAAGATGTTGAGCCATTTCTATCATGCATTCCTGTCTAATGGCAGAAAATTTTGAAGATTAAAAATAAAATGATCAAAATGTTTCATGCGTCTCTAAATGTGCCTTAACTCTCTTCACATATGCTGCTACTTCCCATGACTATTAGAAAAGGTGACAGTTACCAGTTCATTACGGTTGCTGTTATGGATACAACCATTCCAGTAGTAACAAACTCCATCTCATAACGTTAAAGGAAATTACTTCTGATTTATGCTTCCATTTAATAGGGAAACAGCTTCGTTTTATTTCATGTCTACGTCTTCTCTAATGTTTAACGTTGGATAATCCTAGTGATCCTAATTACCTGCCTGACCCAACTCCGCTGGCTGCCGCTGCCTCCCCGGTGTTAGCCTTTGTCAACTCCCTGAACTCAGCAGGACACTATTCCCTGCCTTCTCCATCTTTGGCTTAGTGACAAGGATCCTGTGTACACCACCACCATGACTTGGCTGCCACATGTTTTTCTTTATGAAGAGTTAGATTGAGAGTATTCCATACATTCCCCAGCTTTAAAATCATGGAAATGATGGGGTATTCATTATGACCTTACCCTCTTTGGTGACTGAATATATGTTCACAGCCACTCATATACACACCCATGCCTCACTTCACAGATTTTTTTTTTTTTTAAACAAATGGAAGATTGGCAACCCTATACCAAGCAGGTCTATGAGTACCATTTAACAGGTTCAGATGATCATTAGCAATTTTTAGCAGTAGGGTATTTTTTTTATTAAGGTATATTTTTTAAATACATATTGCTGTTGTACACTTCACAGACTACAGTATAGTATAAACATGACTTTTATATGCATTGGGAAACCAAAAAATTCATGTGACTTGCTTTATCGCAGTGGTCTGGAACCAAACCTGCAGTATCCCCAGGGTCTGCCTATACTAACCAACCCGTGAAAGGCTGTCTGTCCCAGAGGAGGAACTTCCTTCTAGCAATTCTGAGACAAAATGGCTCGTGGGCACCAGAACAAGCCCACTAAACCATGTGATTTTTACTCTTAATGAGAAAGGAGATCCAGCCCTGGCCAGTGTGGCTCAATTAGTTAGAGTGTCATCCTGTACACCTAAAGGTTGTGGGTTCGATTCCCGGTCAGGGTACATACCTAGGTTGCAGGTTCAATTGCCGATCAGGGCACATACAAGAGGAACTTGATTGATGTTTCTCTCTCTGAAAAATCCATAAATAATTTTTTAGGTGTAAATCATTTTTCAACAAAGATCCAAAAAAAACTTGTTTATGGGGAACTATAGTAGTTACATTTTGGACATACTGAGGTGTTGATATAACTTCTAGAAGAAACTAGATGTCTAGCTTAAAAGCTGGAAATGAAATGAAGAGGAGTGAAGACATATTTTAGAACAAAGAAGACAGGCTGAGGAGCAGCTACACAGGACTCGGAGAAAGAAGAACTGCCACTGGAGGAACACTCATGTGGCCAAGCATGCCCCAGACACCCTGGCCCTGTCCATTACCTAGATAAGGGCCTCCCTGGGACTTCATGTTCTGTATCGTCAAAGCTCACACTTCTCCCACTTACACCAGGAGAAAGACAGTCTTTAGAAATGGAGCAAGCAGGAAAGGATGATGGTAAAGATTCACAGGGATTTTGGAAGTCAGGAATAGAAGAGGGCCTATGTCAGTCTTGAACCTCGGTCCAGGAGTAGGTAAAGTCGCTGCTCATCTGTGTCACTGTCACAGAAACCAGGCCCTGGTGGAGAAAGCTGGTTTGTCTACGATGCCCAGGACTACTCTTCAAGGAGCACAGAAAGGTGTCCAGTCATTTCCCTCCCCCCTCAAAAGTATATGCAGCCCTAGGTAAAGGGGCAGCTCCTGCTCTCAGGGGTCTCAGTTTACATCTGGCTAATCAGTTCACCTTTTTCCTTGTGGGCAGCGTCAAGAGACTGGCTTACTGAACACATTTTTGTTGGGCTTTCTGGTTTTTTTTCCCTTAATTTACCAATCCAGAAGTCTGGCAAAAAACTTAATAGCACCACTTCTAAGTCTCAAAAGACAAAAACATGAAGAAACGGGCAAAACCAAAACCCCTCAGTGCTCAATGATTAAAATATGGCACACCCATATAACTAAAGCTATTAAATAACAACTAACGATATATTACAAGTACTTTACGTGTATTAACTCGTTCCATCCTAAATCCTAAATCCTAATCCTAAATTCGGTCACCCCCATTTTACAGACAAACCTGAGGAACAGAGAAGACAGGTTACACTACCTGCAGGTAGCTGAATCAAGAATTGAACCCAGGTCCTACCTCCAGAGCCCCCGTGGATGGGGCACTGTAGATGTTTACTGTAAAACAACAGTGATTCTTACTAGCATGAGAGAATGAAATGGCTTAAACTTCTGGTAGGAGGGGTTTAAGATCAGCGTAAAGAAAAACTACAGAAAGTGGTTAGGCTTTGGAAAACGTGGCTTTGGACAATGAACAGTGACAATGTTGAAGGGACCCTTCTCGTGCACAAGTACCCCCTCCTGTCACCCCTACAAGTGGAGCACAGAGCAGAAGAGCTTCAGGGCTCTAAGGTCACACTGCGACATCTGCCGCCAGCGACTGCCTGCTTTCCCTGCCTTTGTTGGCCGTAGTCAAGGCACCATCCCTACTGTTCAATTTAAACCTATTTGTATGATGACCCTGCTTCCTTATTTTCCAAACTTTGAGCAATTTTCATTTCACCAAAAAAGAAGCATGGCCGCTTCTTTATGTCACTGGCCAAGCACTTTTTCCACGTTGCCTCAGTCTGCATCCCACACTTCCCGTGGCAAGCCTGGAGGTTCTGCCAGCCCCATACCAGGCCACAGGGCCTAACACAGAGTCCTGAAAACAGATTTCCGTAGGAGCCACCCGCTGACGGAGACGAACGCAGGCGATTGCTGATGCTGATGATAGCATCCCAGCGGGACTACTCAGAACTGGCTCCAGAGGCCGATTCCAACTCCCCTCGGAGTTCACCTGCACCAGATCGCACTAGCGGGGGTGTCCAACCTTCTGGCTTCTCTGGGCCACACTGGAAGGAGAAGAGTTGTATCGGGCCACACATTAAATACACAAACACTAACGAACACTGAGGAGCAAAACAAAGGTTTCAAGTACACTTACGATTTTGTGTTGGCTGCACGGCCGCCTGGGCTGCCCTGCAGGAACTGAAAGCAGGAGGTGCTAAAAGAAATGGCCTCGGGGAGGAAAATTAACTTCTTAATAAGAAGCAAAGCCTTGGGGGTGGGGGGTGGGGGCGGGGATAGTGGGAAGAGGGTATTACAGGAACTACTATAAAGGACACATGGACAAAACCAAGGGGGAGGGTGGAGAGGGGGGAGGGAGGTGGGTTCACCTGGGGTGGGGTAGAGGGATGGGGAGAAAAGGCATACAACTGTAATTGCATAACAATAAAAAAAAAAAAAAAAAAAATCAGATTTTGAAGAATGAAAAAAAAAAAAAAAAAGAAGCAAAGCCTTCATACCTGGTCATCCCGTTGTTCACATAGCCACCAAGCCAGAATGCATCCTGGAAAGGTCACAGGACCCTGGAGCCTGCCTCTGCACAGTGACATCCGCTTGGCTGACACTGACTTGGAAACCTGGTTGGGAGCAAAGAAACAGAAGCTGACACACTCTTGCCGGGCCAGCTGTAGAACTCTCTCAGCTAACACAGCCTGTGGGTCAGACGCCCGGACACGGTAGGTCCCCCTCCTCCTGCAGACGGCAGTCTCCACAACAGAGACGCACTGTGCTGCCACCCGTCCGAAGTGCAGCAGCCTGAATCCCAGGGAGTTCCTGTGGGACGAGGACCCGAGGAAGTTGTCCATTGAGCAGATGTCTATTACAAACCTACCTCATGCCAGGAACTGGGCTGGCCCAGCAGGGAGTCCGACCACCACGGAGATACACTTCAGGGAGCACATAACCTGGAAAGGCGGTAAAGACGACCTTTCTAACTTCCCCCAACACCACGGTCCTCGCTGAGGCTATAAAGTGTATGGTTTGAAGTGGGAAAAGGAAATACTCCTATTAAGGAATCTTGGACTAGTCACTGCTTAAATCCTACGGTAACATCCAAAAGGGTTAAACTTTGATATTTAAAAAATAATTTAGAACTTATACAATGGACTACTACTTAATAAAAACAAGCAAACTATTGATACAGGCAGACTTCGATGGAGCTCAAGGGCATTATACATAGTAAAAAAAAGTCAATCTTGAAAAGTTTACCAACCTTCAATTTTTGTTACATAACATTCTCAAAATGCCAAAACCGGAGAGATCAGATCAGTCACTGCCAGGGGGCAGCATGGCAGGGGGGCGGGGGGGGGGGGGGGGGTGGACGTCGCTGCAACGCGGTCACACAAGGGGTTCTCTCTCTCAGTTGGGATGGTGGTTACGTGAATATACACATGGGATTAAATTGCATAGAAGCACATACGTGAACGCGTGCAAAAGTGGAAATTGAGAAAGGTCTGTAGTGTGGGTTACTGTACTGTGTCAACATCGACTTCCTAGTCTTACAATTATACGTTATAGAAGATGTCACCACTGGGGGAAGGTGAGGGAGGGTTTCACCAGCCTCTATTATTTTTCAAACTTCTGGGAGTCTATGTATTTCAAAATCAAAAAGTTTAAAAAGTAAAGAGGTAGAACATTTACCTTCCCTTTATGCTTCTGATGAGAATATGGAAAGAAAATGGGCCTCACTACAACAAAGAAATTTCAATACAATTTCTGGCCTTGCACATTTGAGGGTACTCCACCCACGGGTCAAAGACGACTCTACAGACTGTGAACCTGGGTGCTCTCCGCAGCTTCTCCAGCCACCCCTCTGCTCCCGGGGGCCTGTGGGGGAATCCCTGGCTCTGGTGTGGGCATGAAGGAGCTGCAGGCAAGAGTGTTGCTGCTCAGAGCTGTGGTTCTGAAGTTCAGCACCTGGAGAGCAGGGCAAAGACAACTGGGGGCAACTCACCTGCTGGCCCCCCTTCCTGCCGAGAGGCACCTACTGAGTAACTACCCATGGCAGAAGATGGCCTCTGGGTGTCCTCTTCCTTTGCTTGGCAGTTGCCCTCTGCCTCCTACTTGTTTTTCTGGCACTTGCTCCCTTTCTTGGAAACTTGCAGAAACCAACCCCGCAGCTGCCTTCCCTCATGTGCTTGGGTGAATCATCTTCCCTTATTCAGAATTCATAAAATGGCAAGAAAAAGAATTCCACTCTTTAGCAGGAACCTTGAGAAATTGCTACAGAACTCAGATTAGGTGATCAGGCTTTCTCCCATGAGACTGACAGGCCCCCGGGCTTCATCGGCAAAATCTATTTTTGCGTGGCCTACTGTTTGGCAGGCTTTGACATTTCCATTTGGGAGATGAATTAATTCTGAGCTGAGCCAAGAGTCCTCTCTTTTGGAAGAATGTGTTAGGACTCAGGCCCTCACAGGACCCTGGAGCATCCATGAGACCCAACCCCTTTCCTCCCTGATAATGGGCCAGCCTTCCTCGGGTGGGGCAAGTGAGGAATCTGACATAAACTACAAACTAAGGGCTGCAATGGGAAAGACAGCGTTGTGGGCTTAGGGACGACCTGTGCAGTCCCCAGGCCCCTCTCCCTGGTCTCAGTCTTAAAGAAAAGAATAAAAATAAAGGCCTTGCTCACCCAAGGAATCTCATCCACATGGGCGACCACCTTGTCAGCGCATGGGCTCCGCCTCCGCTGCTCTGTGAAGGCCCAGCACTGAAGCAGCTTGAGACAGAGAGATTAGCTGTCCCTGCATCAGGGCGCAGGAAGGGCTGAGCCTCCATCACAATAAACACTGTTTGCACTGGAAGCGATGAGCAGTGCGACAGATTGCTAGGAAAGCTTGCAGATGGCTGCACTAATAAAGTTGCCATTCACAGCCACCAAAGCTGAAGTGGTTTCCATGGGAAACCCTCATATTAAAATAGAAGGAAGTTCTTTTAAATTGTAGTAGTTAATTACATTTTTTATTAAACATTAGCAGAGTTAAACACAGGGATTCACCTGGGAGCGCGCTCAGAAAACCGCATGTGAGGCCATTTGCACTGTTGGGCAACTTCTCAGGCCCTGGACCCGAGGGTCTTCGCCCTCCACGCTCTCATGCGCTCTCAGCATCCATGCGTGCCGCACTCTCAGCAGCCTGGGGACACACCCTAGTGAGAGTTGGGGGGGGCTGCTCTCCACCGCTCAGCACAGACCCTGACACAGAGACTATGGGGGGTGGATGGTGTGTGCCCCAAGGGTTACTGATGGCGAAGACAGGGCAAAGCCCCCAGTCTAATAAGGAGACGGCGCCTCTCCTCAGGCAACCCCAGACCTGATCACAGAAAAGCCCTGGGGGAAAGGACCACAGGGCATCTGGTAGCCCATAAGGGAAGAAAGTGAAACTTGTGGGAAGCCAGAGATGGCCCGGGCACTAGAAAGGTAAGAGCCGTTAGGACCCAGATCAGACGCAGTCAGGTTGGGGTCAGCACTGGGAAAGCCCAGGCCCCAACTGCTCTTGGGGACAAAGCTTGAGGCAGGACTGTCTTCACAAGGAGTCGATCTGCCTTCTGTTTTTAGTGGCATCTGGCCTGGATCCCAAACCACAGTGAGGTTCTTCGTGGACACGGAGCACAGCACGGAACTCTGCAAGGACCAGCACGTGTCCTGCCACAGCCCGCGTGCCTGAGACTCGTAAGTCCGGGTGCAGTCAGCTCTGCTGACCTCTGTCCTGACCCGGAGCTGAAGCAAGCCTGCCTCCCCTCCCCACTTCTGGGTTCCGGAACCGTCCACCTGGACGAAATATGCATTGGCTTAGAGATTCTTTCTCGGTTACAACACATCACATCCATAATCACTCCAGAAAAGAAAGAGAAATATGCTGGCTAACAAGGCATAGTAAGTCCTAGAGCAGGGACCCAGAGCTTTATCCCCCCCACTGATCGCTTTTTCAGGAAACTGAGGCTGCCGACAGGCCCAGACGAGGGCTCTGATCCATCACTCAGCAGAAGGCAGGCCTCCCACCCCGACGGCGTAAGGCTCAGGCACAGCTAGTCACGAAGCACAAAGGGCAGCACACTCACCTCCAGACCCACAAGGCCCTTCTGGAGGACCACGCCGCACCTCAGCTCCCCAAGACCAGCCCTAGCGGGCCTGGGCTAGGTGGGCGACCTTAGCTATTCCTTAGCTTTACTCCCACAGCCATAGGACACGTTTTTGCAAGTTACAGCCCCCCCACATCCCCCCCAGCAATGACCACTTACTCCATCCCTCCTGCCACAGCCCCAGACTGCTTCCTCTGGCCGGGCCTAAGGGAGGCTGTGGGCAGACACATACAGGTATAAATCGATCTTCCACATGACTGTTCTTCAAGAGGACATAATTCCAGGAGAAAACGGGACACCAAGTATAAACAAAGACTCTTCTGTGTGACTCTACTTTAATTAGAATGACAACTAAATGAAAGCAATTTAATGTTGGTTCATGAAAGGTTAATGGAATTCATGTTTTGGAGATGCAGAATGCAACACAGGCTTAGCCAGAAACACAAATCTAACCTTCATTCTCTTTAATTACTCGGTCAGAATAATTTCCTGAGAGCAGGTTTAGTCTCTAGACGGCTTTAATTAAACACTGCTGAACTTTGAAGTTAACATCCACTCATCCAGCTACGACTCAATTTTCAAATTAACCTGCTGTCTAACATGGAGGTTCTGTGGCCCAGGCACGGTGAGGTGGGGGAGGGGGAATGGGCTTGGAGCCTGACAGGTATTAACCAATTCTGGAACATTTTCTAGCTTTCCCTGACCCTCTGCAGTGGCCAGGAACTTCCGTAACCTGTCCCGGGTCTCCCTGGGCAACCAAGCTGCCTCCTTTCTTGGCATTTCCCCCTCAAATGGGCCTTGGGGCCAGGAGACCCCTCCCCAAGAGCCTCCCCTCTACTCTCCGCCTACCTGCTTCTTCCCACCTCTCCCCTTCTCCTCCGGGGGTGAGGCAAGGGGAGGGGTGCGCTGAAGAGTGTGGAGAGCCCTGGCTGGGCATCATTCCTGCCTGGGTCGGTGCCCTCAGGAACCAGCCCTATTTCCTGAGCTGACTTGCAGCACTTCACCCAGGCCCCGGGGAACACCTGCCCCACTCCTTTGCTGCCTTTGAAAAACCTCAAGGTCCCTGATTTTCTTAGCTGTACTTTGTAGTTCTGCCAAGGCCCTTCTGCAGTGAGTTTCTGCTTCTTTCTGAATCTTTTCCCTGCTGACTAGGAGGTTAACCCACCACTTCTCACAGCCTGGGACAGCGTCAGCCAACCTCCATCAGAATGTGCTGTGCGGAGCCGGCCAAGTCCTATCTGGCGAATACATATTAGGCAGTGTGAAGGACCTGTACTTCGGCCTGAGAGACAGCCATGTGACCATGACAAAGCTCCATGTCACAGACAAGGCCGGGGGGGAGAGAAGGTGTGATGTCCCAAGAGGACTGTGTAACACCCGAGGAAGAAAGTATCATCTAAAGAATGCTATTCCCAGCCACTCTGCTCGACCATTTCCCTTAGTGCCTTGCAGCAGCTTGCTGAGCAACAAGCAGCACCTGGTCTCAACCCGCCCATCCCAAGCCATCCTGCAGCAGCACGGTGCCCTGTGCACCCTGGACCCACACCAGGGTCAGGATTCCTGATTCAAGCGTCTGCAGGTAACAGCTGCTGATGGCCGAGGAGACTGCGGACGACCCATGAGCTCCAATACTAACTACCTTGGGAGGTGGCTGGGCTGGGCCCAGTTGCTCTGTTTGTGCAGAGAGAGCAAGGTCAGCAACGCTGCCCTCACAACCCTGAGGGCCAACCTGCTACAACCAAGATGCTACCCGCTGCCCCGAAGAGAAGCCACAACCAGGCTCCCCCACCCGCATCCACCCAGGGGCAGCCTATCCTAATCAAACCCCACCAGTCCCAGGGAGCCCCCCCGGTCGGCACGGGAGAGGGATAATCGTGGAATTCTTCCATAGCAAGTAAGTTTCTTAGCTGATGGTTTACTGACCCAAAGAGAGGAGAGACACCCTAAAAAAAGACTTAAAAATAAACTTCAAACTTGAAAAATAATACTGAATGTTGAAATAAGAGTGCTTACTTACAAAGGCAAAGGTGTCTGATTCATCTTTGGATCCCTGGCACCTGACAGTATGTGTTTTCTGCACACTAATCAAACACCTGAGCGAGGCAGAGGAGTAGTGGAATTCCTTGATGACCACGGGTCACAGGAGGCCCTAGACAATCAAGGATGACAACCAACGAACCCGACAAGAGGCACACTAAGGACAGGACCCCACCTGTCAACCAAGTGGACAGGGGCAGTCTTTGGTGATAGATTAGTGATCCAGCCCAGGATAGCGCAGCCAAATGCATTCAGTCACTGGGACCAGAGGGTACCAGAATCCCCAAGCCATCAATCACTACCGCCCCTGGTGTATCCCGTAGCTACTGAAGATCAATGAGCCAGAAAGCCGGGCAGCCTGCCCAGAGCCACACTCATAAAGGGGAGAAAAAGTACATAAATCAAAGAAAGTCAGCCAGTGTTACCGAAGTCACTCCCACCTTCACCCCGACACTGACAGCTTCACACCACAGCCCTCTGGGTGAGGGGCTGGAAGGAAAAGGAAAGGCTGACAGAGAAAGCACAGGGGGGATAAGTGGGCCCTTCTTTGAAAGAACTATCAAGTAGCCATTTGCAACCTTTCTTGCTCTTGTGTACCCTAAAGAATTTTGAAAATCTATGTGCCTTTTTGCATATGTAAGTTCAACATCTAAAATTTTTCACTGTAAGTTAAAATAGTTGCAAAGAGTACAGTTTCTGATCATAAGTAATTGCTTAAACTATTAAGTCACTCATAAATGTGCCCAACGGAATGCAAACACCGTTGCAGCTGACACCTCGCTGCATCTAGTTAAAAACACAAACGTCTACTTAAGTCAGAAATTTCTTCTTGAACTGGCATTTCCCTTTCACTCTTCCAACTACAATTTTACCCTAATGTCACGTATCTTCAGCCTTGAAAATCTCTTATTGATCACTTATAATTCTCTGTAACATTCAAATTCAAATTTGGTTAAATTTTCTGTGACCATAAAGTTCTAAGTGTTAAAAAGTATTTTATTCTGAACTGCATTACAATTAGTATGTATTTGATCAAAACAATATAAATATTGATGATTATTAAATACGAGCAAAATTTTATTCAAAATGCATCCCAGCTAGAGGGGAGGGCGCTGGCTCATGTTTCCATGGATGAATCTTGGTAACTGTTAAGAGAGTTTCAGGACCCATTCCATCCCTTTTTAAAATTTCTACAGATACTGGGGAGGTGAAGAAAAAAAAAATTTCTACAGATATTAAGCACTGAGAAACGCTCTCATAAACAAACATGGGGATGGAAGTTTTATAATAGCAGTCTCTCTGAATTCTTTGAACTCCTGAATTATACACCAAAAGTAATATAATGATTTATTATCACAATTATTTTTAATGACCAACAACTCAACTGTTTCCTTCAACTTGGTTAAAAGCAAAGACTCAGAAAACTTGTAACTTGCAAAAAAGATTTGATCTGTTACTCAGTCACTGGAGTCACATTCTCAACATTCCCAGCACTTGGAACTGTCCCACGGGTCCCCCTCCTCCCCATACCCAGAGGTGGTTTTCATACTCACTCCATGGTCTGACTAGAATGGGTGAGGGCTTTCCCTCCTTCCTTAGGGTGGAAAAAAGTTCTAGGGCATCCTTGAGCCAGGTGTGTTCTCAGGCTGCTCAACTGTAGAAGTGTAATGGAAGCCAAGGACCTAAAAAATGATTGCCTTCCAACTATTAAGTTGGCTGGTGCCCCATGGGATCTTCCCACCCCCAGGGGTAGGTGCGCCCCAACCACTGCTGTGCAGCTGCAAAGACTAAAACGTCCCTGCTTACGGCCCCTCGTGCAGACGGCACTAACAAGGAGGATGGCGCCCCTCTGTGTAAACAAACCAGCCTGGCAAGAGTTCAAATTAAGTGCTTGGATGGAATAACCCTCTGAGAATACAGCCAGAGGCTCAGAGCCATCTAGTCGGATCCGGAACAAACCCCTCTAGCTCTTTCTCTGCATGCCCCCATAGCCTGGGGGACACCTGACCCAAAGTGGGGACCCATGATATTCTCTCCCCTAAAACTTGGGGCCGATTTCCAGTGGCTGTACAACCATTTCCTACCATATGCAAGGAGAAACAGAAAAAGCTGGTCCGCAGAGACAGAGAATTAAGCAGCCACACAGCCAAGAGAGTGACAAAAAGGACAACCACCTCCGTCCCAAAGGTAGTCCTTGTGAGACCCAACCGCGCTTGGGTTCTGGAAAAAGGCCCCTTTCCGCAGAGGCGGGTGTGAATGAGTTTCTGGGACCTGCAATGGGCAGAGCTGCGACTCAGACAGGAGGCGGCAGAGATGGCTCCTGAGGAAGTCAGCCTGAGGGACCAGTGACCACAGTGGCATCATCAGAAAGGACCTGGGCACTGTGGGCAGAGCACATGAACAGATAGTTCCCTGACCCACCCAAACCAAAGTAAATCAAGCCTGCCTTTAAAAATAAAAACATAAATTATTCAAAAATAAGATTTAAAAAATTAAGAATAAATTTTAAGTAAAAGAAAGGTATACAATATCACTAATTACAATGAAAAGGAAATTTAAACCAAAGAAACGTTATCACTTACCAGATGGCAAAGGAGAAGGGGCCAGGCAGCCTCCCCGTGGCGGGATGGACGCGGGTCACTCTCAGTGAGGAGCGGCTATCAAAGGGGGGGGGGTGTGATCTCTGCCTTGTAGGTCTCCCTTCTAGACGTTATCCTACAAATATACTCAATAATATAAAAGATGACGTGAGATTATACATTAAAGCAGTGTTTGTAAAAGCAAAACACGTCAGACTATGTAATCACCAGAAGATTAGTTAATAAACTGAGGCGGGCTCATAAAACGGAACACGGGCAGAGCAATGGAGCAGAGCACAACCTCCACACGTGAGCAGAGCAGTGAGAACGTACAGCACCGCTTCGGCAGAAACACAACCGGCAGAGAAGGAAAATGCACCTCCGTCTACGACAGAACACACCCGAAGCAGCGAGCAGAATCGGGTGGGAAACTACAGGGCCCGCACGAAGCGCTCACGGAGCGACAGGGGCGTGTGGACAGCCCACAGAAACCAACTGTGGGCTGGACGTGGGCCCCAGGATGAACGAGACGGTTATTCATTGAATGAGAAAATTACACTCAAACTTCTTAAAAGGGGAGTACCCATCTTCACAGAAAAACGTCCACACTGTAGAAGAAATTATAGAAGAGAAACTCACTTTACAATCACCTTAGAAATAAATGACTCAAAAAAAGTCACCAGTGAACACTAACACTGGGTGCAAAACCATTGAAGACAGAATATTCCCAGTCTGAAACATCACCCCACGGAGTACTTACCAATTACGAAGGGGAAAAGGTATCTTTCCAAGGGAGAAGTCTGACAGACAACATCTTAATTATCTAATTCAAATCAGCAGTAATGGGACAAACTGGTACCAAGTGCCACCTGATAAGCAATAAGGGTACCACACAATATACGAAGAATTCCTGACAAAAATGTTTAACTTGAACCCAGTCACAAGGAAACAATGAGACAGACCCACGTTAAAGGACGTCCTGCACTACACTGGCCTAACCTCTTCAAACAGGTCAATGTCACGGACACTGGGAACTGTTCTGGATGATCGCAGACCAAAGGATGTCACGACTAAATGCAACATGTGATCCTTGGGTGCATCCTGAACCCCCCCCAAAACCCAAAAACCAACTGCTGCTACGAATGGTGTATCTAATTTAGTCTGCAAGTTCCTCAGAAGTTAAATACGTAGGTACCACATGACCCAGGATTTTTCCTCCTAGGTATATACCCAAGAAAAATAAAAACATGTTCATGCAAATTTGTATACCAACATCCATAAAAGCATTATTCATGATAACCAAAAAGCAGAAATAACCCAATGTCCACCAACTGATAAACAGATAAACAAAATATGGTGTATCTGCCCTGGCTGGTGTGGCTCAGTGGATTGAGCGACAGACTGAACCAACAGGTCACAGGTTCGATTCCCAGTCAGGGCACATGCCTGGGTTTCGGGCCAGGTCCCTAGTAGGGGTGCGCAAGAGGCAACCACACGTTGGTGTTTCTTTCCCCCCCTCTCCCCTCACAACCTCTAAAAATAAATAAATAAAATCTTTAAAAAAGGGGGGGTATATCCATATAATGAAGTATTATTCAGCTATAAAAAGGAATGAAGTACTGATATATACAACATGGATTAACATCGCATATTGTGATTATTTTATATGAAATACCCAGAAAAAAACAAATCTGTAGGGACAGGAATTAGTGGTTGCCTAGGGCTAGGAAGTGGGGTAGGGAAGGGGAGTGACTGCTAATGGGGCATAGGGTTTCCTCTTAGGGACATAAAAATATTTTTAAACTGATTTGTGGCATTAGAGGGTGGAGGCATCAAGCAAAAATGAAAATGGACTCACGGGCGTGTGGTGATTGCTGGGGGAGGGGGATATAAGGGGACTAAATGGTAATGTAAAAAAACACAATAAAGACTTTTAAAAAGTAAAAAACATGTTTTGTGGCAATGGTGGCATCACTCTGAATATAGTAAAAACTACTGAATTGTACACTTTCAACAGGTGAATTGTGTGCCATATGAATTCTATCACAATGAAGCTGTTATTTTAAAAAACAAAACTTCAAATGATACATTATTAGGATACCTGGGGAAAAGTAAGCATAGACTATATATTAGATATTATTAATGTTATCAATGTGAAACTGGGTGTGACAACCACACCACATCCTTATCTGAGGAGATACTGACTGAAGCATTTATGACTGAATCGTAATTCTACAGCTTGATCTTAAATGACTCGGCAAAAACCCAATGCACACACGTACACATCGTGTGCCTGTGTGTGAGAACGCAGGAAAGAGCCAAGGTGGGAATACACTGCGAACTGGTGAGCCAGTGAGTGAAGGACGTACAGGTGCATTGTGTGCTATTTTTACAGTGCTTCTATCGTCCGACATTTTTCAAAGTAAAAACTTGGGGGGAAATACCAAAGAAGAATAAAGTTTATATTTATACAGACAAATAACGGCTTCCTAGTCTGTAACACTGTCGCTTTCAAACACAATTTTATCCTCAGTAAGGAATCCCTGTTCTTTGCTATGGCAAGATACAGATCTCCGCTTCGTGTGTAATAAAATTCCAGTTTTTCAGCATTAATACGGGGGGTGTGTGTCTACCAAATTAACTGTGTGTTACAGACACATTTCACCAAGGGGCAAGCAGGTTTCCTGTAAGGAACCATATGCTGATATTACATGAATATGCCATTAGCCTCCTGTTACTTGACTTTGAGGAACCATTTTGTAAAGATTATGTGGTACCAAATTAAAAAGAAAGAAATTAGACTTAGGCTTAAAATGCTTCTAGTATTCTGAAATTATTTTGAAAGATCATTTAAAAAAACTCCAGGCTTGAAATGTTTCATTCATGTATTTATTCCACAATCAAAATAAATCATAATTTAAAAGTCATAGCATTTTTAAAAGGTAAAGGAGACTGTCACAGCTTCATCAATAAAACAGACATCGGTCTACAACGCAGCACTAAACAGGTGTTCTGTTCCCGTGGTGGAATAAATACATAATAATGACACATAAAATTTCCTAGAGCTCTGAGATGAGGCAAGTAACCCTTGAAACAAACCGCCCAATGAATACAGGCATGCTGCAAATAATTTCTATTAACGTTTTACTGCAAGATGGGAAACTCCCCAAGGTAACTACAACCTCAAACCCCTCGTTTCATGCACCTGGCCTTGGCTTTTGTCTTCCTTCCTCAGACACATCCAAATCAGAAAGGCTCCTGCACCTCAGGCCCAAAAAGGCCGCCGTGAGTCCCCAAGGACCTCGGCACAGGCTGCCGTTAGTGAGCCTGCGTGCGGCCTGCGCCCGGAGCCTCCCGGGAACCCGAGGGCACTAACTCAGAGAGCAGCAGCGTTTCTCTGAACAACAGTTTTAACTGCTGAATGAGCTCTGACAGGCCATGTGCATTTCATAAACGAACCAAGTATTGCCTTATTACCATTCCATTTTTTTTTTCTTGCAAAATGGTAAGGCCATCCAAGTAAAAAAAAAAAAAAAAAATTGTTACAGAAATAAAAATTTAAAGGGTTTATGCCAAAAACCAGTCCCCTGCAGCCGGACTCATTTGTTCCTGGGCTGTGAAGCCATGTAGAGGGCGATGAGGCAGTAGATGGTCCCTCCCACCGTCAGCGCCATGGTGGTCCGGTAGAGCATTTGGTCCGGCAGGCCCCGCTTCAGGTGGATGGGCACACCGTCGGATTTCTGGAAAGCAAGAATTATCAAGGATATGGATGATAAGAAAAGGATTTATAATTTAAGCTAATAAAGAACTAATGTTTCTACTTTGTAACTAATCCATCAACATATTATAGTGGAAAAAGCCCTAATCCACTAAAATGCTAATTAAAATACTAGTGGATTTTCTTATACATGTGACTAAAGCTTGTAAGTCCAAAGTCATTCCCTAAAACATAGCCTCAGGAACATGCATACAACAGATTCCAGATTGCTAAGGAATTTATAATACTGTTTAACTAAGAAAGCAACGCTGGTGAATTTTGCTTAAAGGTAACCAGCAGCTAACCAAAGAACTGCAGGCACAAGAAATGCTTTACACTTAGCGTGACTTCCTAATCGTTGGTGGATGAAGTCTGAGCAGACCAGGTCAGCTAACAGGTTCTAACCCATTTTTGTATTTAGCTGCCTTCTTTCCATTACGCTGTTAAACCCCTATTTAACAATGAGACTCCACAGAATGCTCAGTCCATTATTTGGCACAGTCTCCAAAATCCCTCCCCACGGCAACTCAAGACCCCAGGTGCCCACTCAAGACTGACACACCAGCTAACAAGGGATAAACTGATCAAAAGTCCCCAGGCTGGTCCTGAATCTGGAAAAGCTACCTTCCACAACAACAGTAACAGGCACTGCCTCTCCCAGGGCACCCGAGACACAGTTGGGTCACTGACCTCTCAATGATCTGTATGCAGATTAATGTTAACAATATTTTTAAACCCAATTTTGGCTTCTCTCTGTTGATCAGCAAACCGAAGAGAGCCTCTTCCACTTCTAGCAACAGCTCAGTGGATATTATCAAAGAGGCAAAAAACTAGGAGAAAATCTGATGTCAAAAGTCACTGCATGGGTCACAAAGCCAAGTATATACTGGATTATTCACAGTGTTAACATACGTTACACGTGCTGCTGCTTCCTCCAGCCAGTGTGCGCGATGTGAAAAGCTGCGTCCCCTCACATACGGATGAGGAAATGAATCACCCCCCCCCCCCCCCTTCACGGTTTCTACCTACCCAGGCTTCTAGTTTATGGCTCAAACTAAAATCAAGAGAATTCTATTAAAGAAAAAAAGAGAGAAGGCGGGCAGTAAACTAGACTAAGACTCGGTTTCAAAGGGTTTTGTTTTAACCCTATTACTTCACAGGCTTCTCTGCTCTAGAGTGTCTTCTCTCACCTGGAAAAACTTCTGCAGCTCTGGCACTTTGTTTCTCCCAGCATAGTCATATGCAGTGTGATCGGAAGTCAGGTTAGCTGGTGTGGCAAATATGATGGGCGGTGCTTCTGCGGAAACCACAGGCTTTAATCCCTGCAGGAAAAAAGGAAAATGTCAAGTTGAAAGTATGTCTGGCCATCTGAAGAAGGCTTCCAAGGCGCAGGCTGTCTGGAATAGTGGAGGCAGTCATTCAACCACATGAGGGAAAGAAAGTCTCTCCAACTCCGCATTACAAGGCCTTTAATTTTTTAAGTTTAAGGTTTAAAGTCCATAAACTTTCAACAAAGCACTCTAGTCCACTTTCCCAGAGCAACCCTACCAAGAACTCCTTGCAGTTGAGGAGAGGGGGGGAGCTTATAGGGAAAGAGGAGCAAACAAAGGCCCAATCTGAGCGTCTAGAAATAACCTATTGTGTGTGTCGTCTTAGCAAACCGGTAAAATACTGTAATCTGTACGAACTTCGGTTTGACTTCAAGAGAGCTGGCTGTCCCTTTTCTCCTGTTGGTGATCTGAGGGACCAACATGGAGCCTCTAGCCCCAGAGAGGACTTCAGATTCTTTCCAGACACACAGTGAAGAAATAACCCAGTGAAGAGCGAGCCTGTAATGGTAGAAGACTTGTCTTTCCAAACCATCCCAAATTAGTAACAGTCCTCAGCCCTCTGGTTTCTGAACTCTTCAAAGGAACCCACATTTACCTGTCACTGACCAAACCTTTTCTAACACTCAAATACTGAAAACCTCGATGTCACTCCCACCAGGCAGGCATTAGGACCAACAGGGCAACAAGAAGGTATTAAAGTAAACTTGGCTTCTAGTCTTCAGACACAGTCCTGTAAATGGGGCTGAATCACGGCCTTTATCCTGTACTGCATTTACTTACTCTACACTGAAAATATACAATGAATAAGACAGCCACAATCTCTGCTATTATGGATATTATTATGGAATAACAGCAGCTAATATCTGCACCCTTGCTATGTGTCCAGTATCATGTTCATTTAAGCATTTCACACAATTATCTCATTTAATCCCGGCAGCAACCCTAAGAAGATGTTACGATTCCCTTTTTACAGAGGAAAGGGAAAAACTGGAACAGAGGGGGTAACTTACCTGAGATCACATGGCAAAGAGACAGAGCCAAATGTCAAAACTCACGTCTCTCTACAGTCCAGAGCCTTGGATTTTAAATATTTCACCATCTACCCCGGGTCACTGCCCCTCAACTCTTGCTTAAAAACAACAATCCACTGAAAGAGAAAGTTTGGTCGGTAAGGTGTGGGCCTACAGTTGGTATATAACACATTCAAACAGACGCAGGAGGAGTCTTCCATAAGGAAGATGGGACTCAAACTCACACATTTCTATTACACCACAGTATCAATAACTCAGCTGTCTGCCAAGATATAGCTAAAAGGAGTGAATGTGATGGGAGGTACTTCACCTACCCATCATTAAATCTAACAATTATTTTAACTTTTTATTTTTATTATTTGTTTTTTATTTTATTCTTTTAAGAGAGGGAGAGAAACATCAATTGTTGTCCCACTTACTTATGCACTCGTTGGTTCATTCATTGGTACATGCCCCACTCAGGGCACATACACCACAACCTTGGTGTATCAGGATGATGCTCTAACCAACTTGAGCTACAGGGCCAGGGGCTTATATCTAACAATTTAAGAGCGGGTGATTTTTCCCATGTTCCAAGGCAGCTGGATAGAACTAGTGCTATGGTTCTCAAGAGTGGACTTGACCAGGAAGCTGTATTTACAGCAGGGGGGTCAAACTCATTTTCACCAGGGGCCACGTCAGCCTCGCGGTTGCCTTCAAAGGGCCAAATGTAATTTTAGGACTGCATAAATGTAACTACTTCTTAACTAGGGGCAAGGAGCTCCATGCTGCCGCCGGGTAGAAACAAGGTGCCAGGCCGGCTACGGCCTGTGGACCTTGTGTTTGCCACCTGCGATTTACAGGAAGGGACCTGGAGCAAAATCTGAGGCCACAGCTGCTCCAACCCAGCAAAATTGTGAGCCTCAAATACGTTTCTCTCCATCTCAATAAATGACAATGCCATCCTTCTAGGTACTCAGGCCAAAAACCTTGGAATTACTCTTAATACCTCTCACTTATACATCTGCAAATCCCTTTGGCTCTACCTCCAAAATATATCCAGAATCTGACCAGTCTCCACCAATCCACACTCTGGTACAAAGCCCTGGATTTCTACAACTGGTCACCCTGCTTCCCGCATTGCTGCCCTACAGTCTACTTACTCTAAATGCAGGAAGCAGTGATTGTGTTAAAACATAAGATGTCACTACTCAGCTCAAATTCTCTCAAAGACTTCCTATCTCACCAAGCAAAACTCTAAGTTCTTACAATGGCTTAACCCCTCAAGCCCCCTCCCCACCTTACATCATCCCTTCCTCTGCCCCAGCCCACTGGACTAGCCCCTTAAACCTCCCAAGCACTAGGCATGCTCCCTCTGCTTAGCACGCTCTTCTCCAGGTATGCACGTGGCTTGCACCCTCACTTCAAGTCTTTGTCCACATGTCACCTTCTTGGTGGGAACTTCCCTTAACCACCCTTTTAAAAACTGCATGTCCTCCCCCTTAACTTGCTCACAATCTATCGCCCTTTTCTGCTTTATTTTCCTCCACACTACTTCTCACCACCAACATACTATTTTCCACTGTTTACTGTGCCTCCCCTACTGCAGTGCAAGTCCCATCAGGGCAGGATTTCCCAAGGCTCAGAAAAGCAACTCACACAGAGAGTGCACTTAGTGAATGTTTGTTGAATATATAAATAAGCTAAGGAAGTGTGCAGTTTCACCCCAATGTGACAAATACTTCAGAACTAAATCGTGTAAATCAGCACGGGATGGCCAATGAGAAAACAACTGAACACTGTTCTTAAAATACGCGGTCTACAGGCCGCACAGAAAACACAGGTTTTGCTTATTAGTATTGATGGCCTCTCCTAGCTGTTGACACCATCGCTCTCTCTACAAGTGACTAAGAGCCGTTCCCCTAAAACCACCTTTAGCCGTTGAGTTCATCCTAGTCTATTTTAGTTGCTCCCAATTTTTTAAGAGAAAAATAAACATGATTTTTTTCCCCATCAAAGGTGACTGACCCAAAGTTTTCCTTTTCTCCTACTTTTTAGGTCTGGGGAGGAGGAAGAAAGGTGGAGAAATAAAACTTATTCAAAAAATTATTAATGTTTAAATGACAGGAACCTATGAGTTGCTGCACTGTGGTTTAGGACTGGAAACGAGTTTAACCCACAGGGGCTGAAGCCCTTCATTTCTGACTGTGGGCCAGACAGCACCGCCTCCATGTTTCCCTGGCATCTCACACTCAGCTTGTCCAAGATTCACCCAGTTTCTCACAAGTCCACTCAGGAGCTTTCTTTCTGGGGAAAGCATCATCATCCTCCCACTTCCCAGTCATCTTGGATTCCCCTTTCTTCACCCCTAAAATCTCCCTCCTCAGCCGTCAGGTCCTTGTCTCCCAGAGCTGACTCTGCATTCCTACTCAAAAGACCCTGAACAATTACGGGTCTAACAGGCATCCCTGGCACTAGTCTCTCCCAGTAAGATTTATGTTTTCAAATAGCTCCATAAACCTTTCATGAAACTAAGGAGCATGTCCTTCTTTCAGCCTCTGGACAAGACCCTACCACAACATTCTGCATTAGGATGCTCTGTAAATTCCTGCTCATTTCTCACAGAATTAAGTCCTACCCCCTAGGCCCTGCATGATCTACCTCCACAGCAACAACCAATTTTACTCAGTGGTTCTCCTGTTGCCCGCCTCCCCCCGTCACTCAGATTCCTTTACCTGGAATATCATTCTGCCAGCCCAGATAGGAGAGGAACTATTAAGTCGTAAGGTAAAATTAAATTTCACTTTTTAACAAATTGCCAAACTTTTCCAAAATGGCTACACCATTTTACATTCCCACCAGCAATAGGGCTCGTTTCTCCCCTTCTCACCAACACCTGTTGTCCGTCTTCTTGATTTCAGCAGTATAAACTAGTATCTCATTGGGGTTTTGATTTACGTTTCCCTAATGATTAATGGTGTTGATCACCTTTTCATGTGCTTATTCACCTCAATTTGATGGCACCACACGTAAAGGTAAGGAAAATGCTTTTCAATCAACCACTGGAAAATACCCTCCACAATTACCTGCCATCAAGTAGATTTACAAATCTCTAGGTACAATACTGTTAAAGAACTAGCTTTTCCATATAAGGTTAGTCCATGTATGTTCAAGTTATTCAATGCAATTTGCATAATACTGAAAGTTACAAATGTCTACATTTTCCAGTGTGCTAATGTTTCCAAGAACAGAAAAAACTGAAATACTAATTACCGAAGTCAGAACACCTGGTTTGGGGGGATGCCTGTCACACAGTCACTCAGAAATCTAGGATTCATATGAAGCGTACTTGTTATCACTTTTCTTTTTTTTTTAAAAATATATTTATTGATTATGCTATTACAGTTGTCCCATACTTCTTTCAACGTAACTTAAGAAATCCATAAGTACCTACAAAGTTCAAATTCTCAAGAGAAACACAATTCAAAAGGTGCTAGGAACTTGAAAGCCCTAGCTAGTGTACCAAACACTTCTCAGGGTAATAATCTCTGCTCTGGCCACCAATTCAGCTTCAGTATGTTTGTTTTAGTCCAAAACTTCACTTTTCCCCTCAGTAGGTAACAAAACCTAAGTTCTGCTAAAACTCTACTAAAAGAACATCTACAACCACCAACACAATAGATCAGCTGTGATATATTCGTGTAATAAATCCTACACAACAATAAAAGAAACTGATTACTAATACATGTAACATGAATGAACTCCAAAAATATTGAGAAAAAGCAGCCTTACTTTGGCTGCAAAGCAGCAGAATACTTTGTTCCATTTATACGAAGTTCAAAAATAGGCAAAACTATTTATAGTGATTAAAGTAAGAATGGGAAGGTGGACAGGAACTGGCAGGGCAAAAGAGGGAAATTTCTTAAGGGTGATGTGTGTTAAAACTCATCAAACTGTAACATTTATGATCCACATACTGAAAAATGCTTTCTTTACAGTAGAAGCAGTTATGACAGAAATGGCTATTATCTGTAAAAGGAATCACTGCAAACAATCCCTTCTTTAGACCTAGTTACCAATTTGGTTCCAGTGACACCACACTGACTTCCCTTCGAATCCTGGATTGTTCTTTTAATAAGGTTTCCTACTCCACCCTCCTTTCATGTGTCTGTACTCTAATTATATTCCCACCTTTCTTCCCTGTATACTATCCAATGTACACCCCCGATCTATTAAACTCCAAATTCACACATCCAGCTGTTACCAGGCACATCACAAGCTCAACATTTATAAACTTAGACCCTTTCTCCCCAACCCCACTCCCCCCTCAAAAAACGTTGCCCTTCTTCTTGCCCTCCCTATACTAGTTAATAGCACATCTAATCTTAGACTGAAATCATTCTTAAACATCCTCCTGCTTGGGCAAGTTGCAGTGTCCCACATAAAAAAAGGTTAAAAATAGAGCATCCTTCAGACTCTGCCTGGGCCCCTTACTATTCCAGTCATTTTTCCAACTATCTGATCAACCCTTTCCACGCCACTCTATGAGGATGATAAAGGAATATGGTGGTAGGTCAGACTCATCTTCTGGAGAACAGCTAGCACTTAGCCAGTACCAACCATTTGCCAAAGACAGCATGCTAGTCACTTGACACACACCTCCTGTGACCGGCACTACAGCTGCCCTAGATGAAACTTAGCTCACAATAAGCTAAGCAACTTGTTCAAGGTCATAGAGTGAAGCAGCGAGGCCAGGATTTGGTACGAGGCCAGGTGCTAATTAGGACTATGGGGCTGTAACTAAAGCCCCTCATCTCTACAACACAAGCTGGAGACTGAAACTGATTGGCAAAATCTGAGTGAAAACGGAATACTTTTCAGGCCACTCAAATAACAGGCGTCTGTCGACCATTTTAAAGTTGGGAAAGTGCAAGCTCATTGCATGTAACTACCCAGACTCATCCAAACATTTCAAGGAACCCGTTCAGTCTCCCAATTCCGATCATACAGCCTCTTCCGGCCCCACGAATTCCCTAGTGGGGTCATTCCAGCTCTCCAATCTCGTGCTTGCATGAGGCCGTCTTTTGGACTGCGGAAGGGGTGACAATGGGGCACTACTAAAAGTGAAAACAAGACCTCCTTTAAAAGGACAGGGCTGAACGTCGGACTTGGTCGGGACCCATTTTGGGTCCCGCCGACCGCAGGAACACCGCACGAGCAACGAGTCCGAGGGTCACCTTGACCCCTGCTGCGTGCCAGGCCCAACTTCCGGCCAATCTAGCTCTACCGGGGGAGCAACTACAGAACTAGGAACCTCCTTGGCCGCCACCAAGTGGGTGCGGAGAGGCGCCGGGAAGTACCGGGCGAACCCAAACCGTCTGTAGAAGCCTCGCCCGGCTCCGGCGCCGCGAATGCCGGGCGCAGAGGCTCAGGCCACCGTTTCTCCAGTCTTGGCCGGCGCGGTGAAACCCGTACCTGCGGGATATAGGCATCGGAAGCCCCTGCTCCCACCAGTTTCTGCGTGAAGCCACTAAACTTGTAGTACATTGCGCCCTGTGTCCTGTTACTCGCAGCCGCTGCCTGCGCGACCGCCCCAAGAAAGGACCCTGCCTTCCCCGTGGTGGCCCCAAGGCTCAACCTAAAGGACCCTGAGCCAAAAGACGGGCTATGCGGAGATCGCCCAACTTAAAATATGTAATTTTAAACTACATAAAAGAATCCGGGTTCTCAGTTCCAAGAAAGGAAAAATCATTCGTAGGAGACAGCGAAAAGTCGCTATAGCGGACTCTGTAGAAAATACGAGTTGCCTCTTTTCCCCGTTTTGGATTCGGGCAAGTGCCAAGACGACCTAAAAAGGGCGCAAGCGGCCCGCGCCCGAGGCTTGGGGCCCTACCCGGGAGGACTAGGGCGGGCTCTGGGCCGGGCCTCGGACGGGAGGGGCGGGGCCTCGGCGGGAGGACGTCTCTCCCTTTGAAGGGGACAGCCAGTACCGCGAGGCCTCCGCCTCCGTCTGGTATGTCGGGTTGAAGGCTTCTCTTCCTTTCCGATTTTAACTTGCTCGTAGTCTCATTTCTTCCCTCCCCTACCTGCCGCCTGCCCAGGAGTAGATACCCGTCAGCCAGGCTTCTCCGGCAACCTGGGAGGGGGGAGCAAATAAACTTTGGAAGCACTTGCTGGGAGCTGTTTGGTACAGAGGGCTGTTAAGGGTTTCGCCCCAGTAATATAAAGATAACTTCCTGGGCTTTATGTAGAAAAGATGCACAGTGACCTAAATTTCAGGCACCAAGACGTAAATGTTGCAGTTTTTTAGAACTAGTTTTTACTCTTAATTGCTTTTAATGCGAACTGGTTATTCATCCTTCTTCTCACCTCTGCCCTTTGAATAAATGAGGTGGAGAGTGGAGGGAAGACTAGAGATACTTGACAAATCTGGGCCTTGAGCTTTAATGATTCAGGACTACACTTTCCGTTCTGGTAGAATTGACTTTTGTTCAGTTTAAATACGTTTTTTGAGCTTCCACTGTGTGCAAGGTACTGTACTAAAGGAATATACTAGTTTTCTACCTACAGGGGTGGAGCAAGACTTTTCTTAGCTTTATGGTCTAGCCAGTTTTTCATTAGTCTGTTACAGGTTCATTTATAGTGCACTTACGAAAGCATGTGCCAAACTTGATGGGTGGCACCCCTATATAATATTTTCCCTAAATAAACTCATTTAATCCTTGCAACAATCCCACGAGGTAGGTGCTATTGTCATCTCCATCTTACAGTACAGGAAAATGAGGCCCAGAAAAGTTAAGTATCTTGCCCAGGGCAGCTGTTAGTGGCAGAGCTGGTCACCTGACTTGAGTCTGTGCTCTCAAGCACTACATTGTAGGTAAATAGGTATAAATCCATTCTGAGAAAAGGAGGATGAAGGCCAAGTACTCCAGGGCTAGGGTGTACACTGGTATCCCAGCTTTGGCAGGTGTAGGCCCAAGACTCCCACGTGTTCAGCACCAATGTTCTGGAAAGCAGAGCTTTCAGCTTCTTCATATGATCAGCCAATCCAAAATCACTGCTTTTACAAAGCAGCATTATGATACAATGGAAAGAAAATGGCGATTTGGGTTTGAGTCACCATTTTTCCAAGGCCGAGTGATTTACAACTAGCCCTGCCCATTTTCGGAGCCTCACTTGCCTCTTGCGTAAGGAGTAGTCGTCATCATAATATCGTCCCCCACTAGTGTTCTGAGAATCAACAGGCCAGTAGGTTTTAACGCTTACACAAATGTTATGTTGCAGATCTTAACTTTGAGTCATTTTACTTTTTCATAGTTCTTGGCTATATATAAGCATCTTAATGCACTTTTCTTGGTTACTCTCATTTTAATTGATTGATTGGTTGATTGAATGTCAGAGTCACTCATACCAAGAAAAGGGAATGAGCTTGCTAGCAATTATTGAGTGGAAGAAAAGATCTCTCATAGAGTTTAGATTGAAAGAGAAATTAAATGATTTAGGACGGCTCCCTATCTCCACCCCACCATCTCCTAAACATATTTTGAAAGAAGAAAGTAGAGAATATTACCCAGCGCTTTGCAGCACTGAGGTGTACCAGCTTCTCAAGGTACAAAAGTGCCTGTCAGCGCTGGTTATTTTCTTAAGGTTTCTGCCATCTGATTTTAGATCCTGCAAGACATAAATTAAGAATCCTGAAAATGTTACAACAGCCGGGCTGTTCAGTGGGAGATAAAATGTCAGTAGCAGAGTGTGGGTTGGGATGTCACATGGAGTGGCTGATCAGAGGAAGATTTTGTTTCATTTCCCAAATAAAACCAAGCACACTCTGACAGCACTAAAGCACCCTTTTCTCATTCTTATTTGCATATTCCACCCAACACCAAAGCATGAACTGCCTTTATTTCATGATCCTTTCAGGTTGGACCCTTGATTCTGTTCTGAGGGGAAGCGACCACAATTCACAGTGCAGAGAAGCTTGTCAATTGCCAAGCGATCTGTGTGAGTGCAAATGCCAGCCTGGCTCGGGCGAATCTGCATGCTGCTGCTGCTCCGTTTGGGAGGGCTGTGTGCTAACGGCCTCTGGCAGGCCACTCTGTGAAAGCACTTGGGGATGGAAGGCCAATATAAATTTTAAATTGGATTGTGCTGAATGTAGAGGGAACTGCCTCCTTGTGTAATAGTTTTTAATATTTTTAATTCTCCAATTTTCTCAGAATTGACTTTTTTAAAAAAAACTGACGTTTGGTGTGTCCGGCAGAGTAGGCCCTGTAGTAGCTGAGGTCATTGTGTTGGGCTCCTCCACTTCCTCCAATCCTTCCCTGTCTTCAGAAGGACTCATATATCGCCTGGCTTTGGTGTCATCAGTGGGGCGTAGCAATATGAGTGATGAGCATTTGTTCTGTGCTGATTTACCATGCGACGGGCCTCTCCAGGAAATACGGCTCCAGGAAGCCCTGCTTTCCCCCTCTTACTCTCTGTTTGCTGCCAAATCTGCAAGCTGGAGAGCTTTCTAACCTGGGGAAGCTTGTTTATGTATGTGGATTTTGCCCACTCTAAGGGAGATTCCCTGATGGAAAACAGACTAAATACTGTCACGTTATAGCGCAGTGTGATCTTAGACGGGAAACACTTCCCTCAACATTTAAAATTGCTAGTAATATCCCCAAGAAAAGCATCCCCAAGAAAATACTGGAAAACAACATGGAGAGCTACACGCACTTTCTGATTCTCAGAACAATGACACCTGTCGTGCAGTTACTCAGAAATTTTCATGTGGCAGAATTAGAAATCTCAGCTGTCATCTCTTATTCTTTTTGTCAAATAAAGCCCTATCTGGTGTGGAAATTCTAAGTTTGTCTTTGAAACCTGCAATCTAGAGTATATCAATATTATTGAAAAATAGTTAAACCTTGGTTAAAGCACGGCGTTTTTATAGCAAAGGAGTGGAGGGTCTGAACGGTGCGTGTCTCGCTCACAAGAGGGGAGGTGGCAGCTGGGGCTGCAGTCTCTGGGACAGCTTTATTGCAGTACGTGATGAACATATTGACATCCACTCTCTGCTCCGACCTTCTCGTTGTGGAATGTCAATATGGTGTGTGGAGCTGCCTCACTTCTGCCTGCCTACTTTTCGTTACGTGCAAGTCAAAAGCACATCCACAGAGATTATGGATTTAACTCAATTTTGACACATCACATTTCGTTCCACTGGTTAAGAAAGGCTGAGGTATGACTCATAATTTATTTTAAATCATTTCGAATACACTTAATTATGCTTAAAAAAATTTGAGATCCAGAACAAGAGTCATGCAATTTTACATTAACATTATCTATAAAAATATAGTATATACAATACAGACTGAAAGGATTAGCAGTGGCCTTCTCCAGTCTGGGGTCAAAGGGTGGCGCCTCATTATTGGAGATTCCCACTTTCTGCATCATACATGCCTGAAACATTAGAATATTTTGCAGTGTGCATGTATGACTTTTGTAAGCCCATATACACACAAACAAAAAATATAAAATCCCCAAAAGGCATAAAAATTAGAATTATAAAAATGTTTCCACATACTTACAACTCAAATTACCAATTAATTTAGAATATTTTTAATCACCCCCTGTGCAGATGTAAGGAGACTATTGAGTGATAGTTTCCAAGTGTTAAGCCACAGGAAGAGTCGCATGAGGGCCCTTCTGCCCATTGGAGTTAACACTATAGTGGATCTTCACCAGGCCGTTGAAGAAGTGAGGGAATGAATGAGTCAGTGGGCATATGAATTAATGAACCTACAAACAAACAGCAAAGGAACATCATCTCTACACGTTACTGTGAGCGATGAACAACCATCCTGGGTAGTTATTTACACGAGTTCTTTGAAATTGGGTAATCAAATGGAAAAGAAGATTAAGAACCATACACCTGGGTCTCAAGAAGGTGAATGTTGCTGGATAATTTTCTTTGGAGGTAGCAGAACTTTTTGTCTTCGAAAAAATCGAACACTAGCCAGTATCAAAACATGGAGTGCCCCATAGCATTCAAAGTCAGCGTGTCCGGACCCCAGGCCTGCACTAGATCTGTGACTGTGGGCTGGTTTCTTAACCTCTCTTGGCCACAGAATAAAAATGTCAACTTAACGTGGTGATTGCAAGGATTAAATAAAGTAAAAGAAAATACGTAAATATACAAATGTCTACATGGGAAATAATATTCAGTCAAATGGGAAAGGGGTCAAATACATGGTGATGGAAGATGATCTGATTTTGGGTGGTGTGCACACAATGAGGTATACAGATCGTGTATAAGAGAATTGTACACTTGGAAATTATATAATCTTATTAACAGATGTCACCCATAAGTTTAATTAAAAACTAGATCTATAGTCACTGATAGAAACCCAAAATTAATTTAGCATGATAAAAAGCATTAGAATTTTAAGTCTATTCCGTTTTGTGTTTGTGTAATGCAGCAGATTATAATAAAAATTGTAAGCTAAAAATCTTTCCATCTTCTCACCTTCGTCCCTTTCGTTCTTCCTTCTCCCTGTCTCCTTTCTGCAAGAGTAGTAAATATTAGTTAAGGTGAGAGCTGTCAGGTGGAACCCAGTATGAAAACAGCCCCCAAAGACGTGGAATCTATCTTGAAAGCTCGAAGGCCAAAGAGGAATTGAGTGCCCCACTAAAATAATAGCCAACCTTTCAGTATCTGCATTAAAATAAAAAATGACATCATTTTCAAATGCCAAATCCATAATTTTACTAGCCTCCCCTTCTGCCTCAGATTCTTAAGCATTAGAGATTTGACATTTCCTTAGCTCTGCTACCTAGAAATCCGAAGGCATAGCCCATATCCACCTTCTGAAGAGGGTGACAGGTACATAGCCTGTAACCCCAACCCAGCCTGAATTTGAATCCCAGCTCTTCCTGCTGACAAACTCAGTTACCTCTGGAAAGTTACTTCCCCACTCAGCATCTCAGAGGTGAAATGCAGGTTCTAAATCACAGGGTTATCGGTGTATTACTGGATAGCAAAGGTACCAGTGTGTATGTTCATTAAGTACCTGGGCTCAGCCTGGAAGGTGATTCCAGAATGGCTGACTGAGGAAGGAGGGATGGCAAGATCAGCCTGGGTCCTCTTCCAAAAATTGGACAGGCCTCTGATGATCACCATTATAGTCTGGGAAGCAATGCCACGGAAAAAGGAGTAAGAGGAAGTTACAAATATGGGGAAGTGTCTAATGGGAGGCAAATTACACACACACACCCTTAAAAGAAAGGGGACTGGAGAGAGTAATATTCCCCAAAGCACAGCTGAGAAACTCAGAAAGCCCAAGTCAAGTGCCATTGGCTCCAGGCCTGGCAACCCGCAGCGGAACCCCTGCCCCGCACTGGCTCTGACGCAGGAGAGGGGTTGCCAGAGCACCCATCCAAACAACCCAGAGGTTTCCAGTACGAGGCTTACATTGAAGCCCAGCTCTGTAACCGTGGGGACAGCTGGAAGAAGGCACTATTGCTGGCGTTGAATTGTGTGATCCTCACCTGTCCTTCAGCCCCCAAACTTCCGGACTTCCCCGTCCTCCTTCCTGGTGCCCGCTCTTATGTCCTCACAGCCCATGGGTGCATCCCGGAGAATGGCTGCCTCCATTTTCACTTAAGTCATGGTAAAGGTAACAATCGAACCCAGGTGTTAGTGTTCTCTCCCCTGAGCAAAAAGCAAGCGCTCTGCAAACACACGAAGCCCTGTTTCGGCACAGATGTCAGGAACGCGGAGCCTGTAAATCTGCCCAGGCAGTTCTGTTCCTGAATCACTACGAACAAGCTAGTGGGTGGAACGAGAACATGAAATGGCCGTGTGCACCCATGTTTTGTTTATGAAGCAGTCATTTCTAGATGTGTTTTCTTTTTTTAAGGAGGACCTTTTCTGTGTTTGCCGTTTAACACCCCACCTTCCTTCCTGTCCCCAGCTCTCCCACACTCAATAAAAAGAAACAGAGAGAGCTTTACAAAAATGTCCACAAATTTAAATAACAGGTTGCATTAAGTGTCTTTCTAAACCAATTCCATTTACTCAACCGAAATAAGTGATTTAGTAATAGGAATCACACAGGAAAATTCTGTATTGTTTAAACAGCTCCTAACAAGAGCGCCCAAATCATAAAAATCACTTCCCTTTTTCCATCATCAGGCAATGGGGACCCTGTTCACCCAGTGAATTGAAAGTTCTGTGGTGCCGGGGATGTAAAGTACAGATAGGAAACACGGTCGATAATATTGTAGCACCTATGTATAGGGCCAGGTGTGTATTAGGCTTCCCCAGGGGATCACTTGGTAAAGTCACATAAATGTTTAACCACTGTGCTATACACCTGCAACTGATATAATATTGAATATCAACTGTGATTGAAGTTTCTTTTTAATTTAAAGAAAGTTCTGTAGTTATCAGCAGGATTTAATTAGTGGTTTATGCTCCTGTCACTGGATTCTTCACTTAACTTCACTGTGCCTCAGTTTCCTTATCCATAAAATGGGCATAATATCCATTCTGTGAGGATTCAGTGCCTAGAACACAGTAAGCGCTCATTAAACTATAACCGTTACTATTATTACTAACAGTTGCGGCGACTAGGCCGACAGGGTAGTAGGCTTTGGCCGAATCCTATGAATCCTTTTCTCTGATACACCCCTCCCCCAGCCTTGGCACAAAGCCGGCACCCAACAAACAATGGCTCTCAGACTTCTCATGGCGATAAGAGCCCCAGTTAGTGCTCCAGGTTTCCAGGACCCCCGCAGTGTCTGCCCGTGCCTAGGCTGGCCTGCCGAGCTGCACCCCACCACTCTCCACCCTAGGAGGGGTGTGTGTGTTTGGTGAACTCTGATATTGTTTACCATCTGGGTGCATCTTCCTTTATTGTTTTTTCTCTCCCTGTTCTTGGCTTCTGGGCATTGTCCTGTCTGACACTCACCCCCAGGTGCATTCTCTGTGGCCCCTCACCGTGGCAGCCCCTTGTTTCCGGCAGCTGGCTTGCTGCTAGAGGGAAGAGAATGGTGGCACCAGGTGCTTTAGAAGAGGGAGGGAGCGATTGCATTAAATTTTCTCTCAGGAAAATGAGCTTGGTTTTTAAAAAATGTTCCATGGAACGGATCTAATAATTTAGTTCCATAATAATTTCTCCTCTGTCTGCTCTACTTGCAGAGATTCTTTCCGAAACGAGAGAATAGTGCTGCTTTTCAATAGGCTAATGAGACCGCATTTCCAGAGTGCTTTCATCCTGAGGAGGGTGTTGCAGACTTTATCCACAATATTAACAGGTACAGGGAAGCCTCCCAGCCTGGAACTGGATGGGGTTGCAGGGGTAGGGGTGATGCTAGAACAAGGCCAGTCCTGAAAAGGCACAGGAGGCCCCTTGGAGGGCCATGAGCCACCAAATCCTTCCCTCCCCAGGAGGCTCCACAAGAGGTACTTTGCCTTTTGACTGAAAGCACGTCCAGCATCATGCATATGCAGTGTCCAGGACAAAGTCTTAACTACGGGAATGCTAACCATGCCAGCAGTCCCACCTTCAAGCTCTGGGAGCGCTGGGGGCGGTTCATCCCCAGCCTAGCCCACTCCTGGAGCAGATCAAATTAGAGAACTGAGAGCAGCAGCCACAGACTTTTCCAAGAGAGCTGTAATGCTGTCAGTCAACTAGCACTTAATTTCCGGTGGGTTGTGAAAGTGCCATTTATCCTTGTGAGCTTCAAGGCCTGCAGCCCGGTAGGATTCTAAGTTAAATGATGCAAAAGTAACTACTCTCTGGGAGGATTTTGTGCATCAGAAGGAAAAACAAAGCAAAAAGAAAGACTAAGCTTATTTTTATATCGATTGCAAATACTGCAGCGAAGGACTCGCTGTCCATTACATTTCCATGACGAAGCCACGTGTAACCTGAGTTGGCCACTGGAAGCTGACAGCCATTTAGCAGCCCCTCGTGGGCACAAATGGAGCTTCGCCCTTATGACCTGAGCAGGCTGCTCGGACCAAGTTTTAGCCACTTAGACACGACCCCACCCATTAGGGGGTGCGGGGGTGGGGGCAGGGAAGATGGGCGGAGTCTGGCTGAGAAGTATCTGCGTGGCTCCTGTTGGGAGGAGGACGGCAGCAGAGGCCCTGGCCCCCGGAGGCAGTTGCCTGAGGGACAGCCAGGTACTGGTCTGCCTGCCACAGGCCGTTTACACCCTCTCCTGGGCTTGGAGACCTCTGATGTAGAAAACCCTGGGGAACCTGTCATTTCTAAGAGGAGCCACGTAAGAGAGAAACAACATGTCACCATGTAGCCGGGGCATTGGGGTGGTAGGGTTTGGGGAGGAGGCGATTTAGGGGGAAAACTACAAAGTGTTCTATTGACTTGTTATTTAAACTACTTAAAGGATACAAAAATGCTGTTCAATAAAAATGACCCCAAATGCACAAATTCGCTTTGATAGTACAGGTGGGTAGCAGTTCAATAGCACAGTCTGTGGGGATGATCGTGTTCTACGTCTGTGCTGGCCACATGCAGTGACTGAGCACTGGAAATGTGGCTGTCACGACTGAAGGCCTTAATCTGTACTTTTATGTCATTGTAGTTTTTTAATTTGGATAGCCACGGACAGCTCGTGGCTTTGGTTTTGCATAGCCCAGGCTTAAGGGAACCAGAGTGGGAAAGAGAAAGGAGACATAAGGACAACTTCTCTGTTTGTCTAAGTCCTGAGAGAAGGAAATCCAACTCATTTGCTAATCAATTCAGACCACAGGAGTAGAAAAAAAAATTCAGTTTGTACTGAGAGTGCTTTAATGCCTGTCTAAATGCTGAACCATAATAGCTTCTTTTCTGCATAATTTCGGTGGGATAAATACCATTTTATGCTTCTGAAAAATGGCAGTGTTGTTCTTGGTAAGTGCCCCCCATTCATATCCATCTTCCAGCCATGCAGACCTTTGCCTCTGGAGGCTTCGAACACTGGTGATTTCTACAGCCCAAAGCACGAAGTCCTTCTCTTGCTAACGGCAGTTCAGGTTTCCCACCCTGAGTGAGACAACCGTGCCACCCCACAGTTCACTGCATTTCACCATCTCTGCTTGTGACGTGACAGCTTCCTCCACTGAGAAACTTGCACGTGCTGCTGATTGGGGTTCAGTAAGCAGCTCATGTCCCACATTTGAGCGACACCCCTGCGCCTGGGCAAATGCCCTGAGGATGAAGTGGCCTCTGCCCACAGACAGCTGGCACCAGGGAAAAGATGGTACATGGGACTCCTTACCACCTCCCCATGGCCCAAGGCCCCAGCAGCCCTCGTGGAGCAGGCCGGGGCAAAGGTCAAGAAGAGGGGACATGAGTGAGTCAGAACAAAGAGAGTCTCAAGCAGGGCACAGGCTAGGAAGCGGGAGAGGAAGAGGGGATGAGGTGCTTCTGGTTAAAAACAAACTACTGAAAGATCCAGGAAGCCAGCAGCTTGGAGCCCGGTATCTGGGCCCGACAATAAGCTTTTAAAATCCGTGAGGTAGAAACACGGCCCAGCAACACCCTCTGAAGTTCCAGCCCTGCCCTGATCCTGTGAAAAGCACCGGGACCCCAAGTGGTGGGGTGGGGCGAGGGGTGTCCAGCCAGCTGTCCGGTGGGAAGAGCACTGAGAGGCCAGGTCTGGACAGGCAGCTCGGCCAGGCCTGCTTAATTGATATAAGCTCCTAATGAGCAGGATAAACACCATTTGGGGCCATTTGCTGTGAAATGGACTGAGGTGTATGAGAAATCAGCCTCGTATGAGCAGAAAACACTCACGTTGGCAGAAAATAATGTGCTGGAAAAGTTTTAAATTGAAGACGTGCCGTTCCGAGTCTGCAGGGGCGTTAATGCTTATGTAATTAATCATTTCATATTTGAAGATTGGGATTTTTCCCCTTTTAATTAATTAGCCATAGACTCATTATAGTACATTTTTCATGTCAAAAAGGCAGTGGGTTCTAAGAGAAGGGAGGGGGCCGTGGCGGCAGCAGTAGTGACGCAGCGTGCTGTGAAAAGCACGGGGAACCACCGTCATCTCTGCCCCCAAATTCTCTGTGGAGGGACTGGGAACGCAGAACTGACGGGAAGGCATGGGACTTAGCCACGCTCACGGATGCAAGACACGTCAAAGAGAGTCGCGAGCAGGGCACAGGCCGAGAGCACAGGTGCCCTCGGAAGCTTCTCTAGCCCCGTACCGAGTTGTGTCCTGCTCGACCGATGGATTCGTCTCCTACGAGAAAGAGGGACAGCACGAGGGCTAAAGATTGGGCTCTGAAGCTGATTGCTGTGGGCTCCAGAACCTTCTTAGCTGAAGCCTTCGAGGAAATCACTGAAACCTCTTTGTGCCTGGTTTCTGTACCTCAGGGTTGTGAGGGAAGAAAATAAAACGGTGCACGTGAACGGCTTCCTTAAGCACCTAGCACGCACTGAAGACCCAGAAACGGTTACGTTTTATGACTAGAAGAGTGCTTCTTTACAAAACTGAGTGTGTGTGAATACTCATATGTGGCATAGTGTACATAATGCAAAAATTCTTCATTGCTTACCTGAAATTAAATGGGTGTCCTGTATTTTATCTGGTAACAAGTTTTTATTTTTAATTGACCTGCTGCATTGGTTTCCTATTACTGCTGTAGCAAATTACCAAAATAGTGGCTTAAAACAATATTAACTTGCTTTTTCCTAATTCTGGAGGTCAGAAGTCCAAAGTCAGTTTTGCTGGACTGCAGTCCAGGTATTATTGGCAGGACTGGTACCTTTTCCACATTCTCGAGGATGCCTTCGTTCTCTGGTTTATGGCCCCTTCCTCTGTCTTCAAAGCTGGCAGAGAGCAGCTTCTTTACACCTCTCTCTCTGCTGTGACGTTCTGCCTCCCTTTTATAAGGGCTCTTGGGACTATCTTGGGCCCACTCGGATAATCCAGGATAAACTTCCCACCTCAAGATCTGTTATTGAATCACATCTACTGTCTCTTACCAAGTGAAGTAACATATTCACAGGTTCTGGCATTAGGACAGGGACATCTTGGGGGGGGAGGCCATATTCAACCTATTACACCCGCCTAACAACCATCATACATCATGTTATTTCTATTACAAAAGGAATTCTGAGTTCCAAACTCCAGCACCAACTTTCTTCCTCAGTGTGTGTAATAACAGCACTTGGCACACTATGCTGTAACCATGTCACAAATGTCTACCTCTGTCTCCCTCCTCCCTTGCTTCGAGGCTAGAGACAGTCTGCCCTGTGCTTGACACAATGGTGATTGGCACATGAGCTTGAGCAAATGATGACTGAATACATACTGAATTGTAAATCAGCGCGTGCTTCTAAAACGAATTTGCATTATGGAAATAAACAAGAAGGGCTGTGCTGGCGGGGACTGGGACCGTGGGGAAGAGAACCGGGCTCTGGACCAGAGAGCTGAGCAGCAAATGCAGCACCGTGATCAGAGAGGCCTGGGTAGAAGAGAAAAGCATGAGGTGGAA
Source organism: Desmodus rotundus (assembly GCF_022682495.2). Lineage (NCBI taxonomy): Eukaryota > Metazoa > Chordata > Mammalia > Chiroptera > Phyllostomidae > Desmodus > Desmodus rotundus. The sequence goes on from NC_071391.1 coordinate 121,974,145, forward strand.
GGGCAGGAGTCCCCCACACCCCGGCCCCTCTCTGGGTCCCAGGCACAGACAAGTAAATCCAGTAGGAGGTTATGAGTTCGGTAGGGCTCCCCAAGCACCCCCAGAGGCAAGGACTTGGGGGCGAGCTCTTCATCTGGGAGAGGATCCAGGAGGCACGAAGAGGGAGTGGAGTGGTGAGACCGGAAGGGAGGAAGCCAGCTAAGGGTGTGTGGATGGGCACCTCCAGCTCAGCCTCGTGGGGCCCTCAATCGCCTCACACAGATGGAGCTGCAGGGACATTCACTGCCCTAGGTTGGGCTGTGCATACGAGACCTGTTACAGGCGACCCGAGCCAGGGCCCCCAAAGGGATGTGACATGTGCCAACGCTGCCTGATTGGCACGGATATGACTATGAGGCGGGGTTACACGGTTGTGTTCCTGCAGCTTTCTGTACTTCGTAATATTCTAAAGTTTTACAAAAGAGAGAACTATTTCCCTTTTGTAAAGAATAGAGGTAATTATAGAAAATAAACATTCTCCATCCTTTCAGGGCCTACTCTGTCATCGGGCCCCTTGAGAGTGACTGGTTTTCAGCCTCCACGGCAGCTGCCACCTTGATTCGCCTAGTCTGATATTTATACCAAAGAAAAGTCCACTGGCATATGACTTTCAGCGACTGGAGTTCTCTGTTTTGTCCCCCACCCCCCCTGGCCGTGATCCTCACACAGTTTTCAGTTCCCGTCACAGTTCATCAGAGTCCTTCTCTGATAATTAGTCGTCTCTCCTCAAAAGAAAATAAATCTCAGTGATTATAAATTCATGGGGTTCATTCTGTTAGGATGAACTCTTTTTTCCTTTTATTTTCTTGTTATAATTAATTTTTAAAAATCTGGCTGTTTTCAGACAATGAACACCCCGCACTGGGACTTGTCTACTTGAGTCTCTGCGTTCACGCCTTGGTTCTTGATTGCGGGCCATGAATATAAAGGCTGTCAAACTAGCCGTCATAAGTGACAGGGCCCTTCTGAGTGTGGAGAACTCAAGTGAACTGCCAGGCTGTGTGGCAGTGGAACACCACGCCTTGGGGGTCCACGCAAGAGAGCTGCCAGCAGTCCTGTCCCCAGGTGCAAATGCAGAAACGACAGCTCTTCCCGAGACACCCCAGTTTGGGTGGGTAAGGGTGGCATGGATCAAACCAGAAGCTCCGCAACCCAAAGGCATTGGAGTCACCTCTCCTGTCTAGTTTCTTGAAGAAAAAGCAAAAGAATATGGAAATTTTTTTTTTTACTTGTTCATTCCAGAAATTCTTGTTGAGCATCTACTTGGGGCCAGGCACTGTGCTAAGTATTAAGTCAATGATTACATGTGAATTAATTTTCCCAGGAGAAATGAAATGTGTGATGCTTGGGTTGTTTGCTGGTCAGCTCTGAATGGAACAAGTAAGAATAGGGAGGAAACAGAGAGAAGAGGAGAGAGGGAGGAACAATCCCCACCCAAGAGAAACACCGGGGTCACAGCCGAAGCTGACGGTGGACGGCTGGTGACTGACAAAAGTCCGGAAATACATGATGGCATTGCATACCATCTAAAACCTTAAGTGTTTCCAGAAATAAGCACCACACACACACTCTCTCACACACACACACACACACACACACACTCCAGAACATTCTACCAGCCTGTCACATACAGTGGAAAAGGAGGGTTGAGTTTTTCTTTACTTTGGCAAATCTAAATTTAGCCCTTGAGCCCCACCATCACAAAGCCAGCTTCACAGACCCCTGATCCCTGTCACATGCGTGTCCCGCATGCAGCAGGCCTCGGAGAGGGGGGAGCAGGTCACCCCCTAAGACATCTAGAGCCCAGGCCTGGGGCCCCCTGCCAGCTGTCCTCCGCTGGCCCTTCGACTGCACAATCTGTCCTCGCAAAAGCAATTTTTCAGAGGATGAGCACTGAGTGCAAAATATTTACCATCCAGAAGTTAAGCTTCGGCACAAAACTGGTTGCCTCCTCAGTGAATTAAATTCAATTAGCAGTCTCTTCATCTTAGCCGTACATTGTCCTAAACAGCGACGCCCCCCTCTGCCTGTATCTCTGTAAGGGACTTCAAGGTGGGAGCAAGGTGGACGTTGGGTAGGATTCGCCGCCATTGGCAGAATATTGCTGCAGGAGGAGCACCTTCTTGGGGGCAAGGAACAGTTGGCTCTGCCTCCACATTTCCTTCCACTAAGGATCTCATCCCTTACGCCCTCCCAGCATCAACACTCAGCATTCGGAGAGCGGCAGGAGACCACTCCGCTCTGACAACTTTCTCTGCCACTGACATTATCTCCTAATTATCTTCTCAGCGGTGATGGCTGGCTCCCAGTCCTCCACTAGTGCAAGATGATTGCAATACTACCTGGTTTGATTGGGTGGAGAGGAAAGTCTGTCATCCTTTGAGCTCCTTGGACCCTTCCCACTTTCCCAAAGGAGCCCAAATAATATTCACAACAATCAAAAGGGAAAAACACAAGCATTACTTCAAACGACCGTTACTCAGAAAACAATAGCACATGTTTTTCAGCCAGATGAATGTGTCTGAGTGACAGGGTGATGCTTGTCCTCAGCAGAGCTTCCAAGAACCAGAGCCGTTAAGTTAATGGCCTGAAACAGAGCCCAAACACCCGCGTTTGTTCCGTGACACGCACCCTGGGTGGTGGAATGAACCGCAATCTTCAAAAAAGGATCTTTATATTTTTAGAACAAATGGCTTTTTCCTACAGTCTGGAGGTATGCAGCTACCATCCGTGCTGAGCTTTGTGAAGGGCTGGAAATCAAGAGGTGCTGTTTAAAGGTTGACTTCAGTGGGTCTGTTGTTGCCCTGTGTCTGTCCATAAAGAAGGGAGGCTGGAAGTTACACCCCAAGTCCCCCCCTCCCAGCCTCAAGGCCCTTCTCTGGTCTCTGGTGGCTCTGGTCACCTCTTGTGCCCTAAGACGGTTTCTGCGACCTAAGCTCCTTTGGCTTCTCCACTGCCAGTATGGAGCCAATTGGCCAGATAAATGGAGCCTGAAACCCGCGTCTTGGTTAGCTCCCCTTGGTCTCATAAACCCAGAATCCCGGCCGCCAAGCTGGTCGTATAGGGGGAACCAACAAGGGGCTGGGAATGGACTGGTGCTTCCACACCAGTGGAAGTACCACTCTAAGTGTTTGTAGGCCTGACGCCTGAGGGTAAGGACAGCAGGCAGAGTTCCACTGCAGGCTGGTCAGCTGCCCTCCTGGACTCAAGGAACGGCCAAGGCCTGAGGACTGGGTGCCAGGTCCGCCACCGTGCCTCTCAGTTCTTAAATGCGTGGCAGCAGCTCTCAGAGCTCCAGAGCACAGCCGCCTCGCGGGTTTCCTACAACTGCGTGCGTGTTGGAGTTGAATCCAGTTCTGGTTTGACCCTGAACCTGCTGCGCAGTTGTCTAAATACCACCTAGTTCTTGCGGGCTGCTTTCTTTAATTTTGCAAAAAAAAAATAAAGTTATTAGAACAATCCCCTCCACCCCCTAGCCATCAGCTCACTGGTCATTTAACCTCAAAATTGCTCAGGTGAAAGGGACTGTCTAGATTGAAAACCATCATTAATGCTGCTTTATGAGAGGAAATGTTGGAAGAGGATGTCATAAACTTCACACTGAAAAGCTTCCCTTCGAAAAATACAGCAGCTGGGTGCTTCTCCAGGTCTCCCCACCCCCCTCCTGCCCACCTGCCCTTCCCAGATCTGCAGGGCATCAGCTTTGCCAGCGTCGGAGTTTCTGGAGCGTGGTCCTGAGCAAGGCTGAAGCTGCCCTGCCAGAATGCAGGGACACAAGGACCGTCAGCTGGGCTGCCAGTTGTCATTTATAACTTCAGGCCTCTGCTATTTCTTGTAAATAATTGGGGGAACAAATGCCTCCCTCATGCTTGTCTTTCCTCATTCCTTCCTCGAATCAATTCAACAGAGATTTCTTGGCCAGTTACTAAGTGTCACCCAGCAGAGGAGAGAAAAATGTGATACCAGGGAAGAAATACTCATCTTTACTGGGCCACGCACAGCCCCGAGGGAAGCCCTGAGGATGCCAAAATGAGCGTCACAAGAGCTCCACTTGAGATGCTGACCGAAGACACAGTCCTTTCCCTCAACGTACAGCCCCGGAGACAAACGGCAGGTGCTAGACAACCCACTAAGACACAGGCAGAACAGGCAGGGCCCCGGCCACTACAGGGATGGAGGAAAGCTTCAGGGAGGCTGAGGCACCTGAGCCAGACTGAGAAAGATGCACAGGGTTTCAGCCGGGAAGAGGTGACACAGGAACAGGATGCAGAAAGTCCCAGTGTCAGCTACGTGCAGGAGGGTTTCGGAGAAAGCCAGCAGGGAGTGTGGAGAGGAGCAAGGAGACACGGGCTATGTCTGCAGGTCCGGCCACTCAGGAGGATCCAGAGGCCATGCGGAATTGATTCTGCCTACTGGGCAGCCATGGGGAGCTTCAGAATAGGGAAAGGAAGATCACTCTGGCTTCCTCTCACTGACACCTCCCTTCCCTTCTTGATGAGGGCCTCTGCCTTCCAGCCTGAGTAGTAAGGTAGGGAGGGGCCCCCAGCCCAGCCTCCAGCTCTCTCCTCACCATGGGAGAGTATGGGGCAGGTGGAGACATGGATTTGGACTTCTAGCTCTGTCCCGACTCTGATCACATTGCATCGCTATGTGACCCAAACCAGTTCCCCTCTGGCTTGAATTTCCTCCTATGGAGCTGAGAGTGCTGAGCAGACTGACGAGGAACAGCCCGTTTGGGGACAGGATGGGAGACGGGCTCCAGCTCTGCCTCTCCTAGTTCCCCAGTGGAAAGGAAGGTCAAGGAGAAAGACCAGAAATGTCCTCTCGCAGGCACTACCATGCCTGTATGCCAAGCTACACCAGTTTGCACATTTATGGTTAGTTTTATTGGCCAGCAGCTCATAGTGGTAGCTATAGAAACCAATAAACCCAAAGCCGCAATTAACAACCTCTGTTTACTGGGATTGTGCAGTGAGTGCTGGGCATTTTACATACATTATGTCTCATTCAAACCTTACAACAATTTGCATGCTAGGTATTTTGCAGATGAGACAACCAAGGCCAAACGAGGTAAAGGAAAGCTGCCCAAAGTCACAGACCCTGGAGGTGGTGGAGTAGACTCCTCTGTCCCATCTGAAACCATAAAAATCTTAGAAGGGAAAATAGGCAGTAAGCGCTTTGGCATTAGTCTTGGGGATGATTTTGGATTTGACCCAAGAAGGAAAGCAACAAAACCAAATATAAACTAATGAGTCCTGGCTGCACAGGCCTGGGTTGCGGGCCAGGTCCCCAGCAGGGGGCACGTGAGAGGTAACCACACATTGATATTTCTCTCCCTCTCTTCCTCCCTTCCTCTCTTTAAAAATATAAATAAATAAAATCTAAAAACTAACTAAATAAACTAATGAGATGACGTCAAACTAAAAAGCTTCTTCTACACAGCAAAGGACACCACCAACAAAATGAAAAGGTAAGCTACTGAACAGGAGAAAATAATTGCAAATCTTACATCTGCCAAGGAGTTAATATCCAAAATAAAGAAAGAACTCATCCAACTCAATGGCAAAGGAGGAGGAGCAGGAGGAGGAGGGGGAGGAGGAGGGGAGGGGGAGGAGGAGGAGGAGAAGGAGGAGGAAAGAAAGAAAGAAAGAAAGAAAGAAAGAAAGAAAGAAAGAAAGAAAGAAAGAAACAATCCAATTTAAAAATGGGCAGAGGATCTGGATCCGAATAGATATTTTTCTGAAGAAGACAGAGATGGCCAACAGGTACATGAAAAAAAGATGCTCAACATAACTAGTCATCAGGGAAATATAAACCAAAACCACAGTGAGATAGTAACTCACATCTGTTATAATCACTATCATCAAGAAGACAAGAAATTAGAGGCGTTGGCAAGGATGTGGAGAAGAGGGAATGTTTGTGTATTATTTGTCGAAATGTAAATTGGTGCAGCTACTATGAAAAACAGTATGGAGGGTCTTCAAAAGTTAAAAAATTGAACTACCCTACAACTCAGCAATTCCATGTCTCGGTATTTATCTGAAGAAAATGAAACACTAACCTGAAAAGATACCTGCACCCCCATGTTCAGTGCAGCATTATTTACAACAGCCAAGATAGGATGCAACCTACGTGTCCATCGGTGAGCAAACGGATAAAGAAGCTGGGGTGTACATGTAATATTTCACTACATGTATAATGAAGTGTTATCCGGGCATAAAAAAAGAATGAAACCTTGCCGTTTGGGGCAAAATGGATGAAAGCTGAGGGCATCATGCTCAGTAAGATAAGTCAGAAAGAGAAAGACAAACACCATGTAATCTCACTTATATGTGAAATCTGAAAACAAACAAACCAAACTGAAGCACCCGAGCTCACAGATACAGAGAACAGACTGGTGGTTGCCAGAGGCAGTGGCGGAGGGTTGGCCAAATGAATGAATGGGGTCGAAAGGGACAAACTCCCAGCTGTAACGTAAGTCATGGGGGTGTACCACACGGCATGGTGACTCTAGTTAATAAAGCTGTGCTGCAAATTTAAAGTTGCCGTGAGAGTAACCTTAAAAGTTCTCATCACAAGAAAACAATTTGTTTCTAACTACTGAGGGCGACTGATATCAACTGGCCTTATTTTGGTGGTCCTGTCACAATATATATTGATGTCGAATCATTATTCTGAGCACCTGCAATGAATATAATGTTATACGTCAATGACACCTCAATTTTTCAAAATCTCGCGTAAAAGGAAAGAAAATAATTGCCCTCACATCTCCAGCCACCTTTGGGGATCGGAAACCTGACTGCCATGGGTGATGACGTCGTGTGCCCGTGTCTGTCCGCGGACTGTACGTGGACTGGAGGGCAGGTACTATTTTCGGGTTCAGCTTTGCATCTCCTATAAGCCTGGCACAATCTTGCGCATTTCAAGCATAGATATGTCTGTTGAATGTACATATAGTACAGTGCTCTTTTTATTTTCCTGCTTTAGAAGCAAACTGATTTTTTGAAGTTCCATAGTCAAAACGAGAAGTGGCAATCCCCAGGCCAATACAAACTCTTCCTGATTCTTCCATTTAGTCAACTAAGTTTTTACTTAACTCTCTGAACATTAAGTGATCTAGCAGAGTACTGATGTCTACAACCGCTCTCTCACTAATGCAAAAACTGCCAAATCCCTAAGAGACTTTGAAAATGTTTATCCAAGCTCATCCGTGCCAATGCTGAATCAATACGTAAACGTATTGGAAGCTAGATCCCAACACTGACAGACCCTGGCTTTTTCCAGCTCCAGCAGAGCCATTCTAAGAAAATGCCATCTTCCTCGTGGAGCCCAGGGTCCAGGCTTCACCTTGCAGCCAGGGTGAAGGCACAGGGCAAGTAAAGGCTGGCGGCTTAAGACTATCAGAGCCTACACAGCCTTTGAGGTTCCAGAAAACACATGACCAAGGGATAGCTCATGGTTGGCATGGACACGGGAGAATGTCACATCTTTCTATTTCCAATATGAAATATATGAGGACCAGCATTCGCCTGGGGTGGGCATCTGGAGGACTGAGACAACTCTCTGCATCTTATTCATAATGTGGCCCAGGACAGCTGCAAAAGAAAGAGCTAGACAGGCAGTCACTGGTAGCAGAGATGGGCACTGGTCTTGGAGTCAAGAGGCCTGGCTCCACCACCAGGAGGCATGTGGCCTTGGGCAAGTCTCACACCTCCCCAGACCTCACTCATGAGGAGCTGCATCACCTGCCTTGCTTACTACCTGTGGTAATCAACTAAATTAATAGGTACATATGCACGTCTTAAACTGTAAGTCCCGTACAAACTGAACTATAAATTGCTGACCGTGACAGCAATGAAGGAAGGGGTCCATCCCCCCTGAGGACCTGGGCATAAGGAGCCCGAGAGCAGGCTGACTCCATGGTGGACGTGACCTTGACGATTTTACTATCTCCTCTCAAAGACTGTTCCTGGAGGAGACTAGGCAGTTGTGTCAACAGTAAAGCGAAACGCTAAGAATAAAATTTTCACATTTATTGTTCTTCAAATAATGAGGCAATTCGCATGCACTATAGAAAAGCAAGACAGCCAAAACAAGAAAATTTAGAATAGCCGCTGTCTTAGTCGGCGCAGCTGTCATAACAAAATACTCTACACCGGCTGGCTTAAACAACAGAAATTTTTTTTCTCTCACAGTTATGGAGGCTGAAAGTCGAGATCATGGTGCCCGCGTGGTCCGGGGCTGGTGACAGCTCTCTTCTTGGCTTGCAGACGGCCAGCCGTCTTCTAGCTGTGCGCTCACAAGGCCTTTCCCTGGAGACACAGATCTGCTTATAAGGCCATCGATCCTTTAGGATTAGGATCCCATCCTTCTGGCCTCACCGAACCTTAATTACCTCCCTATAGACCCTCTCTCTAAGTAGATAGTCACGGTGGGAGTCAGGGCTTCGACATAAGAATTTGAGGGGGACACAATTCAGTCCATGGCACCTACGATGTCACCCAACTAGAGAAAACCACTCACTGTACTTTGTATCTCTCCTTTTTTTCTAAGCACACAGATTTAAGAAAGAGATCATGCCGCGCAAAATACTTTGCAAGCTGATTTTTTCACTCAACAATACATGGTGCCGGTCTTCGCACACCATTGAATTTACTTCTCCGACGCTGCTTTTAGTAACTTCAGGGGGTCCTCAGTGTGGCTGAATCATGGCTCCTTTAGGCCCTAATTTTGGCCTTGCAGTTCACAGCCAACGTTCCCCATTACAGAGAACTTGGATGAGCAGCCCTGACTACTTACCTCCTCAGGACAAGTTCCTGGGAGTGAAAGTACAGGTCAGTGGGGGTGCACACTTCTAAAACCCTTCACGAGTTGTGTCCGAATATTTGTACCCACTTATACTCCCACCCGGAGCAAATGAAAATGGGGCCTTTTTTTAAAAAGTAAACTTTTTGTTTGGAAAAAATGTATTATCTACAGAAAAGTTGCAATGACAGTACTAAATGCAGAGAGTGTCTACTTTTATCTTTTATCTACTTATGTCTTTTATCCGGTTTCCCCTAATGTTAATGTATTACCCCACCAGGGTGCATTTGTCAAAACTAAGAAATTGACACTGGCACCTTACTATTAACTAAACTGCAGACTACTTACTTTTTACAACTTTTTCCACCAAGCTCCTCTTACTATTCCGGGATCCAGTCCAGGATACCACGTTGTGTTTTGTGTGGCATCGCTTTTTAAATTTTATATTTTATTGACCGCAGGAGAGTCCCTGGCGTTTTGGCCGCTCGCCATCTCTGATGCTAACTAACGGTTGTTGCTCATTGCTTCAGGGTATGACTTATTCCATCAGTGAAGTTAATGTCGCATAGGGCGGTGAGGGTAATTTAGAGAAACTGACCATTGCGGTTTATTTCCCCAAACTTTGCGAAGAGCCAAGGGGAAGGCTCTTTACGTGGCAAAGGTCATACGTGTGTTCCCGCGGGGTCTCTCGTGCCAGTGTTATGCATGAGCATAAACAGACCCGCAATTGGATTTTGCTCTATATTTGGAAAATTTGGCCCTTCATTACAAAGCAGGCTGATGCTATCTTATTTAGTTCATTCTTTTGCTCATCTCCTGTAATCATTAAATTATAGAGCCATATTTCCAAAGCTCCAGGGGGAAAAATGGATTAGGAATAAAACCTTTTAAACTGCTATAGAAAAGGCTCTGGGTTCATTTACGAATGGTGGGTGCAGAGCTCAGGGAATGATCTGCTCTGAGCCGTCCTCGGTGAATGATTTGCTTCATTTTCCATGGCTGTAAGATGTCCTCCCCTTAATGCGGAACAGGGATCTGTTCCTGGATGAGTCCCAGATTGCTCCGTGCTGCTGTCCCCAGGGCAGGAGCCGAAGAAAGTAGAGAAGTCAGGAAATACAGAACGGTCAGGAGCGTGAAGATAAAGGCCGAGAAGAAAAGGCTGCGGGGTGTTTACCAAGCTCCCCGTGAGGCCGTGCTGATCCACGGTGCAGCTCTGGGCCTTTGTCACACTGCCTATTTAGGAATCTTCATTCTTTCCTTAGGATGGCCCGTTTCACTTAGATGATTCAAAAACTTATGTATTTAGTGAGTTATTACAACAAGTCTTGGGCCAGGATTTGTATGCCTAGTTATCTTCGAAGCTCCAAATCTGTCTGAAACCACGACTGATTCACTTCCATCTTCCTTTTCTCTCGTTTTCTCCCTGAGGACACCTATTTGTTTCTCTGGGAAGTCCGGTTTGGGCTTAGGGTTTCCCCCAGGCTGTCGCCATCCCCCTCATTTAGAGAAGTGTTGTGGGCAGAGCTCATGGTTCTCCTGGGGAATGTTCTAGAAAGACTCTTCTGGTGACAGCTGCTACAACTGTTTTCTCTCAGGGCAGCTACACCAGATGCGGCTCTGCAGGCCACATTTGCATTCCAAATGCAGGCAGGGCTCATTTGTTTCACCATATTTGTGTTTTTATTAAGAACGAGTGGGGAGCCCTGGCCAGGTTGCTCAGTTGGTTGGAACATTGTCCTGTGCACCAAAAATGTTGTGGGTTCCATCCCCAGTCAGGGCACATACCTAGGTTGTGAGTTCGATCCCCAGTTGGGGCATGTATGGGAGGCAACCAATCAACGTTTATCACAGTGATATTTCTCTCTCTGTCTTAAAAAAAAAAAAATCAGTTAAAAAATCCATATCCTCGGTGAGGATTTTTTAAAAAAGAAGAATGAGAGGGGACAAATCAGAGCTGAAGAGGATCACTAAGATGGTATTATTAATCCTGTACCCTCCTCATGGCACCCCCACACAGAGCCTGCCCAGCTCCGCTCTGCTCCGTGACCGGGGGAGAGCCCCTGAGAGATGCCCAAGGACCTAAAGCAAACTGAGTCACCTGGCTCAGCCCCACAACTCACAGCTAAACTAAGCTGAGCTCAAACTCAGCCCCAAGCCCCTGCTAGCCTGCAAAGGTGTCCTTAAGGTTGGCCTGCTCACAGTCAGCTTGGTGACCCGGGACTGGGACTTATGCCCAAATATTGGAAGTTTCAGAGAGACAAGGCAGCAACAGGAAAGGCTCATTTCTAACTATAGCTTTCTAAGAAAGCTGTACCCCTGGGCCTTCTCACAAATCAAAGGAGCGAAAGTCTCTTTTTAACACTTTATATCTCTTGTCTTTGGTTAAGTCAATCAATAAAGATGGCTTTATGAAGCCAAGCGCCTTAACTAGTAAATTTGGCCCCTGATTTTACCTACAAGGGATAATATAGCAGAATCTGTGGGATCACTTTATTCAGAACGAGCAGAGCATCTAAAATTGGCTACAGAATTCTTTCATCGATTTGATTCAAATGAAGTCAAGATGTACCAAAGCCCACGCCTGGGAATCAGTCCTGAGGAAATGATGTTAAATGTTGGAAATGCTTCATAGGTATGAACGCAAGCATCTCTCTCTGCTGCCTTCCTCTCGTGTCGTTAGGGGAGTCTGCTCTTGGTCCATGCCACAGCCCACATCTCCCTGCCTTTCCAGGTCACCTGGTTCCTTCCTGCAGTCTCTGCTTCTCCCTGGGCCTTTGCTCACCCCACCACCAATCACAGCCTGAAACTCCAGGATCTCCTTCCTTCACATCAGCCGGTGTCGAGGGACAGGCGACTGGGGAGGTTGAGGAAGTGGATGAGAGTAGGCTTACTGCCTTGTGTCTTACACATCATTCACCAGAAATACTGAGATTCACCGACAACACATGACTGTGCTGGGTGGCAGGTTCCGAGGTAGTGTGGCACAACTGCATCCGTGAGACATGGGTTTGGCCACGTTCATGCAGGACAGCACGGTGTTACAAGCCCAGACTGCCTAGTTTGCGAGCCCTTACTAGCTATGTGACTCTAAGCAAGTTAATTAATCTCTCCGTGCCTCACTGCTCATCTGTAAAACAGAAAATAATAGTACCTACCTCATAGGGTAAATGGTGTAAAGATTAGTTAGTATATGAGACATGCACTTTGAACACTACTTGGCATGTGATAAGTGACTAGTATAATACAGGAGTGGGAGAACCTAAAGAATTTTATTTCTCTTTTACATAAAAAAAAGTCCATGAACATCTGACCAAGATGGAGGCATAGGTAGATACGCTTTGCTTCCTCGCACAACCAAAAGAAGGACAACAATAATTTAAAAACAAAAACCAACCAGAGCTGACAGAAAATGGGTCTGACAACCAAGGAGTTAAAGAAGAAACATTCATTCAGACTAGTAGGAGGGGTGGAGATGGGCAGCGTGGGAGGAGAGGACTCACGGCAAGGAGACAGACGGGGCCGGGCAAGGTGGTGGCTGACAGACCAGGTGATCTCAAATTCGCATGTGGAAAAGCTGGGAGGAACAACTGGGGAGTGAGACAGACCATGCAACCCAGGGTTCCAGCGTGGGAAACTAAAGCCTCAAAACCTATGGATATAAAAACCTGTGGGGGTTGCAGCAGCAGGAGAAACTCCCAGCCTCACAGGAGAGTTTACTGGAGAGGCCCACAGGGTCCTAGAAGGTACACAAACCCACTGACCTGGGGATCAGCTCTAGAAGATCTCAATTTGCTTGTGAGTAGTGGGGGAAGTGACTGAAAGCCAGCTGAGAGCTGAGCAAGTGGCACGGTTCCCTCTCAGCACACTCCCCCACATACAGCGTCACAACGCAGCTACGTGGGTTGCCCACCCTGGTGAATACCTAAGGTTCCACCCCTTACAATGTAACAGGTGCACCCAGACAAAGGAATATGGCCCAAATGAAAGAACAGATCAAAACTCTAGAAAAAGAAGCAAGGAAATATCCAACCTATCAGATTCAGAGTTCAAAACACTGGTAATCAGGAAGCTCACAGAATTGGTTGAGTATGGTTGCAAAATAGAGGAAGAAGTGAAGGCTATGCCAAGTGAAATAAAGGAAAATATACAGGGAACCAACAGTAAAGGGAAGGAAACCCGGATTCAAATCAACGATTTGGAACAGAAGGAAGAAATAAACATTCAACCAGAACAGAGTGAAGAAACAAGAATTCAAAAAAATGAGGAGGGGGTTAGGAACATCTGGGACAACTTTAAACGTTTCAACATCTGAATTATAGGGGTGCCAGAAGGAGAAGAGGAAAAGCAAGAAATTGAAAATTTATTTGAACAAATAATGAAGGAGAACTTCCCTAATCTGGCAAAGGAAATAGACTTCCAGGAAGTCCAGGAAGCTCAGAGAGTCCCAAAGAAGTTGGACCCAAGAAGGAACACACCAAGACACATCATAATTAAAATACCCAAGATTGAAGATAAGGAGACAATGTTAAAAGCTGCAAAAGAAAAGGAGACAGTTATCTACAGCTGGAAAGAAGTATTCAAAGTCATGAAAGGCAAGGACCTACATCCAAGATTACTCTATCCAGCAAAACTATCATTTAGAGTGGAAGGGCATATAAAGTACCTCCCAGATAAGGTCAAGTTAAAGAAGTTCATCATCACCAAGCCCTTATTATATGAAATGTTAAAGGGACTTATCTAAGAAAAAGAAGATCAAAACTATGAACAGTAAAATGACAACAAACTCACAACTATCAACAACTCAACCTAAAGAACAAAAGCAAACTAAGAAAACAACTAGAAAAGGAACAGATTCACAGAAATAGAGATCACATGGAAGGTTATCAGTGGGGAGGAGGAGGGAGGAGAATGGGGGAAAAGGTACAGGGAACAAGAAGCATAATTCATAGGTACAAAATAGGCAGGGGAGGTTAAGAACAGTATAGGAAATGGAGAAGCCAAAGAACTTATATGTATGACCCATGGACATGAATGGGGGGGGGGCAATGCTGGTGGAGGGGGTGTGCAGGGTGGAGGGGGATAAGGGTGGGGGAATGGGGCAACTGTAATAGCATAATCAATAAAATATACTTCAAAAAAAGCTCAGAGGTAAGTAGTCCAGACCTGCTATGGCAGCTTTAAGGTATTATTAGATCCAGACTCTTATCTTTATATTCCCTCCTAAAGATTACCTCATAACACAAGATGACTGCAGGAACTCCAGTGATTGCATCCAAATTGCAGTGTGGAAGAAGAGGGGGAGGCAGAGGGGCAAAAAGAGATCATCTCAGCTGAGTGAGCTCCCCTTTAATTAGCCTGCCTAGGATTCCAAACTAAAACTTCAGCTTACATTTATTGGCTTGAACTCGGTCACACTTCTGATTATAACTTATTAATTAGAACTGGGCAATACGACCATGACTAGCTACAAGGGAAGCTGGGAAATATGCTCATTATTCCAGATGATAATGTGCCCAACTAAATACTATGAAAAAGAAAGGGAAGAGCCCTGGCTGGTGTGGCTCAGTGGATTGAGTGCCAGCCTGCAGACCAAAGGGTCGCTGATTCGATTCCCAGTCACAGCACATGCCTGGGTTATGGACCAGATCCCCAGTTGGAGGTGGAGGAGAGGCAGCCACACTTTAATGTTTCTCTCCCTCCCTTCCCTTCTACTAAAAATAAATAAATAAGATCTTTAAAAAAAAAGGGAAGAGTAAACATAGGGATAATAGTCTCTGCTACCACACCACAGCTACAACCACCTAAAGTTGGATATTAAGGCTGTTTTTTCCAAAGCTCCACAGCCAGTCCCTCCCATGGGGAAGTTGTCATTAGGTCCCTTTCTCTTTAAGGCACTAAGTTACCGGCATCACTTTAGTTCCTGTCTCTCTCTAGACCTTAGTCACACCTACACCTGTCTCACATCATCCACTTTCTCTGATCTACTGGGCTCAGACCACTCACTTCTCTCTAGAAATTCAAAATTCTCTTCAGTGTGATGCTGGGCAATTCAGCTTCCCCTTGGCATTGCCTCCCCCTGTACCTCGATGTCCTGGGGCCCTGCTATGGCTGAGGCAAGTCTTTCTCTCCCACAATGCTCATCGGACCAGTCAGAGTATTCTTTGAAACCAAAGAATGGATAAAACTGGTGCATAAATACACACGTGTTACTCCTGCTCCCTCCTCACACTCCTCTAAGGTAGCAGTAAAGGAACTTGTAAAGAATACCAACCCATGAGGACCAAGAGGCTGGGGAAGAACATAACTGCGACAATATTTTGGAAGGTGTAAAGTAGATGGACAAATGGTGAGTGATTTAGACAGTTCCAAGAAAGCGAAATTAGAAGCTGGCAGGCAGAAAAACAAACAGGAATCCCTTTCACGGTGCACCCCAAATGGTCAGGAATTGGCAGAGCAGGTACTGTGGGTAATAACGGTGCAGGTGGAGCCGAAAGCTGGCAGACTGGTGGAAAGGCTGTATAAGAAGGAGTCAGGCCCTGGCCAGGTAGCTCAGTTGGTTAGAGTGTGGTCTTGATACGCCAGGGGTGAGGGTTCAGTCTCCAGTCAGGGCACAGACAAGAAGCAGCCAATAAATGCACAAATAAGTGAAATAACAAATTGATGTTTCTCTCTATCTCCCTTCCTGTCTCTGTCTTAAATCAATTTAAAAGGGGGGAGGGGAAGGGAGGGGAGGGGAGGGGAGGGGAGGGGAGGGGAGGGGAGGGGAGGGGAGGGGAGGGGAGGGGAGGGGAGGGGAGGGGAGGGGAGGGGAGGGGAGGGGAGGGGAGGGGAGGGGAGGGGAGGGGAGGGGGAGGAAAGGCCGTTCGACCCCAGATCCCCAGCAGAAGACTAGAGGTTTACTCTCTGAGGAGAAGAGAGGGCCTCTGCTCTGAGAAACAAGATCACATTTTCAGTTGGAATACAGGGGATTGAAGGCCATTTGTATGTCGAATGTCGAAAGTTCCAAATTCTTTTCTCCACTGGCTCCCAGGTGCATACCCTCTGGGCAGAAAATCAGGTGCACCTTTTTGGGCAATAAGACTTACTGACACCTGGGACATCTCAGGATAGGACCCAGCCAGCAAGGGCGGGGCCCACAGTAAGGTAAAAAACCAGCAGAGATCATTGGAGGAAAACTTCTCATGGGGAAGATTACAACAAACCAACAGAGACCATGTCAGGTAAACAAAACCTTAAAAAAAAAAAAGGTCAATGACACCATGAGAAAACAATCAGACAAACCCAGGATGTGGGACACATCACAAGGCAACTGGCCAGGCCCCTTCAACGTGACAATTTGATAAAAATTTTAAAAAGGGGTGTTTGCTCTAAATAAAAAGAGACATAACCAAATGCAATCTGTGATACTCGATTGGATCCTAGTTTAAAAAGTAAGTTATAAGAGATATTTTTAGAATAACCAGGGATATTTGGATATGGACTAGGTATTAGGAACTAGGGAATTAGTTTACTTTTTTTTATTATTATTTATTATTGATAGAGTGATAATGGTGTTTACCAAGGAGAATGTTCTTTTTTTAATTTTTAATTATTTATCGACTTGAGAAAGAGAGAGAAAGGGAGAGAGAAAGAAACATCGATTTGTTGTTACACTCACTTATGCAATCACTGGGTGCTTCTTGTCTGCGCCCTGACCAGGGATTGAACCCGCAACCTTGGGGTATTGGGACAGTGCTCTGACCAAGTGAGTACCGGGCCAGGGCTTATTTTTTTAATTGTATGCAGAAGTATTTAGATGTGAAGCATCATGATGTCTATACTTTTCTTGAAAGTGGCTCAGGAAAAATAAATATAGATGAATCCAGTATGGTAAAATGTTAACAATTTTTAATTTAGGTGAGGGAAGATACTGGGTTTTCAATTTTATTCCTTCTCTTTTCTTCTGTGTTTGAAATTTTCATAATAAAAAAGTAAACCAAACCAAGCAAAAAACAATTGGAAATGACAAAATAAACCATGGTATAACCTCTTCAAATTCCTCTGGAAAGAAGCTGGGTGGGAGATGGGGGCGGGCATTGGTGGGTTCCCGCAAGCATTTCTACCCGGGTCCACAGGGGTAGTGAAAGCTGACAGGGGGACCCTCAGCTGGAGACCCCTGGGAAAGTCAAGATTCTAATCCTGGAGAACCCACGCCCAATTCTCAAACTCAGAACAGGCGAGACTGAGTTTGGTGTCACCGAAGCCGGATTAAGAACGCGGCAGAGAGAATTCAGAGGCGGAGGGTACAGGACGGGGTTTCAGGCAACTGCTCTGAAAACTGGTGGACAGGTGAGGTTAGGCACATCCTGTAGCCATTCAAAATTACATTTACACAGGGTCATTCACTGGGGCATTATTTGTGATAGCATAGAATTTAAAGGGATCTAAATGTCCATTGTTCAGGGAACTGATCGAATAAACTAAAATACAGCCATACAATAGAGTACAGGGCATTGTTTTTCCTCATAAAAAAGCAATGAGGAAAACCTGTAATTGCTGATGTGGGGTGGTCACGGTGATACACTGTTCAATGAAAACAAGCAAGGTACAGTCTATAGAGTATGCTCCCTTTCATGTGGGAGGGAGGGGAAAGTACTAACATGTATTATATAAGCACTGGAAAGACAATTCAGAGACAAATATAAATGGCTGCCTACGGGGGAAGGAGGGAACAGAGTGGGAGTGGGGAGGGATTGCCGCTCATGTATACACGCCTATTACATAGTTTCCACTCGGAATCATGGTTTACATAATCAACACATTCAATTGAAAAGAAAAAATAGATTTACAGAGAGTGAAGTAATATGAGAAAGTGTTGTGAGCTTAGGAATAAAGGTGCCATACAGCATCTCCTGCTCCATATGTGTACGACAGCGTGAAAAATGAGCCTGAGGCTGTGCACAGGATAACGAACGAAGGGCATCCACATCCCCGTGTTAGGTGGTTACTCTCCACGGTGGGACTGAGTGCTCTCCCCTTTCTGCTCGCTTGTATTTTCAAAACCCTCTTTCACGAGTCTGAATTGACTTAGTCATGGAAAAGAGAGAGGCTATTTTTAAGAAGACTTGGCCAACTGTGCTATGTGTTAGAAAACGCTGCATTTGTACGGCCCTTTGGTGTCTCTGGTTCGCTCAAGTGCATTTCTCATCTTTCAATTCTCGTGACAATTCTAACGGGCAGATTTTATCTTTAAAATTAAGGCAAGATAATAACACTTGGACTTGGACTCTGAGATCATCGCTCTTTGCCAGGGCTGCCTCTGTCCTTCTGGCATTCTGGAGGCCTTCGTTTTGCAAAGCCCAGTCTTCTGAGGATCTGTCCCCACCTCTGGCCAGGGGTGAGCTGACAGCCCCCCAGGAAAAGCCTGGGAACTGGGATTTGTTTCTGCCACCCAAGACAAATCTTAAGTTCCACCATGAGTTTCTGAGATACACAGCATTATATGGAAGACTCAGAATAGCTCTGAGCCCTGGCCGGGTAGCTCAGTTGGTTAGAACATCGGCCTGACACGCCAAAGCTGTAGGCTTGATTCCCAGTCAGGGCACACACAAGAATCAACCAGTGAGCATGTCGATGTGTGGAACAACAAACCAGTGATTCTCTCTCTCTTTCTCCCTAAAATCAACTTAAAAAAATGTTTTTAAAAGAATGGCTTTGATACTTATTATAACCTTCCAAATTAGATAAACGATCTTCCAGCAGAAGTCAATCCTTTAGGGACAAAGAACAAAGGAAAAAGAAGGCTGAGAAATGCAGCAGCTGTTTCCAAAGGAAACCCAATTGCAATGTAAAGCACTGGGTATTTTCGACACGTGTCACCTGGTCATTAGCCCTGAAATGGCCTTGGAACAATACAATCTACAACAGTACAAGGTTTGTCCCTTCTGCTCTGCAAGTGAGGCACCTCACAAGACGCCAACAAGCGGCAGGCGTGCCCGTAAAGATGGGAACTGGAGGCGGAAAGGTTCCCGCGTGTCCTGGGGCAGAAGAGGAGGCATTCTAGGCATTCACAGCCAACAAGACAGACCCACAGGGGTCCCGCTTGCAGTAGGACCCAGAGCTCCTCAGAGAAGTGGGAAAGGAATCTGTGACACGTGGTGCCGCACGCAATACTCACCCAAAGAGGAGAGATGAAGGCTTGCCCGGCTTCTGGGAACTCTGGGCAGGAACTTCTTTACAAATTTTACGTTTTGGTGCTCACTGTACTGTCTTTGTCCTTACTGTTTCTCTCTTTTGTATTTTTTAAAGAAACCCTTTTAATAGTTTTAAAGTTTTGTTTTCATGCTCAGATCTTTAATTCATCTGGAATTTACTTTTCATGTACGGTATGGAATAGGGATTTTTAAAAAATATTTTATTTATTTATTTTTAGAGAGGGGAAGGGAGGAAGAGAAACATCAATGTGTGGTTGCCTTTCATGCACCCCCTACTGGGGACCCAGCCTGCAACCCAGGTGTGTGCCCTGACTGGGAATTGAACTAGCAACTCTTTGGTTCGCAGGCCGGCACTCAATCCACTGAGCCACACCAGCCAGGCAGAATAGGGATTTTAAAATTTTTTTACAGAAAACCAATTTTCCTACTACCGTTTATTAAACACCCACGTTTTACCACTGATTAGTGAGACCATACCTATCACATACTGAGATCCCATTACTTGAGCTCTTTTTTTATGGTCTCTCCGTTCTGTTCCACTCATCTGTTTGCTTATTCCTGCTGGATCCACCATTTAAATTACGCTAGGCATATATTGTCTTGAATTCTGGTATTTATTCTTTTTTTATCAGAATTGAGTTTGGATTGTCATACCACTAATCTTGTACATAAATTTAAGAAATATCTATCAAAGGGCCACAGAAAATCTACTGGGAATTTTTTTTAGGGTCACATTGAACATATAGATCGATTTAGGCAGACTAGCTATTTCGAGATTACTTGAGTCTTCCTTTCTTCTCATAAACATGATTTATTCAGTTATCATTATATGTCCTTTAAATGCCTTTATATAGTTTTTTAATAGGAGTTTGCAATTCATGTCTAAGTATCTTATTTATCTTGCTAATGGTAATGGTATCACTCTTTTTTTTACACATGTTCTAATTGGTTGTTTCTCATGCAAAGAAACGTTATTGCTTCTTTTATGCTGAGCTTAAATGCAGCCACCTTGCAAATAGCCATATTAGTTCTACTATTGTCCTGGTTTGGGGGCTTTCTGGGAATGCTGTGTGATGAGGACCACGAGTGCAGTGCTATCTACATACCAGTAATGATCACAGGTGTCCTTGTTCCGACTTCAGTGGAAATGCTCCTAAAATTTAACCACTGGGAATGATGTTTGCTGTCAGCTTTTGGTAGATAGCTTTTTATCAAGTTAAGAAGGCCCCTTTGATTCCTAGTTTGCCAAGAAATGTTATCACGAATGGGTGTTAAAATTTGCTAACTGCCATTTCTGAATCTATTTAAATCATATGGTTTCTCCATAAGGAAGACATTGCGCGTATGGTTCAGGAAGTTGAAAAGTACAAAGCTGAGGATGAGAAGCAGCGGGACAATGTGTCTTCCAAGAACTCATTTAATCCTACATATTCAACATGAAAGGAACTGTTGAAGATGAAACACTTCAAGGCAAGATCAACTGTGAAGCCAAACAGAAGATTCTTGACAAGTGTAATGAAATTATCAACTGGCTTGACAAAAACCAGACTGCAAAGAAGGAAGAATTTGAACATCTGCAGGAAGAGCTGGAGAAAGCCTACAGCCCCGTCAACACTGAGCCGTAAGGACTGCGAGCAGACCGCCTGCCAGGGGGAATGCCGCGAGGCTTCCCCGTGGGTGGAGCCCCGGTCCGATGGTGCTTCCCCTGGGGCCCAAGATCGTAGAGGCTGACTAAGCCGACCTGGGCAGAGATTTCGCATTGCTCCACTCAAGAAAACACGGAAGAACCCAAATTTGTAGCACATTCAATGGCAGTGTTAAAGCTGAGCCGTTCTAGAATAACTGGGTATTCCTGCTACTTGACTAGGATTCTGTGCACAGAAAAATAAAGTGCCGTTTATAAGTGCTGCATTGTAGGCAGAAAATGCAATGTCTTAGATAACACTGTATTTAAGTTTGGCACCAAATAAATCTGCTAATTTTAATATATTTTTATTAATTTACTTAATATATTTTCTAGTATTATCCTGAAATAAACCTTGCATGGCCATGATGAGTTTTTAAATAAAGACTAGGTCTCATGGGCTAACAGTTTAACAGAACTTCTGCATCTCTGTTCTTGAGATTGGATATCAACCTTTGTTTCTTGTCCTCTCCTTATCCAGATTGTACTCTCTTCACAAAATGAGTTGAAACAACGTTCCCTATTTTTCTTCTCTCTAGAACAATTTGCATGACACAAGGGTTATCTTTTTCTTGGAAATCTAAGCAGCCCATAAAGCTGCTTAGACCTGGTAGCCTTGGTATGAGTTGAGAGGGGAGCCGGCAGTTTTGACTCCCCTACTCAGTTGATTATTACCATCTGTTCAAGTTTTCATTGTTTCTAGGGTCCACTTCAGTAATTTGGTAATTATTTTTAGGTAATTATTCATTTACTAGTTTTCAAATTTCTTGGCATAGAATTATTGATATTTCTCTTTTCATCTGTCGTGCTCAATGCAAGGACTAGGAACTGCTAATTTAATACAGGGAACTGTGTGCTTACAAAATTAAGAGCACTCTGGAGGAGCAAGCTCTGGGTGGGGCCCTCAGAAATGTCTCCCAGAACAGCCTAAAACTGACCCACCAGGGGAATTGCCGACTGTTCTATCATCAGGAAGGTAGGGGCCAGATGCTGCCATAGGGAAAATGGAATTCAAGAGCACACAACACTGGCAGCAACCCAGGCTCAAGAAGCCAGGACTATCCCTAACTGGTGTGGCTCAGTGGATTGAGTGCTGGCCAGCAAAACAAAGGGTTGCTGGTTCGATTCCCAGTCAGGGCACATGCCTGGGTTGGGGGCCAGGTCCCCAGTGCGGGGTGCATGAAAGACAACCACACATTGATGTTTCTCTCCCTCTCTTTCTCCCTCCCTTCTCCCTCCCTTCCCATCTAAAAATAAATTTAAACAAAGAAGCCAAGACTAAAACTGACTCCCAGTCCTTAAACTGTGACTAGCTCGAGGCATCTGACTTCAGCTTCTGCCATGGCTACAACGAACTCTGATGCTCTCAAAGCTGTGTCCTGTGCAAAGCTGTGTCCTGTGCGGGGAGTCTCCACAACGTTGTTTGGCAGCAAAAATACAATACAATAAAATAAAATAAATTGAGTCAATCTGGGTGAAAAAGGTAAAGGGATTAAGAAGTATAAATTGGTAGTTCATGGACATGTAAAGTGCAGCACAGGGAATATAGTCAATAACAAGTAATAACTACGTGTGGTGCCAGGTGGGTACTGGAAATATCAGAGGGAACACTTTGTAAAGTATGTGATTGTCTAACCATTATGCTGTGCACCTGAAACTAGTACAAAGTAATATTGAATGTAGACTATAATTGGAAAAAATAAAATGAAATAAGGCTCCCAGATTATGGCCTCTGCTTTCCTTCTCCAACCAAATCTCGCCCAAGTGCTGCTATGGCAAAACCTAACTGTCATCTGGAAACCTGGTTGAAACGCAGTTTTCACCTTTCCAGCCTCGCAGCCAGGAAGACGCACCTGGGGAAGGTGAAAAGAACTGCCGAGGGCTCATCACCAATATCTAATACGTGTCATGATGTTTAAAAGTCTCTGCTGTCCATGCAATTATGTGCACTGGTATGCTAATGTTATTTATCTCTGACTCCTCTCTTTTTTCAATTGGTTTGCTCGATATGTGCCTATTTTATCTTTTTAATAGCCTTGCTTTTGGTTTTATTGATCTTTTCTTTTTTGTGTTCTATTTCAATTTGTGCTTTTGTCTTTATTTTTTCATCCGTTCTGCATTCTCCCTTTTTATTCTCTAGCCTGAAGGTGAACACTAAACAACATTTTCAATCTTTCCTGTTTCCGAATAAATGCACTGCTTTATCTGCATACCTCAGTGTCTGATACTTTGTTAGTGTGATGTATAGGGGTTTGTTGTCATCCTGTGTTTTATCTTAGTTTCTCATTTGTCTTCTGACTTTGATTTGCTTATGGTGGCCTCTCTCTCTCTGCGCTATGCAAAACTTTGCGGTCAAATTCCAAAAGACCTTCTTCACTCTACAGTTACGGAGGAATTTTTGTATGTTTCCTTCTAGTACTTTTATGTTTTTGTGTTGTACATTTATCTTTCATTTTTAACCACTTTGAAGATTTTATGGTGTATGCTTTGTGGTAGGGATTCAGCTTTTTTTTCCAGATGGCTCCCTGATTGTTCTCAATCCAATTTATTGAATAATCTTTTTTCCGCTGATTTGTGACAGTCCTTTGAACATATATACATATTTTCTTATGTATTTTAATCTTTTTTATTTTTTATTCTATTTCATTGCTTTGTGTCTACTCACCCATTGATCCCCCATTGTTTTCATTTTGGAGAGTTTGTGTGTTTGAAAGTCTGGAGGGCTAGCTTCCATTCACTGATCTATCTACTTTTCGGTTTTCCGTACTGTTCTTACTTGTCCCTTTCTCTGTGTGAAGCATAGCATCAGCACTTCTGGTCCGAAATAAGAGTTAGCATTTTTATTGCTTCTGCGTTACTTTTATAAATTAACTTAAGAGACTTGACCTCCTTATGATGCTGAGTCTTTTGATCCAAGAACATGGAATGTTTTTCATTTGTTCAGGTCTCCTATAATGTTCCTCAGCAATATTTTAAAGTTTCTTCCATAAAGACATTATATATTTCTTAATAAGATGATTCTTGGATAATTATGCTTTGTGTTTGATATGGGTCAATCGGCACTTGATGTTGATTTTCATCTACTTCCCTGTTCCCCCTCTGAATTGTAGGGGCTGAAAGGCAAAAAATAAAGTAAAATGACACAAGCCAGACTGTGACAGCCAGAGTTCTGGATGTCACTTGGCTTTGACTCAGTCACATGCATGCATGCCAAAGCAGGACGGTGGAAACAGGTGGAGAGCCTGCTGCCGCCGGGGTGGCTGGCAGGTGAGGTCAGCCTGACACCATGTTTTCAGCCCCTGGACTCACGGTTTCAGTGCCTAGTCACCACCTATGTGGCCACGAGGGGACTGTGATGGCGCAGCAACAACAGCTTCCTGTCCTCTGAATTACGGCTCCAATGACTTAACTTGGAAATTATTAACCTCATGACAGTCCTCAACTGTATACATCTTTCAAAATTTTATGTAATACTCATGCAACATGTACTATCTGCCAGAAGCTGGTACAAACAATTTTTAAAAATTAAAAGTGATTACTTAACACTGGCAATGCTTTGGGAAGCACCCAATTCCTTGTGTTCCTTTGTGCTTAAAGTACTCAGCAGCGACTTTGGTTTCCCGAACGGAAGCCTGACTCACTCAGTATTGTATCTTTTGTGTGACTGTCGAATAACAGGGTCACCTTCTGTCGTGAAGGTTCTGTTTGTGCCTGTAAACACAAGCCTATCAGTTCTTCAGGCAGCTGTGTTCACATCTCCCATTATGACTACAAACGTGTCAAATTCGGCTAGCTTTGCTTTATGTATTTTAAATGCTCTTTTGTGGGGTATAAAGTACATGGTTATTATTATTTCTTGGTATATTGTTTCTTTCAGTAGTATCAAATAACCTTTGTGCATATTAATTCCTTTCTCCTTAAATGACATTGGGTCTATCATTATTACATTGTTACATATATTATACATATATATATATATTTTTTTTTTTTTAAGAGACAGAGGAAGGGAGATGGAGAGAGAGCAAGAGAGAAACACCTCCTGAATCAGTTGCCTCCTGAACGCACCTCAGCAGAGGACCAAAACTGCAACCCACGCACATACTCCCAACCGGGTATCAAACCTGCGGCCTTTTGGTTTACAGGACAAGGCTTCAACCAACTGAGCCACACTTGCCAGGGTAATATAATATTATATCATTATGCTGAGTTTCTTTAGGCTAGTAATTGAAGTTTTTTTTTAAGGAAGCAAAACATTTATGTGATTGAAAATGTAAGAGTATACAGTGATGTCTTCCATCCTTGACCTCAGCTACCTAGTTTCTCCCCCCACTAGTGGCATCTGGATTCTTTCTGCATTCCTTTGTTTTGAACCTTTCCATGTCATGTTTTAAAGGAGTATTTCTTATAAACAGTATGTAGCTGGATTTTTTAAAACCCAGTAAGAGTCTCTGCTCTTAAGAGAATTTAACCTCTTGATATTGTGATTACTAATTAATTTATTGGAGGTATAGTTGCCATCTTGCTTTCTCTATTTATTATACTTTTCTTTTTTTAATGATTGTATGGTATCTCTTTCTATCACCATTTAGTCCCTTATATCTCCCTTCCCTGCCACAATCACCACACTGTCATCCATGTCCATGAGTTCTTTTTCCTTTGTGCTCAGTCCCTCTACCCCCACCCCGCCCCACTCCACAGCTGCCGTCCCACTTTCTCTGAGTCTGTCTCCATTGTGCTTGTTAGTTCAGTTCGTTCATTAGATTCCACATATGAGTGAAACCATATGGTATTTGTTTTTCTCTGACTGGCTAATTGTACTTAGCATAATTTACTCCAGATCCATCCATACTCTCGCAAAGGTAAAACTTTCTTCTTTTTTGTGGCCCAGTAGTATTCCACTGTGTAACTGTCCCATAGTTGTTTTGTCCACTCATCTACGGATGGACACTTGGGCTGTTTCCACATCTTAGTGATGGTAAATAACGCTGCAATGAACATAGGGGTGCTTATGTTCTTTTGAATTAGTGTTTTGGGACTATACTTTTTCTTTTCTTTCTCTTGCCTTCCACTGAACTGATAAAAATGTATTCTATTTCCTTATTCTAGTGATTAAGAAGTTATATATTCCATTTTTATTCTACTGAAGTATTACCAGCTTTATTTTATATTTTAGAGATTTTATTTAATTTTAAAGAGGGGAAGGGAGGGAGAAAGAGAGTGAAAGAAACATTGATGTGTGAGAGAAACATCTATCAGGTGACTCCCACATACCCCAACCAGGCACTTGGCCCACAACCTAGGCATGTGCCCCGACCAGGAATTGAACAGGTGACCTTTTGGTCCATGGGACGATGCCCTACCCACTGAGCCACACCAGTCAGGGCAACCAGCTTGATTTTAAACACACACATACATATGCATGCAAAAAAAGCTGTTGCAAAATAGTAATTATTACATTCAAGGTTTGCCAACATGGTTTGCCAATTTCTTTTTTGCTCTTTTCTTTGTGAGATCATGCTCTTGCTTTTGGATTCATTTTTATTCCTGCTGAAGCAGTTTTTAGCTGTCCTTCTAATGAGGGTATATAAATTTTCAGTCTTGGTAGTAAGTTCTCTTAGTCTTTATGTGTCTTGAAATATCTCTATTTTACACATGTTATTGATAGGTTAGCTGGGTATAAAATTCTATGTCTAAATTATTTTCCCTCGGTACTTTGAAAGTGTTATTTCATTTTTTGGGCAACTATTTGTACTAATAGGCAGCATATTTTTGTTCTGATTATCATTCTAGATGATCTGTCTTTTCTCTCTGGTAGCTTTTAAGATGATTCTCTTTATTCCTAGTAGTTTGTAATTTAACTGCAATGTTCTAAGTGTAATTTCTCTTTCTTCTTTTGCTCTTCTTTATATATTTTGTAATCTGCCTAAGGATGCAATAGTATTTTCAATCTGACAACTTGTGTCCTTGAACCTTGGGAAATTCTTACCTGTTTTGCTTTCAAATGTTGCCTCTTCTTCACTCTTCATAGTCCCTCTATCTGAAACTCCGAGTTCACATAAGCTGAAGCATCTCAACCTATCATCCCTGTCATCAGCCATTGCCTTCTGTTCCGTACTCTAAGAGATTTCTTCAGTCCCGTCTTCCAATTCACTAATTCTCTCTTTAAATGTGTCCAGACTTGTTTTTCATTTCAATGACTATCTTTTCCACATATAGTTGTCTTCCATCATAGCTTCTCATCTCCCTTCACGGACAGCAGTCCCTCTGCTATATTTAAGCCTTTTAAGTGTTCTTTTTATTTTAAAGTCTTTTGGACTGGCCTATGATTTCTATTTCCTAATAGAAATTCTCCATGTTTTTAGATTTGTTGATTCTCTTCCTAGGGCTTTGCATTTGTCTTTGAGAGTTTATCTTGGGAGTTTCATCCTGCTTATGCCCCTTCCTGTCAAGTGGTTTACTTGGTGATACAGTTGACCCTACGCAGGTGCAGGGACCTGAGCTGACTCGGGGCTCTGGCCCATTCAGGCAGCGTGACTCCAGGCTCCGCACCACCTCAGTGAGGCCTCACACGTGCAGAAGCCCTTTCCCTTCCTCCCGTGGCCCAGACAAGCGTCACACTCCTGGTCACAGCCCTACAGTAATGTAATATTGCTCCCAAATGTTTACTTCCTCTCCCCACAGAAGGATTATGTTTCCTCACCCCAATAATGTCAGGCGGGGTCAGGTACCTAGTTTTGTCATTAAAATGCCAATATAAATGAAGTGTGGCATTTTCCAGTAGAAACTTTAAAAGTCTGCATGTTGTCACCAAATGTTTTCCTTTGACAAGAATAGCAACATCCCAGATAAAAGCAGCTCCTTCACTGTGGACCCCAAAATGAAGAGGACGTGGCATAGAATCATAGCCAACCTGGGAAAGACATATAATGTGAGCAAGAAATAGACTTTAGTGATTGTAAGAAATTAAGATGCGGGAGTTGTTGGTTATCACTGCATAACTTAGTTCAAGTGACATACATATTTCTAGCTGTCAGGGATAACTACATTTAAAATTTTTAATCATATTTCTGTATCATTTCTAAGTGTTCAGAGTAGATGCTAAAGTTACATATTGTGCCTTCCTTTGTATCACGATAAAATATATATAAAATTTACCACTTTAATCTTTTTAAGTGTACAACTCAGTAGCTTTAAGTACAAAGTGGTGGGCAACCGTGACCACTATCCATTTCCAGAACTTTCTCATCATTCCAAACAGAAACTCTACACCCATTAAACAATAATTACCCATTTTTTCTCTTCCCCTCTCCTGGCCCCTGGTAACCATTATTCTACTCTCTGTCTCTACCAATTTGACAATTCTTGGTACCTTATGTAAGTGGAATCAGACACTTTTTGTCCTTTCGTATCTGACTTATTTCACTCAGTATAATGCTTTCAAGGTTCATATATGTTGTAGCACGTATCATCCTTTTTAAGGCTGAGTAATATTCCACCGTGTATGTACCACACTTCGTTTATCCAGCCATGTGTTGATGGACATTTGAGTTGTTCCCACCACCATTCTGGCTATTGTCACCGCGTTTTCTTGATCAAATAGGAGCCAAATGCATGCTGCTGTAGGAAAGGTCTTCAGTACTACACAGCAAACCGCCGCCAGCGGGTGCCTACTGGGTTGAGTTTGAAATTGAGAAAATGTTTACCCTTCATTTTATATATTCCTGTATTATTTAAATTTGTTACAATTCCTATACAATTTTTAAATGAATAAAGCATTTTAAGCCCTGGCTGATGTGGCTCAGTGGATTGAGTGCCAACCTGAGAATCAAAGGGTCCCAGTTCGATTCCCAGTCAGGGCACATGCCTGAGTTGCAGGCCAGGTCCCCAGTAGGGGGCAAGTGAGAGGCAACCACACATGGATGTTTCTCTCCCTCTCTTCCTTCCTTCCCCTCTCCCTAAAAATAAATAAATAAAGCATTTTAAAAATAAATGCTTCCTTTTGATAAGAAGGGGATGAACAGATATAAAAAATAGCTGCAAATGTATTTTTAAAAAGTATTGGTAAAAGCTTAGGGTGGCTACCCCAATCAGCCAGCCGTGGAATCTCCAAAAATGAAGGGCATTTACTGAAAATTAAAATCACGCTGCGGAAAGCTGTATACAACTCACTGAAGACTCCTGCACATAAGAGTATCCCTTTTTTACTCCTTTAATCCTCCTATTCTTCTGTGTAAGATTCTATGGCTCATAATGATTAATGATTATTAGCAAAACAGTCCTTTTGGGGCAAAGTGTAAGCTATTACAGGGCCACATTCCCCGAGTCTTAATGTGATTAAGAATACACTTAGTTTCAGCTTCATCATTCGTAGTAAAATGCTACCCTTGGGTAACTGCCCTTGAATTTTAGCTGAAAATGTGACTGTGATTTTAGCTGTGCAAACGACATAACATTGCTCCTGGCAGGCCCAGGGGAAGTTCCCAAGTGATTAGAATAAAGTTCAAATGGTGCTTCTTAATATCCTTGGAAAAAGTTAGACTCCAGGAAATGGAAACTCTGGATCAAAGGTTTGCTAAATCAGAGTTGAAAAGCCTGGCCTCAGCACTCCGCTACCTTCCTCTTTCACTCTACACAACTTGAACCTCTGGGCCTTTGGTTAAAAGGATGGCCACTTCATTTCATGTCCCGGGCTTGTTGGCCACAGCTGCAGCACTATCAGTAAGTGCTCACAATGAAGCACAGTGCTGAGCAGATGAGTCTCGAGCTGTGGGGCTACATCCAGAACAGGTATGCAGGCCAGCAGGACCCACGAGGACCGGGGCTGCAGGTCATCCAACGCAGAGATTCCCACACGACTCTGGGATGGTGTGTACGAAATGAAGATTCAGTGTTAGAAGCCCTAGTTTGGAGCCTTCAAAGAGCTAGTGCGTGTTTGGACAAATTAACTACCCTGAGGCAGTTTCTGTATCCGTAACAGGGGGTTAACCACACCCACCTCCCAGGACCCAGGCAAAGACCAAGCAGTATCCTGTGTGCGAAAGGGCACTGGGAAGGCGGGTCCTCATTGTCCTTCTTCCTCCTTGGTCATTTGATTTGGTTTCCCATAGGGCCACCATCCACAGTTGCAAGTCTTGACCTTTCCAACTCTGATCAGTTTAGAAAATCTGACTTTTTTTTTTTAACCGAATGACCAATTATTTAAATCCTCGAAGTCCCAGTTTGTACCTTTAACCTGGACCAGCCATTATTCAAATGAGTTGTTAGAAACAAAGGGGACTGTTTTCTGAATGAGAGCATATCATCACAAAACTACAGGCTACCATGCAAGCATGACTCAGTGGGCCCTGGCTGGTGTGGGCCAGTTGTTTGGGCATCAGCCCACAAAGCAGTGGGTCACCAGTTCGGCTCCCGGTCAGGGCACGTGCTTAGGTTGCGGGCCAGGTCCCCTGTTGGGGAGCGTGGGAAAGGCAACGGATCCATACTCCTCTTGCACATCAGTGTCTCTCTCCCTCTCTTCCTCTCTCTCTAAATAAGTAAAATCTTTTTTAAAAAATGACTCAATGGGAGTGAAAAACAAACACCACCACAGTAGTATAAACTGATCTCACTTTGGGAAGGAAGAGTCATCTTGGTATATAGACATATAAACAGAAAAGACAGTAAAAGCAACCGTGCCACAGGGAGCATTTACGATCTCGCTCCCTGGCACATGTCATCAGTCTTGGCTCAAATAAACTCATAAAGATTCTGTTAAAAAAAAAAAAGCCACAATATTTTAAAAAAGGGATCATCTGAGTTTCTGCATTCAACAAAAAAGCTGAGCACCAAACATGCGCTGGCCTCGGTGCCACGTGTTGGTGACACGGGAATTAATGATCCATGTAAGGTCACTGCTCTAATGAAGTGATTATAATAAAGGAGCCCCAACGGGGCGACAGTGCATCTAATGAACCTACTGTACTGCAGAGGTCACCAGGGCCCTCTGGGAAAAGGACATTTACACTGAGACCTGAAGGGTAAGTGGGGGTTAGCTGGGGAGCAGGGCACTAGTGACAGCAATACAGATTTTTATTTTCTTCTTTCTGATTATCTACAATTTTTTTAATGAACTTAAGACTTTGCGTCTTTATTCTTCTGTTGGTAATATCTTCACACTCCAAGGCAGAATGTTTCTCGTCAAACCCAAAGTTAGTTAATTTCCTGGTATTCACCTGGGGCCAGCGGTAGGCCTCACGCTCTTAGGCACTGGAAGAGGTAACGGGAGAACAAAGCTAAGTGGCCCAGAATCTTAGAATTGGAAAGAACCTTAGAAAACATCAACTAATTTTCTCAGTTCGGAAACCGGCCCACCAACATTAAGCACTTCAGCAGGACCACACTGCAGGAGCTGCCAGCCCCACTGCGCCGGTCAGCACGGTTTGACAAGGTCGGTTTTTATTTTGAAATCTCCAGTGCTCCAATATGTGGTTTTTGATCTGGCTGGCTAGGGACTAAAAGTGACCGTGAGACATGGCTATTGGCAACCAAGGTGTTACTGCAGCTGACACAGTGAGAAGCCACTGCTCATCGGTTGCATTAGGAAAATGACTTAATGAGGGAAAATCCAAGGCTGACGAGGGTGTGGCGACACCGTCAGTTCATTGCTGATGACACCGCAAAGCAGTGCGCCCCAGGGAGAACCAGCAGCGTGACAGTGTATTTCAAAAGCCATCAGAGGAAGACTCTTTGGTCCAGTGATTCCATTTCTGGCAATCTTATCCTAAGGAAATAAGTTTCTGGTACATCCCTAAGGAGATATTAAAAGTAATGGCTGTGGAGATTTGACAGTAACAGGGGAAAGTTTACGGCCCTTCTGTATGTCCGTCACATCTGTAACCATGTTTAGGAAGAAGCCTATGTAACCTGCACCAGTGACGTAAGCCACCAGAGTGGCTTTCCCCAAAGTCCCTTAGAATTCTTGGTTGCTGAACCTAATGACACGTTTCAGTCTTTCCACTCACCCGAGTGTTGGGGGGCAGTTAACATCCCCACCTCCCTGCAGGGCCCCTCCACCTCCTTTCCTCCTCTTGCCCTGCTTGGTAATCCCCTGAAGCCAAGCTCAGTTTACTTCCTCTCTTCCCTCCGCATTCTCTTTCAGAGGAATTTTTCATATCCTACTCCAAACTAGCTTCTCTTTCCCCCATGGGCCAAGGATTCCCAGATCCTGACCACTTGGATAACGCTAGATTTTCCTCTCTCCAGGGCTCAAGGCAGAGTCACTAGCCTGCTGGCTATTTCCACTTGGATGCTGCCCATGCTCCGCAAACTTAGTGTCTCACGTGGAACTATTAACTCTTTCCCACCAAACGCTGCTCACTCTTTCCCTGTGTCTCTCGTCTTTGCTACTGGATCCTCTCTCACCATTTCCTCCTCCCCAGGATGACAACCACAAGGGCTTTTTAAATGGCCCCACTGTCCCCAGTCTCTCTCCACCCTTACCTTAGCTGAAAGAGTGATCCTCCTAAAGGACAAATCCCTGGAGGTCATTCCCCTGTCTTAGGTCCTGCAGTGGCTCTCTGTCTGCAGCATAAAGCCCACCTCCTTGGATGACACAGGAGGCCTCTCCTAATCCAGCCTCCGCGCACCCAATAGCGCCACTCACTCTTCACTGTGTACTTGCCTGACCAAGTGCAACCGCCAGAACACGCCACGTTCTCTTGCTTTGGTACACACTGAACTCTGTGTCACAAATCCTTGTCTGCCTCCCTAAACTGAAATTAAGAATCACTCCTCCAGGAAGCCTTCCTTGACTCCTGAGCTAAATGAGGTGACCATCCTCCGGGATCCAGAGCAGCCATTTCCCAACCTTTCCCATACCCCTAGCCCTCTTTAACGTTTTATTCCTGGTCTCTTTCCCCACCAGGAGCTCTTTAAGGACAAAGAGTGTCTTCTAAATGTGGGTCCAGAGCCCAGCACAGAGAGAAACGAAGCAAGAGGAAGAAAAGAAAGCCAAGTGGTGAGACAGCAACTTGTTACACCAATAGGAATATATGTGCTTATTTTTTCTCTTCCTGTTTTCTATATTCTCCCACATGTGGATTCTACTATTTTTATCCATTTTTAAAAATCAGTTCATTTTTAAGATGGGTCCAATGTCTCCTACAGAGCTCTAATAAAAGAACTCACTGCCTAAGGAAAGTCAAGTTCCTCTCTCCCCAGACCTCTCTGGCTCCTAGAAACCCCCCACCTGAAGCTCCACAAATTCTTCAGAACTTAGCAAAGCAGAAACACTTACTTCACCACTCTCAGCAGACAGAAGGACCACCCACACACACACAAGTTCCTTGGCCTTGAAAAGGTTGCATTGGTCTCCTAGCTGAGTGCCAAAACCCGTTCTTGGCCAAACACTCGTCAGAACCTCCTGTGTCTACAGCCTAACACAAGCGAAGAGGCATATTCACAGAACCTGCCTGAGACTGGTCACGAATGGAGATGATGGAACTTGAGTGGCGGATCTCTCACTCTGTCAACCTGAGACATCAATGAAAGATGGGAAGGGGGACTTCTGAAACCCCCCCCTTTTTAACCAGAACATTAATTATCTTCTTGGGTATCAAAATTTTCAACCATATACACTGGCTTGTAATTCTTTTAAATTTGTGAAAAACAATCCGACCATATAATGTTCGGTCTGACATCTGCTATTATTTTGCCTTAAAAGAAAACAAAAACCTGATTAGTTTAAAAAAACAAACAAAAAACCTCTGTTGAGAGGCAAAGCCTGTGGCTTAGAAATCATCGCTCTGATTAACAGCACGTAAGTGTTACCTGACAAACGGATCCCTACCATAAATGCAATTAACGCACATTTCCTGGGATCCCCACTGTTTCTAGAAAAGTTTATGCCCAGCTCTTGAAGCAATAACTTGAATAGCAATAAATCAAAGGAAACCTCCCTTCAGCACAGGAGCAGACCAGACTGTTTTCCACGTCAGTCAGCAGAGACCCCCCGCCCCCCCCCCCCAATCTCCTGGACGGGTGCTTTCCACAATGAAGCCCACTGTCAGGCTCTCCCGAGACCATCAGGACAAGCAGGGCTTCTGCCCCCAGGAAATCCCTGCCGGCCTCCATGTGGGGGTGGCGCCTCACTGTCAGCTGTTTCTGGCAGTGAGGAGGAAACACGGTCCTAATTCAAAGACCACTGGAGTATAAGAAAGTCAAATCTGAGCTCACTTCCTGCGGGAAGTCAGGGGTGTGAAGGAACGAGAGAGCTGAAGGGAAGGAGGGAGGGCCACGCGGCCTTTTCAGTAGGAGAAACGAAAGGGTCAGGCAGACGTGTATGTCACTGAGTACATTTAGCAGCATTTAGAAGATACAATTTCCAGGGTTTTTGACTCAACACGTATTACGTGCCTATAGGTACCCATGTTCATCGCCTGGAAACTTACCTCACGGAGATTATTTATGTTCTTACGATGGAGAAGAGGAGTATTAAAATGGAGAAAGGGAGTGTAGAAGCAGGTCAGGGGAAGATGAAAGGACTGATTCAAAGCCACACGACCATCAGAGGCACGGTCACAGCCAGGAGACACCTGTTGTGCTTCAGCCACCAATAGTTTATTGCAAAGTGAGGTTTTGGCAGAACAAAGGGAAATAAGTCCACGAAGAATGAATTACACTAATTAATGAAGTCAACAGATAGTACATGTACTTAGTATCAGCTGTAGGTGGTTCTCGAAGTCAAAATTTATTAACTACTCAAATGTTCAAGCTGTACAGGTTTTTTCAGATGTACATACAACATATTTATATCATAACAAAGTTAGATTTTATAAAATATTTCCTTTAAGGACTAAAGATGCTAAAAAACTTCAACCACCAATTGATTAAATATTTGACATACATTTACAGGTACTATTAAAGGCCTGACATAGGTACATATGGCAAAGAGAAAAGCTACGACACATGATTGTGCACTTGACTTATCCCATATGAAAGTAGAAAACGAATTTAGGCCACATAAATTGATTTTAAGAACCTTTTTTATTAGAAGATAAAAGCTATGTCCATTGAAACCATCATTCCCAGAAGACCTGCCAAACAATAAAATTGTTACCTTAAATCCCAAACTACAGTACAATTTTTACTGTTCTGATTACCCTCCCTATCGGTTGACACAGTACCTCTGATCCCTCCATGATGTATGCAGTGGTGATTAATGATGGCAATTAGCAGGAATTATGTATGTATAGTGGAAGTAGAATAGAACTGATCCTATATCCAATTGAATCACCACTCCCACTGAGAACAGGGTCAATATAATAATGGTTAAAAGCAAAACACATTTCTTCTGTCCAATCACTTTTGCTGTCTTTGGCAGTCAGTGCCCACCACACACACATTATTTGTTCCATAAAATCTTTACACATTGTAAATACTTTCCAATCCAGATTCAGATTATTAACAATAAAAATACTCATCTTCTTTCTTACCTCCATGGACTTTTGCAGGCCCACATTCACCAGGTGCATAGAAAGATGAGTAACTGGATAGACAATTTGACCACAGACTGTTCATAAAACAGAAATGCTCTTTTTTAAGGCAAGTATCTTTATCATGTACACACACAGCAATTTATCCATTGGTGAGCTTTATCACATGACACTACAAAATTCAGCAAAAAACTGAGGTTTATGTTAACTTAACCTAACCACAATGTTAGAAAGTGCTAAGACATTCTCAATGTACTTAACATATTTTACCCCTAAATAGAGATCTCTTCTCAAAGTTCTTGTATGTCCAGAAGTACACGAGATTCTGAATTCTTTTTAAAAAATGCTAGAAACCAAATACTCTAAAGTCTTCGCAATAAGGCTCTCCACATAAGGCTAACCTTTGCTATAAGGCTACATCCTTGGGTCCTGAAAACAGCAAAATGTGTGCCGGAATTCAAGCTATTCTGAGCTAAAGAAAGAGGAATTAGTGTCATGAGAGATAATGAGGTGATGAGTTTATTGAACAAAAGTAAACAGGCAATGAGCAAATTTTAAAATACATCCAGTAAAAACTTTTCCTGTCACATTTCACCATAAAACTGGCCTATGGCGCTATAAAGATGGTTGAATATGTGAGGTGCTTTTTTAGTGTGAAACACACATATGTTTACCTCTACCTAAATAATTTAAATGGAACTAAATCCATAAGTTAATATATATATATATATATTAAAATCTACATTCTACGACCTTTACAAAAGTAGATCTATTCTTCACTTTCAAGTTGGAAATAGTTTAACAGTTTGTCTTGGGATATGTCCAGGCAATGGCCATACAAAATGAAGGCTAATGGAATCTACGTCACTGCCACTGTGAGCATCGAGGTGCGAGCCGACCTCAGCTCTGGGCCTTCGCAGTGAAAAATGATCGATACTACATAAAGGGGAGCAAACAAACCCCAGACTTCTGCTCTAGTCCAGCAACTTATAGTCAATGTGTATTTCTAATTACTGAATAGTTTGACGCAATGACATTTGGTGAAAAAATCTGATTACTAATTATACTCACGTTAAAAACGTTTTCCTTAAAATTAAAACACAGTACTCATTATACCTAAATACAAAAGTAAACTAATGACAAGGTAGTTTTTTTTTTTAATTTGGCAATTACCGCACTCATTTCCTCTGCCAAACTCCCAGTGATGTGGGGAGAAAAAAAATTCCAATTATGTTCACCTAATAATTTAATCAAGTACGCTGAAAAATACTATTCTGAGCAGAAGTTAATCAAAAATTGCTCATTAAATTTCCATATTAAAGCAAAATAAGGGAAACAAAATGGCATTCAAACACTTAGACTACATAATGGAATAAATTAGAATGACAGAGACAAATGCTATGCAAAATCTGGAAAATTTAAGAGCAACCATTTTGGTAACCTCATTCTTGACTGTACATGATAAAAAGGAATTTAAATTGCAGATGGATGAACGGAAGTTTCCATTCAAACAACGGCTGGTTACACAGAGTAACCAGACAGATCCTTCGTCCAAACTTCACTTGCAGTGATGTCAGGCATCACATGGTCCTGGGCTGTGGGATTTCCACCTGATTCCTACAGAACAGGCACGAAGCACCTTCACGTTTTCAGTCACCAAACTCAGACAGTTGCTCCTTTACAGAAATGTCCTAATATTGGTTAACAGTGGGCGTGGGGTAGGTGAACCAGTAAGTGTAAATACCTGAGTCCTCCTTCATTTCAAGGGATCTAGAAATCCGCTTATTTAGTAACTAACCAAACATACCACTGACTTCAAACACCCGCACTCCTGGAGAGAGCCACAAATCAGCCACAGCTGCTGCCCACACAAGGACTCACTGCCGTTGTAACTGGGACTGATCGCAACAGCACAGTGAGCTCCGGGTGAAATCAGTTTTCTACTTGGAGTACACCAGAGGAGGCCGGTCACGGAGGACTTGCTTCTGCCTGCTCGTCCTGTCTAATCAGCAAAACGCCCGCCACAAACTTAGGCGCCTACGGTGTGGTTCTGTGCAGTCTCTGCAGGCAACCTACGGCAGTTCCAAGATTTCCTTCTCGATGAAACTGTCCTACCCACAACCATGCTCTCCCGGCCTCAGAGAGATCTCTTCCCCTAAGCCAGGAGGGTCGGCTCGGAAAACTGTTCCCCAGCCTCGGAGAGGCTAAGGCTAAGCTACTGCTACTCTGGAATTTGAATAGGGAAAGAAGAAAGAGAATCAACCAGGGGATACAAGAGGAGAAGATACTGAAGAGGTGCAGAGATGCCACGCTGCTGGCAGGGACGGCAGCCCTGAGAGGCAGGAGAGACGCAGCAGATCCGCGGACGGAGGCAGGCAGCTGCGGCTGTGCCTTTACAACAAATGCCCGCTGCCTCCGGTGACCTCCATGTTCCCTCTAACGAATGAACCCGCCAATACAGGAACAATGATATATGTTTGAGTTACTGCTAGTTACACATTTTTTTTCTCAGCGAATTTTGTTTTTTAGGATAACCAGCTAAGGTCAGGTTTATTTTCAGAACGCTTAATGAAAGTAGTAAGCAAAAATAAAAGATTTATAAAACACTAGCACATTACTCTTAGTGAAAAAGTTGCCATAATTTTCATTACTCTATAAACTTTAGGAATTGTGACCATTTTTCAAGCATTCAATGACTAGTCATTGGGAATCCTACTATTTCTAAGAATAGTTGCTATGAGTACACTGAATACATTTATTTTATATCTATAACAAACTATATACCTCTCTTCGAAACTTTTCCTAAATATTTGTAGTATAAGCCTAACATTACAAATGCAGCATACCCCAAGTTTTGGATCATAACTCCATTAGGTTTGAAGATTATTAATATTTGTATGGGAGATTATTAACATTCCCCCAGCACATCCATGCAATTTACTTAAAAGGTAGCCACTACAGTAAAGGTTTCACAGGCTTAGTTTCTTATGATTCAACCCACCAACACCAAGCCAACTGTGTCCAATTTGATGTATCATAGAATTGTACACTTGACATCTACGTAATTTTATTAACCAATGTCACCCAATACATTTAATTAAAAATAAATATATTTTAAAAAATAAAAAATAAAACGTAGCCATTAGCCAAGGCCTTCGGGGCACATGTGCAAAATTAGAGAACTCTAAGTATTTAGTCGAGTACTACGTTAACGGTATCACTCACGAAAGCAGCGCCACCGGGACCCTGCCACTAGCAGTCGGTCAGACTGGAAGACTCGGTCTTGCAGGTGAGCATCCAAGCCATTTGGGGAGGCGTTGTTTACAGGTAACTTTGAATTTTCCTCCAATTATTTTACTGACAGTTTCCTGGGGGAATTTCAGCATGATTATTTTCACGGTGAGGGATTACATTAAAATATCTGGGCTTAGGATTCATGCAAAAAAACCTCAGGGCAAACCAGAGAATGGATGTATTGCACAGAACAAAAGGGGTTTTTCAAAGGGCGTCTGCCAGGGCGAGACCAGCTGCCGGGCACCTCTGTGCACCCCACAGGGCACGGCACAGCAGAGGCATGGATTAGGTAAATGCTCCCACTGTGTGCACGCAAATGACTTTAAGAAGTTATTCTTTTCCTACAGCAATACTACAGGATAATCAATTATCCAGTCTTGTTTTTGAGACAAATGGCTTCTTCCCCTAGAAATGCAGGGATACTTGCACTTTCCAGAAAGATGCAACTTGGAAACACCAGGAAACCCAATTCCAGGAACTCAGACAGGCCCTCTGTTTCTCCAGTTTTCCTACCAAGGTATCCCCAAGACAGGTGGAGGACGAGAACCGTAAGGGCCCCCGCACTGGCTGCTGGGCAGACAGACCCTGCCTCTTCCGGGCCGTCCGGGGCACTCCCCGTGCTCCTGGGGTGTCTGAGTACTGAGCAGTCCAAGGTCAGGCAATAAAGAGGAATTAAGTGAGTAAACAGAAACAAGTCATCTCTTTTGTGTTTGTGTGTCTCTGTATCTTTAGACCAGTGAACACAAACTCAAATTAACTTAGGTTAATGAAGAGGATCAGTTTAATAGTCGCCGAATCCATTAAACGTATATCAACTGACGAATTGTGAAAACCATCCGTGAGCACGTCTATGGCTTCAATCTGATTAGTATCTCGTACAGCTCGAGAAACCCTCTTCGACAGAATTTACTTCCAGACAGTGCGGCAACTCAACGCACACCAGAATCTGTCCACCACTTCACTGGAACCTACCACGGAAACATTATCATTAGAATCCAGCATCCTTTTGTGACGAAAACACCCACCAAACTCGCAACACAAGAAAACTCCCGCAGCCTGATCAAGGGCATCTGTGAAAAACCCACAGCTAGCGTCACATTTAATGGTGAAGATCGGTAATGAGACACGGATGTCCACTCTCACCACTTAGATTTGACATTGTACTAGAAGTTCTAGCCAGGGTCATTAATTAGGCAAGATAAATAAAAGGAAGGAATAAGTAAAACCGTCTCTCGTTGCAGATGACGTGACCTTATATATAGAAAACTGTAAAAATTTGCAAAAAAGAAAAACTTTTGAGAGCTAAAAAACAAGTTCAACAAGGCCAGAGAATACAGGGTCAACATACAAACATAAGTGTATTTCTGTACACCAGCAATAAGCCATCTGAAAATAAAATGAAAAAGCAATTCCATTTACAATAGCATCAAAAACAACAACAAAAAACCCACTTAAGAATAAAGTCAATCAAAGAAGTGAAAGGCTTGTACACTGACAACTGCAAAGCACTGGAAGAAATTAATGAGGATTTATGCAAATTAAGGCACAAACTGTGCCCAGGGATTGGAAAGCTTAATATTGTTAACATGGTGATACTTCCCTAATTGATTTCCAATTCCTATCAAAATTCAACACTGTCCCTATAAAAATTCCAAGTGCTTTTTCCCCCAAAATGGATACACCTGTTCTAAAATTCACATGTAAGTGCAAAGGACCCAGAATAGCCAAAACAATATTACAAAATAAGAGGAACTCACATTTTCTGATTTCCAAACTGACTGCAAAGCTATGGTCTCCTGTATGGTTCTGGCATGAGGACAGACATACGGACCAACGGGAAAGAACTAAGAGTCCAGAAATAAACCCACACATTCATGGCCATTTGGTTTTTGACAATTCCGTTCAATGGTAAAAAAGAACCGTCTTTTCAACCAATGGTGTCGAGACAACTGGATTACCACCTCCAAAAGAATGAAATTGGACCCCTACCTCACACCACATCACAGGCCTGAAAGTAAGAGCAAATACTATAAACTTTTTATAAGGTAACATAGGAATTAACCTTGAGTTCCTTAGATACAACACCAAAAGCACGAGAGAAAAAATATACTGGACTACACAAAAAAATTAAAACCTGTGTGCTATAATTAATATCATTAAGAAAGTGAAAGACCCTCAAAGTGAGAGAAAAATATTTGCAAACCATGTATCTGCTAAGGGACTAGTCTCCAGAATATAATAAGCACTCTTACAGTTCAACAATGAAAAGACAAATAACCCATTTTTTTAATGGGCAAAGGATTTGAATAGACATTCTTCCCAAAAGGATATACAAATAATAAGCACATGAAAAATATGCTCAATATCATTAATCATGAGGGAAATGCAAATCAAAATCACAATGAGATATTTGCACACCCACCAGATGGCTATTATACCCCCCAAAAGGGAAGTGAGTATGGTGGGGGGGGCACAGAGAAACTGAAACCCTCACCTACTGCTAGTGGGAACGTTAAGTGGTTCGGCCACTTGGGAAAATGATATGGCACTTCCTTAAAAATTAAACGTATTGTTACCCTGTGACCCAGTAGTTCCATTCCTAGATACATACACAAAAGGATGTCAAACATGTTCACACAAAAACATGAACATGAATGTTCATAGCAGCATTGCTCATAACACCCCAAAATGGAAATAACCCGAATGTCCAACACCAGAGAACTAAACAAAATGTGGCATATCCCTACCACAGAATATTATTGAGCAATAAAGCGAGTGAAGGACCGACACATGCTACAATATGGATGAGCCTGGAAAACATGCTAGGTGAAGGAAGCCAGACACAAAAGACCCTGGGATTCCATTTATGTGCTACGTCTACAGGTAAATCCATAGAGACAGACAGTAGATTAGTGGTTACCAGGGTGATGGGTGAGGGGGGTGGGGAGTGACTACTAATGAGCACGGGGTGCATGGAAACGTTCTGGAGTTAGAGGTGGTGATGGTGGCTCCGCTCTGTGAATGTACTAAAAACCACAGAACTGCACGCTTCAAAATGATACATTTTATGATATGTGCATTTTATTTCAATTTTTTAAAAGAAACCCATTGTTAGGACCACCTCTTATTTATTTAGTTCCACTTTTTTAACCTCCTTAACTAGTCTTCCAAAATAGCCTAAAGCTTATCAACAAAACCACCATTTCCCACTCCCTTCCCTAGCCACTCGCCTTTTGGCATGGTGACCGCAGGCTTAACATCACTCGTGTGGTTTTCTACAGAATAGGATGTGGGTCACTCAGGTGAGCGAGGGAAAAGCAGCAAAGATTTAACACAGGTAATAAAAACAAGATATCCACCTACCATCCCCAGCCACCCCTTAGAAACTTTTGTGGGGCCCGGAAAACCATGCCTTTTATTATTAACAGTTGATAAAAGTCTT
The DNA here is from genome assembly GCF_022682495.2 of Desmodus rotundus. Lineage (NCBI taxonomy): Eukaryota > Metazoa > Chordata > Mammalia > Chiroptera > Phyllostomidae > Desmodus > Desmodus rotundus. The sequence goes on from NC_071391.1 coordinate 122,016,073, forward strand.
CATTATGAAGTCAAATGTTATAACCCGATGTCACATGCAGCAGATTTTCAATAACTTGATCTGATTCTGATCCTCACGCAGGTATGCCCTTCCCCAGAGACCTCATGCTTATGTACTTGAAAAATCAAACAGAAAAACATACACTTCAGGGGATAGTGACAGAACGGAAGGATGACTCACGGGTTGAAAGAACTCCCTAACTGAGTTCCTGTTCATTAAATATTATGTTTCAAATCTTTTTCTTTTATGTTTCCAACCCAAATGATTGCAAACCTATTTACTACAAAAAGTGGAATGCACCTAAGTATTTCTTGCCAGTGTTCTTGTCTCTGCCTTGCACTGCAGCACAGAGACAAAATCATAAACTTTAAAATGTTTAGAAAAAGACGCAAACATACATATGCTCAATTTCTACCTGATCTTTTTAAATTGAGTTGACTGGAAGGTAATAAAAGGTGACTGCCCTGAAATTATTATAAGCAAGATATCATTGGTATTATTTTTTTAAAAAAACTTGCAAATGGTAAAATTTTCTGAATAGATACATTTACAAAATCAGGCAGTTTATCTCAAAGTTAAAAAAATTTAAACTTTCCAATGCTGTCCTATGAACAAAAAATAAACTGCTGTCACATGGACCTGGAAGCAAAGCCTTAACAGCGATTTCATAATGTTGCATTTTACTTCCAAGTGTTTCTTTCCAATGAAAGCGCGGCCATGGCTGAAGAAAGAAGACAGATACACACACACACAGACATCTCTCCTTCGGAGTTCCACATTTGTAACTCAGATACTGCTCTCCACTCGGGAAGTGGAAGTCCCCTGCCCTCTCTCTGTATTGCAGAGGCCATGGGATTCCATCGAAGCTGCAAGATCAAGCCTGTTAACACCCAGTAAAAAGCAATGTGTAAGTTAAACAAGTCTCTGTATATTAATACAGAAAAAAATACCTGTCATTACTTACACTTACTTAAAAAAACACACTAACAATACACCCTACAGACGTCCTCTACTGTGTCGTGGGCAGAGTCATAGGGTTATTTCAAAACGATTTAAATAACTGAAATCTAAGGGGGGAAAAACCTACCTAACACAAAATTATGGGAATTTTAGTTTTAATACAGTGTTGCATAAATAAAGAGCAACACTTCAGATATAAATGACATAGCATTACTTAGTCCTAGTAGGTAAAACCCAAATAATACTTATTCCCCCTAGCTTTCATCCACGAAATGTCATTAATGCTTTCACTGTACTTGGTATAGTGTTAGTACTTTTTAATATAAATCAAAGGTTTCTCACCAAAGTTACTTAAAATGAATTTGTTTAAATTATAGAATAATGCAGATTGCTGAATTCAATCCCCTAAATAGTAAACTGGCAATTGCACCTACACTGATGGTCAAAATTTCAAGTGCTTATTATGCTCTGGCTGGTGTGGCTCAGTGGATTAAGTGCCAGCCTGCAAACCAGAGGGTCATTTGTTCGATTCCCAGTCAGGGCACATGCCTGGGTTGTGGGCCAGGCCCCCCGGTGGAGGGGCACATGAGAGGCAACCACACCATGATATTTCTCTCCCTCTCCTTCTCTCTCCCTTCCCTTCTCTCTAAAAAATAAGTAAATAAAATCTTTAGAAAAACCAAATGCTTATTGGGAATGTCCACTATAAGTGGAAAAATCTAAATGTTTAGGCAAGAGTGGGGAACTGCTAAAAGGAAACAATGTTAATCACGGGACGGGACCATGTAATGCTTGCAGATGACACTGTAACCGCCTTGGGAAGGCTCCATGGCCCAGAGCAGTAAATCATTAATTTACTTTCGGGGCAGAACTGACAGGCCGTCCTCTGAGTGCAGATGGGTCTGAAAAGGCAGGAAGCAAAACACACTGAACAACAGGGAAGTGTGTGCAAGCTTCCCTGACCAAAATGGCACTTCTCCAGAACATTCCATTAAAGCTTCAACCCATGTTACTTCCTATTCAGCTATGACATTTCTCAACCTGCACCTTCTAAACACTGCAGCGATAACTATGAACTGCCCTTATTTGTGTATATGTGAGTGGGTGTGTAACTGAAGTTTTGCAATTTAAAAACGCTATAGAAAACCTGAGTTCACTATACACTGGTCCCAAGCCCTCCTTCCTGACATCTAGGGTATCTAAAAGCAATATTTGCTTTTCATTTGACTTATAAAAAAAGGTCCCAAAGAAAATATTTTTTAAAAGAAATCATTCGTGCCTTCTGATGTCACAAAACAAACAAGAAGCACGTCCACAGAGCACGGGACCAGAAACCTGAGAACGAGGTTCCTGGGTCCCCCCCCACACACACACACACTGGGACGACAACCATCCTGTCCCCCTTGGGCCAAGGGACTTCCCAGGGTTTCAGTGCTAAAGCCAAGGAAGACCCGGGAGATCAGGACAAGTTAGTCTCCCTCAGGTGACAACGGCTAGCTCACAGCCCACTGGGGGCGCAGCTCCCCGGATGCTAACATTCGGATGGGATAAGGGGCGTGGGAAGAGGACCAGAAGGTCTCTGGAGCTCTTTAGTTTTTTCTTTTTAATTGAATTTATTGGGGTGATATTGGTTAATACAATTATATAGGTTTCAGGTGTACTATTCTAAAATACATCATCTGTATATTGTACTGTGTGTTCACCACCCCAAGTCAAGTCTCCTTCCAGCACCACTTATCCCCCCTTTATCCTCTTTTACCCCCACCCCACCCGGGTAACCACCATCCTGTTGTCTGTGTCTGCAGGACCCTTTAGTTCTAATTTCCTAAGACCCTGTGAAACATTGACACCATAGCTGATTGCATTACATGTCGTATGCCGTAAGGGAAGGTACCTTTATGTAGGGTTAGGGAGCTCTGGAAATATTTTGTGAAGCTATGCATTAAGTTTGGAGTTATATAAGCTTAATAGTAAAACAGAGCTAGGAGTTTTCAGTTTTTTTATTTTTCATTTCTATAGCAAAGAGAGAAAAATAAATTACTTCTAGAAAAATCAAGCCAACAAAGAAAATCTTTCCAACACCTACATCCAACTTAACCCATCTTCTCCCCCTGTTCCCACTCACAGGAGACCTAGGCAAGTCATCTGGACAAAAGCTTAAAAACAGGAAATATTACTTTGAATATATTTCTACATTTTCAAGAAAGTAAAACCCTACGAAGATGTGGTTACAAGTAACTGCAAAACCCAAGAGCAAAGCAAATGTAACTATTTCAAGTAACAACCCACAATAACAAGAGTCATGAAAGCAAAAGATAAATAAAGCCTTGAATAGTTTCAAATGCATTCTCTCATTTGTAACTTTACCCCTGAAAAATTCATTTCAGAGAATCAAGTCAGAGTCTCAGGTGTGGTAAAATCAGAACAAATCTCCAGGCTTCCTCCTTGAGCACTCTAATTAGAGTAATACCTGACTTCCCGCTACTAATAAAGACCCTAAAGGAAAGCCTCTGTGCCATGAGGACTGAGTTATCAAAAATGTCTAAAAGCACAACTAAGAAAGAAGTCCTATCAAATAATTCTTTTAAAGGCAGTAACATTCAGGGGAAGTTATAATAAAATGCCTCTGTTCATTCTTAGTAACTAATAGGTGGCTGAACTGTCTAGAATTTATCCACCATGCTCCTTCATGAAGTCTGGCATCCCCAACAAGAGAGTTCTTACTTGCTGCCTGAGGGCAGCCTCACAGTCCGTATGTACTCACCCGTGTGGCTACACAGGCACACATGTAGGGACTTGCTCCTCCTGCCTCTGCACACATAAGTCTCTCCCCCCAAATCTGTCATAGACACTGTGGGAATGTGAAAGGTGTGTGCAAAACAGGGCATCCCAGTCCTCAAAGAATTTATAAGTTATTTGGGAGAGAAAAGACATAGTATTTCTGCCTTGGCTGGTGTGGCCCAGTGGATTGAGCACCAGCCTGCGAACCAAAGGGTCACCAGTTCAATTCTGAGTCAGGGCACGTGCCTGGGTTGCAGGCTGGGTCCCCAGAAGGGAGTGCTGGAGAGGCAACCACACATTGATGTTTCTCTCCCTCTCTCTCTCCCTCCCTCCCTTCCCCTCTCTAAAAATAAGTAAATAAAAACTTTAAAAAAAATAAATTAAAAAAAAAAAAGACATAGTATTCCCATGAAGAGTTCCCTGTGTCAGCAAAATGGGTGGCTATTGTATCTTAATTAGTAATATCAGGATGCTGTCATCTGCATATTATTTGCATAAATCACAAAGCCTTAATCCAAATAGGTGAGAAAAAAATAAATCCATGCTATTTATTTCAAATATATTAAAATACAATAAATATACAATAAATAACATAATTTATTTTGAGTATGTAATGGGTAACATACCACTGTTCAGTAGTAGGAAAGATGGGGTGAGATTCTTAATGGCCAAAATGTCACATAAATCCAGAAATTGGGGAAAAGGAAAAGTTTTGCTATTATTACCTCGGCAACGGCAATGGCAAAGAAGTGTGGCTTCTCAAAACCCAGAGACGTGTGACAAACAAGCTGCGGGACTACATGTTTAGAGATCTGGGTGTTGGCCCTTACTCCTTCACAATCGTACCATCTCCCCCCCAGTTTTCCTCCTGTACTAGTTGAGGTCTGAACTCAATCATGGCTAATAATCCTTTAATGAACATTTCTGGTAACCCCTTCTCCGACAAATATATCAAAGTCCATCCTCTCTCTGCCCCCCACTAGATTACAGTGTACAATATTAAATTATTCGTTCATATGACTTTAATTTTTTGTCTATACACTGACTTCTTTATGGCAGCTGGTTAACAAGGCAAAAGTCTTATTAATTCACCTTGCTAAACTTTAGCATTGAACAGTCGCCAGTTTTACATCTAGTCCTAATAATCCAGCTCGATTAAAGTGGCATCTTATCCGATATGGTTGTAAGAAGTTTTGGTGTAGCCGTAATTCACGATGGTGAAGATCAGATCAAATAATTATGTATTCATTGCTTTTAGCTGGCTCACAATGGCTAAGCTACACGGCAACCAAGCGTAAGAAAATGTGTCGTTCCTGTGTCTACGACAACCCAGGGACGACACCTAAGCATGACTTTGGTGGATGTAAATATCCTTCCACCTGCTACGGCTTCAACCCGTGTTGTTCAGCGGAAAAAAGAACAGAAGAAGAAAAATACGGGCTGTGATATCAAACTACTTCTATTGTCATTTTTTATGTGAAAATCTTCTTGTTTGGACCTTGGAATGTAAGGTCAATTACCCCCTAGTGACAGCAATGAATTCAAATAAAATAACTCCAATAAAATGCTAATACAAGCTCTCTTCATTCTAAAACACTCTTTTAAAAGAGTCATTTCAGTAAAGAGATTTTAAAAATCCAAAATGAAAAAGTGGGGACATACGCAAGCTTCATGAAGCTGCGTGATTAAGTGAATAATAGCAACAAAAATAAATCTGAGAATTGAGAAATGTGCTGGAAAAGTTTTCCAAATACTATTCTTGCTTGTATCTAGCTCCATTATACAGTTTAAATTCAGCCAAATTTTTTAAGTATTTGTTAAACAGTTCCCTCATGTGACATATGTTTCCAAGATACTTCTGACATTGATATGAGAGATTATAAAACATTTAGAAATGAAAATGTTACTCTCCAACAAAAAACACCATAACTTCCAAGCTTCTTCTGAATTCATAAGATGGAAAAACATTTGGAAAATAGTAGCTTTCCATTTTAAAATGTTCAAATAATATACTTTAAAACAAAAAAAGTGTAATTGTTCAAGGCAAGAAGGAGACAAGTCTAAATAAAATAAGATCCTAAAATTAACTCTAGAGACGTCACCTCTCCTTTGCAGTCTCAATCCTATTTACTCCATAATAAGTAAACTGTTTAATCCCTTCAGCTGGGAAGGATAGTCTTTACCCCACCGAGATAACAGTACCACACACACACACACTGCAGTGCCTGCCGAGCAAGAAGCGCGTAAATGTGAAGGAGCATCAACTCTTTCTACCAAACAAAGTGTAGGCAAGACTTGATTTGCAACGCATTAATTTAGGAACTCGGTGGAGAGGCTCCTACTGTATCTAGCTGATCTAAACTTGAGCTCATGGTAACACTGCACAAAGCTGTGGTAGATGAAAGTGATAGGTAATGCCAACAGAACAATTCCACTGACAACACAAACTCCTCCAAGAATTCTTCCAGGCATTGTGATAGGATACATATCTCCATAGCCAACTGTAGTCATAGAGATAATCACCCACCAGCAGGCAGCAGGGATGCTGGCGAAGTCCTTGTTGGATGCTTCCAGGTCCAACCCATGTTCAAGAAGCTGAGAAAGTGCACTAAAGATTGCCATGGCAACACAAATGAAGACAAGTAACATAACCATCTCTCGGTAACATCGTTTGAGAGTCAAACCAAGTGTCTGAAGACCAATGAAGTGACGGGCAAGCTTAATCACCCAAAAAATCCGCATCATTCTAAGCACCCTCAAGGTGACTCCAGCCCTCTGGAGCTGGGAGTTCTCGCCCGTGAATACTGTCATTAACACGGAGATGTAATACGGCGTGATTGCCAGCAAGTCAATGATGTTCAGGGGTCTCTTGACAAACTCACACTTGTTTTTGGAGACGATGAACCTCACGACGCACTCTGCAGTGAACCAACCTATGCAGATGGCTTCAATTATCCTGTCAAGAGAACAAAAGAAGAATCGATCATTTTATTTTTAAGCATTTTAATAGCTCTTAAGAGTTTTTCAGACAGTACTATACTAACATATCAATTCAGTTACTTATTCCAGAAAACATAAAGGACAGAGAGCATTATCAACATCATCAGACCCACCAGGACGCAACAGAACAACAAATATTACAGCTCAAATGAAAATTAAAACTTGAGAAAGTTCTTATTTCTATACTGCAGGTAAAACCACTGATTTTTTTTTTTTGCTTGTCACTAATACTTAAAATCTATTTCTTATTTTGTGAAGTTGAAATGAACTCATAACTCAGGCAACCTCAACACGACACGTTAGCGCCCTGTGAGGGAGGGCACGGATGCTCAGCTATGATGTCAGCTACGGCACTGGTCAGAGGACTTTGCTCTTGTGGAGTAGACGTACCCACGTTTTCAATGATGTGTTTCTTGGTAAACTAGAGTGAACGTGAGATCATTTCTCAAAAGGGAACTCTGCCGCCTCTGCCTATAGGCTTGGTGTGGGACACACGCGGCCGAGCCAGCTCTCTGGGCTCGGCCGAACTGCCGTGCCCTCACCAGCAGCGCGGCGCCACCCCGGGGCTGTCACAGTGCAAACAAGGCCGAGGACGCTTGCCCTGGAGCAAAACAATCACTAGAATGAATTTTCCCGAAGACCCCGTTTGCTTTCCATAGCGATTTTTATGCAACGTACATTTTTAAAAGGCCACACGTTAGCCAGAGCAGTATTTACCAACCTTTCCACACCACGGCACACACTGAAACTGAGGGTAATATTTACATAACGTACCAGCACCAAGGGGTTATATTCTTAGAGCGGAAGCTGCCTGCCTGGGGGCTCTGGACATTCTGGCCCTTGCCCAGTCCCGAGGCTGAGAAAATGAAATCCCAGCACACCAGTCAGGAAGCCTTGATCCAGAATAAGAGGAATTCTGAGGTAGTTTTTAATTAAATTACATTTTTAGATTCAAATTAAGTTATAATTATTGTATTGTCATTCATGTTTTTCCACATAATTCTTTCCCATTACTGACCTAGGCCCAAACATCATAGAGAGAGAAGAAATTGGAGTAGGGGAGATGGTAAGGGCCGTAGGGCAACATTTTGTAAATAACTCTTCAAAGTGCACATCGCAGAACGCAAGTGGCACTGGTGGTTGAGTGCACATCGCAGAACCTAAGTGGCACTGGTGGTTGGGTGCACATCACAGAACGCAAGTGGCACCGGTGGTTGGGTGCACATCACAGAACGCAAGTGGCACTGGTGGTTGGGTGCACATCGCAGAACGCAAGTGGCACTGGTGGTTGGGTGCACATCGCAGAACGCAAGTGGCACTGGTGGTTGGGTGCACATCGCAGAACGCAAGTGGCACTGGTGGTTGGGTGCACATCGCAGAACGCAAGTGGCACTGGTGGTTGAACACATAAAATTAACCACATCCCCCTACTGTAGCATTCGCGGGGCTGTAAAGATCAATTTTATTATTTGAATAGGTAGTATGTTCACATAGTTCAACTTTAAAAGGTGAAAACAGCCCCAGCTGGTGAGGCTCAGTGGATTGAGTGCCAGCCTGCAAACCAAAGGGTTGCTGGTTCGATTCCCAGTCAGCACATGCCTGGGTTGTGGGCCAGGTCCCCAGTAGGGGGAGCACAAAGGCAACCACACATTGACGTTTCTCTTCCCCTTTCTTCCTCCCTTCCCCTCTCTAAAATTAATAATTTTAAAAGTTTTTTTTAATGTGAAAACAGAAGATACAAAGAAAATGCTCGCTTTCAGCCCGTTCCCCAGCCACCTAGTTTCCCAGTCTTCATGCCGGTCACCAAACCCTCAGGGCGCTGGCTGTAAAAGTGACAGCCACTGACCACCGAGGCCCTGGAAGCCCAAGTAGCTTACTGTCCTGTAGCTGCTGTTAAAAATTACCACAGATTTCGTGGCACAGAACAGTAGAAAAGTATTTCCCCTTAGTTCTAGAGGCCAGAAGTGCCAAATCAGTATCCCTGGGCCAATACCGAGCCTTAGGAGGCCGCATTCCCATCGGAGGCTCTAGGAGAAAATCCACTCCTTGAGTCTTCCAGCCTCTGGCCGCTGTGGGTACTTCCTGGCTGACAGCCAGTCATTGTAATCTCTGTCTCCAGGGCCCCACTGCCTCCCCCTCTTCTGTCACTGTGTCAGATCTCCCGCTGCATGCTTCTTATGGAGATGCACGTGACAGCATTTAGAGCCCAGTGGGATAATCAGGATAATCCCACCATCTCAAGAGCCTTCATTTAACCACATCTGTACCACCCCTTTGCCATGTATGACAACATCCATAGGTTCCAGGGATTAGGATCTGATATCTTCGGGGGCAAAAGCTTAAGTCACAAAGTCAGCAGCTGAAGCCACAGCTGCCTCCACTGTTTCTCTACTGCATTATCTGTCCCTCTGCTCATGGACCCCATTACTCTGCGGTTGGCAGTGCTTCCCTGTCCCCACCAGACTATCAGGAAGAGCTGCTGCCACGACAGCTTCTGTGAACCTGGAGGCTTAGAAAACCGGGAGTAATGAAACTTGTCAGATCGAGAGAAGAAGCCGCCTTTGTTTTCAATATATAGTTTTAACATATATATCATCATACATCACTTCTCCCTGGTAATGCTCATCAAATATTCCACATGCCCCCCACATTTCCAGCCCCTTTGCAGTTAGGCAGGGTCATATGACCAGGTCTGACAGATGAGCTGTTTGCCAAATGATTCTGTCACTTCGGGGCAGGAACGTAGAATGAGTGCTGATTCTCTTCCCTGCCATGGCAACCTGGAAGGCCTGTGCCCTCCGAAACGGCTATAAGACGGCGGGGCCCCTATGAGCCCAAGTCCCCAAGCGTCTGTGCAGAGAAGAACCTGACTCTGATTGGACCTGATATGTGAGCAACAAATGAATCGTTGCCGGGTTAAGCCACTGAGATTTCTAAATGGGTTGCAATCCCAGGTAATAACCTGGTAAGTACAGTAAGATCTGCCCACAGTAGTAACAGTAATGGTTTTCTTGCAGTGACTATGGTTAAAATGCCACCAGTCCACCAGCTAACGTGAAGGGACAAGGGACGTGAGCAAAAGCATTGCACCTGCTCCCGCTCCGAGGGGGGACCCTTGCCTCTCACGTAGCAGAGTTGCACTGATCTCCTAAGGGCTCTCCTGGCAATAAAATCCTAAGATTCTATCAAATTAAGAAGAGTAAAAATGTTAATTGTGCCAGAAATACCAGAACATTTTCTGTTTAATTATTTCGACCAGCGGCCAAAGTTGTTCAGCTTAAAAAAGAGGAAACTCACATGGTGCAGAACGACCCCTCAGTAAGAGAATTTCAAAGGGGTAAACTCCTCTGTAACGAAGCCCCCTGGGCTCTCCCTGCCCACCCCCCAAGTCAGATGCAGGTTAGCCAGAATTCCACACTAAAGGGATGAATCAGTGGGAAGCCCAGGCATCCCTCTCTCACCTAGGACTTTGCCAAGGCAGTCTCCAACAGCAAACACCACTAAGCCTGCCAAAATCCCCCATGTTTCCAGCGGCACTCCTGCCAATGCCACCACCAACGGCTGCCGGAAAACCGAGTGCTGTTTTCCTGAGCACCAGAGCCAACAGTTGGGTACTCCCAAAGGTTACTGCCACAAAAAACAGGGAGACAAAAAGAACTGAGGAAGATAACTAGGGAACGTGGCTTTTGGAAGCCGATTCTGATTCCCTAGAGGCCCCAACTTAGGGAAGATCATAGATTCGTGGCTGACAAAAATACTTACCACTTATCGAGGCCTTTCAGCTGGGCACTGTGCTGGGCACTTTACAGACATCATCTCATTTAATCCTTTCCAAGAGTTCCAAGGAGTGGGCATTTCCCCTACTATCTCCATTTTACAGATGACAAAACTGAGGCCGGGAAGGTAAACACCTTGTCCAGGGCCACACAGCTAAAAAGCGACAGCGGCACGTGCAATGAAACTTGGATCTACCGGGTTTTGAAGTTCTAAGGAACCTTAGAAAAGACTAATAATTTTATGACAATGTTCAGTGTTAACATTAAATGATACGTGTCAAACAGCAGCATTTTTCAACCTGTCGGTTCTTAACCCATTAATGGATCAAAACTGACATCTTTCAGAAATTACAGGGAAAATACCAGCGTACAGAGAAGTGTTCTGCAGGATTGCTCCTCCCTTCAACCGCCGCCTCAGGCTGTCCTTGCTTTCTCTGCCTTCCCCGTGGCAAGCAGGAATGTGCGTGCGGCTCTCTCCCGGGCCTGAACAAACTGGGCTCTGCACCTCCTCCCTGCACAGCGGTTTCTCCCCTGCTGTTCCTCTGACCTCTGTTTCGGCCAACACACGCACCAGATCCGCATACGTTCTTCATTGATGAGCAGGGACCAAGGACGCGCTACAATCTACAAAGAAGCAAGTTCTCCAAGGACCACAACACTCTGCGGCAGGGGGCTGCTCGGTGCACATCAATCTCCATCAAAGATCAGAGTGTGTTTCTGTGAAAACCCCCAGACAATTACTCCAAATAATCCTTACCTTCTCTGCCTCTTTCTGGCATAATCAATTCCATTTTCAACCCCAAAACACAAATTAAGTGCATTTGGGTTGAACCTGAGGTACAGGCATCCCTCAAGGATATCGCAGGCCTGGTCCCAGACCACCCTAACAAAGCAAGTATCGCAATAAAGCCAGCTGTAATCGTTTTGCTGGTGGAGGGTCTTGCCTTCAGTTTGTAAAAAAAAAAAAAAAAAAAAAAAAAAAAATCCAACACCTTTTGAAGCACAATGAAGCAAAGCGCAGTAAAATGAGGTAAGCCCGTAGCATATACCTACTCAGTGCGGCCTAGCAGGGATGAATTCTAAAACCTAAGAAAGAAATGGCTATGAAGCTTTGTCGGTGTGGCAGTTTTTAACTCTTTGAGGTGCAGAATTGAGACCACGAAGCATACAAAAGAAAACAGAAGGGTATTATTACAAACCAGCAAGTACACATCCCATCAACCATCAGCCTACAGCCAATTCCACGCCCACGGCCACTTCCCTCCTCAAGTGTTATTTTGAAAGGAATCTCAGAAATAGGCATGTGTTCCAGAACCCTCTCTCATCCTTCCTGCCTGGTAGGTCAACCAAGTGTTCACAAAAGAGGCATGAAATGCCCCTGACTTCAGTCTGGGTCTGTTGAGACAGGCCAGTTATAGCGAGTCCTGGGGTAAGGATGGGATGAATATCCCCGTTAATTTGCATGTGATTCCAAGCTCATGGAGCACACATTCATTCACCAGTAAACAATATCAGGCTCTTCAGAGTCACCAGGAGGCCTATAAAGATGAATTAAAGACAGACCTTAACCATAGTTACTAAGATGTTATTACTGGGCAAGCTGGATGCAGGATACACCGGAATTCTGTGTACTATTTTTGCAACTTCTTCTAAGTATAAAGTTATTTCAAAACAAAAACTTTAAAACAACAACAACAAAAGTTACAACTTAGCTTTTAAAAGTTGACAACTTAGTGAGAGGTAAGGCATCCCCTCCTCTACAACAACCTTATCCATATAAACTCAAATATAAAACGCAGACAGTGATAAACGCTGCAGTCAGTCAGCGTGCAGAGTTCAGAGGGAGGGTAGCTTCCCTTCGCCTGGGGGCTGACGGGAGGCTTCTGTGATAAAGTGGCGATTTAATTACAGGGAGGGACAAAAGTAGGTTTAGAGTTGTTCCCATGGAAAATAATACAATAATTAGTAAATAATAATCCAAGAATAAACTCTGTATTTCATGTACTCCCAACTGTAAACTTACTTCTCCTCACCCTGAATTCTGGAAAGACCAGCAAAAGCAAAGTCAGGAAAGTGCTGGGTAAATTGGATGTAGTGGAAGCAATTACATTTTTAAAGTTTTTTTAAAAAAGCAGCAGCAGCCGCCTAAGAGAGGTGGCAGGTAATGAAGACAGAAAGGTAAACTGGAGCCAAAGTTGGTTTGAAGGCAATACTCATGGGTACCATCTATTGAAATAACTGCATGAGGCTGATGTTTTCAATATACCATGTCATATATACAGGTGACTATGACCCAGAAAAGAAGCCAGGTTATTAGCAGTGGTTATTCACCGGGAAAGAGGGAGATTAGCAGGTAGAGGGTTGCAAAGGTAGGAATCCATTCTGTTTTAACCAAAAGCATCTATGATTCTTTCACAAGTATTAATGATATGATTTAAAAAATAACATATATATATATATTATTACCACTCTTCAGGGCTCACAAGTTGGTTGTCGCTATTGCATTATCCCTATTTTACAAACACGCTCCAGGCTAAGTCTGTGGCCTGGCTGGGAGGCTGGGTGGGCAGCATGAATGCTTCTGCTGGGCGAGAGACTGGAGACAGACGTCTGCTTAGGGGACAACTAAAATATTCAAACACAAACATAAAGGCCACACGCCAAGCAGTGACCGTGGGAAAAAGAAAAGGCACACAGGCAGAAACCCACCACAGTGCTCAGAGAACGTGGGGCCTGGCTTGGCTGCAAAGTGGGGTGTGCGGTGGGAAGAGGGGGTGACTGCAGGGATTATGGTTGGGTGTGTACACTGAAGCCTTATGGCACAGCTGATGGGTTTTGAAAGTCAAGTTACAGCTTTAAAGGCAAAGGGAACCCATTAAAAATTTGGTTACAGGTGGCTTCATTCATTCAGTAAGCATTTCTTAAGAGGTTACTATGTGCCAGGCATATTGCCAGGCCAGCCGGCAGGGAAGAGGCCAAGTGTGCCGTGGGAATAGCCGTCAGGCAGGAGGTAATGGGATGACTGGGGGGCGTGCACAGGCAGGAGGCCAGGACACAGGCAACAGAATGGAAGGCCCAAATGGATGGGGGATGATGGGAAGGAGACGAAATAAGACGATGCGGCACAGATGCCAGAAGCCTTCAACAAGGCCCTGCCACTGGCTGGCTGGGAAGGGCAGAGAGTCATGGGTACAAGCATGTGAGCTGATGCCCAGCACTCAGCAGACCGCCTGGAGCTTCCTGGAGAGGTGCGAGGGTTGGAGGGAACCGGACAGAGCCCCCAAGACTGTCCCTAAACCAAAAGGCAAGTGAAGAAAGGAAAACCACCCAGAAAAGTCTTGTTACAAGAAATGGCCAATCTGAACCATTCTCTTTTCTTAATGGCATCTTTTCGAAGCACAAGTTCCTAAAGAATTTCATCAGCATCGGCTTCAGTGTTCGTGTTTGTTACCGTCCAGTCCAGGACTGGCTCCGGGCTGACTGTGCAGAAGCCACCGTGGTTCTGTATAAGACTCACCTGAGGCTCTCAAAGTCAGGGCTGTCAGGGGAGTTTCTCTTCACCTGATGCTAAGGAATGTGTTTTAGAAGACTATCACGTCCTAGGTGGTCACACGAGTGGAGAGTCACAAAATCTATGGCTCTAATTGTCACCTCTAAAACACTCCCCAGAGATGACAGCATCCACCAGCACCCGCCTTCCCAGGCCACCTGAGGCCTCCACTCCAAGTGGGCTCCCCTTCCCCCTGCAGGTATAGTGATCTCTCCCAGCACCTTCACCACGACCCCACTACCCCAGGTAGACACTAACTCATCTAGATAATGCTACAAGAAAATCAGTCTCTTCGTGAGAATTAATCCGCTCCCATTCCCTGTGTAACTATCAGAGGGGTTCTACTCCCTTTTTATTTAATTGGCAATTCATTAGTAAAAGAATCATGAAATAGAAGGAATATCAAGAGATCATCTTCCTTTTCAGACAAGATCATCTTTAAAAACTGATACCTATTCTTTTTCTTTAATAGCATTGTATTATTTTGATGTCCAAATAGTTTCTACCTAAAGGGCCGCTCAGAAAATGAATTTCAAAAGAATGGTATTTCTAAAGTGAGGTATTTCATGCTAATATCATTATTTGCTATATTTTTAAAGATATTATTCATTTATTTTTAGAGAGAGGGGAAGGGAGGGAGAAAGAGAGGAGAGAAATATCAATGTGTGGTTGCCTCTCACATGCCCCCTACTGGGCACCTGGCCTGCAACCCAGGCATGTGCCCTGACTGGGAATTGAACTGGCGACCCTTTGGTTCGCAGGCTGGCGCTCAATCCGCTGAGCAACACCAACCAGGGCTATTTGCTATTTTCTAATCACAGGTAAATCATATGTCCAGAGCTCAACTTAAGTTATTTTTGCTTAATTACTGTGTACCAGGTACTCACATGCAAACCTCAGAACATAAATGATACTTCTTCACCTACAAAGTTTCCAACACACACATAAAAATGAAAGATTTAATTAATTATGAGGATAGTTTAAAATATCCAGTTGTAAGGTCTTTTCAAACAACAAGCTAAGTGTTTCATAAAACATTCACAGCACTAAAAGCGACAATTCTCACTGCCCCCGTCCTGAGTTACTGACTCCCAACTATCATCAGATAAAAGCCGAGTTCACGATCAGGTCATCCAAGGCTCCAGATCATGCTCACGCCCCTCCTGCTTTGGACCATCTGCTCCAACATAAGATCTTCTCAGGCCTCTGGCCTTTGCACATCTATCCCTCTTTCTTAGCTAACGGCAACCAGACCTTCAAGTCTGAGCTGAAGCACCACCGCCCTTGGAAAGCCTCAAGGCTTTCTAGGTTCCTAGCGTGGCAGGGCTTCTCCTGTGTCCGCAGACGGCCAGCGTGTATCTCTAGCACAGGGCACATGACACTGTGTCCTGGCTGTACGTTTGCTGTGCCTCCCCAGGCAGGGGGAGAATCAGGCTCTGTGTGTGTATGCATCTCTTTTAAGTCACTATATTGGCCTAGTTAGGATACTTAATTGAACAAATGTTGTTTGAATAAGTGAATGGTCTAATAACTTTTATTAGTGAGTACAGCTGTTTTATCAGTCTCATAAAAGGTTTATGAGAAAATGATGTATTTGTTGTGTTGATTTCTTAAAAATTAAAAATAATGCATTACCATCCTTCATACCACACACTAAAATTAATGAGACGGAAAATAGTCCTAAAGGTAAAAGCTAAAACCGTAAAGGTTTCAGAAGAAAACACAGGAACCATCTCTGTTACTGGGCAGCGGGCAAACTTTCTTATGCAGGACACAGAAGCAGTCACCGTGAAAGCAAATACTAATAAATTAGACTATCGAAATTTAAAACTTCAAAAATAAATTTTAAACTTCAGTACAGTGAAAATGAATAGGTAAGCCAGAGACTAGAGGAAAATAGTTACAAAACATTTATCTGTCAAGGCCCTGGCTGGTGTGGCTCAGTGGACAGAGTGCCAGCCTGCGAGCCAAAAGGTCACTGGTTCGATTTCCAGTCAGGGCACATGCCTGGGTTGTGGGCCAAGTTCCCATTTGGGGGAGTGTGAGAGGATGTACCTCTTGCACATTGATGTTTCTCTCTCTCTCTCTCTCTCTCCTTCCTTTCCCCTTTCTCTAATAATAAAGAAAATCATTTTAAAAAATTGAATTAGCCCTGGCTGGTGTGGTTCAGTGGACTGAGTGCCAGCCTGCGAACCAAAGGGCCTTCTGGTTTGATTCCCAGTCAGGGCGCATGCCTGGGTTGCAGGCCAGGTTCCCATTGGGGGACATGGGAGAGGCAATCACACATTGTTGTTTCTCTCCCTCCCTTCCCCCTCTCTCTAAAAATTACTAAATAAAATCTTTTTTAAAAATTGAATTAAGAAATTGAAAGTTTTTTTCCTGAACATTTAGGCCAAAAACGTGGGTGCGCATTATACACAGGAGCATGTTATATACAGCAAAATATGTCATTTAAAAATGAGTGCATTTCATTTTATGTAAATTATATCTCAGTAAAGTTGATTTTTAAACAAAAAACCGAGATACTTCACACCAACCAGATTAGCAAAAGTTTTAAAGTCTGACAACATGCAGAAATGATGAAGACTGAGCAACAGACTCTTACTCACTACTGACGAAAGAAGAAATCAGCACAACCACTCCGCAGAGCTGTTAGCAACATCCGGGAGAGATGTGCGTCCCTTGCACTATAGCACCTCCAGGCCTAGGAGACGCGTTCAAGATTCTCCTGTGTGCGCGCTGGGACGTGAGCAAAGCCGTGCACCGCAGCGCTACACCAGTAGCCAAATTTCCGCGGACAGAACAAATGAATCAGTGCTTATTACAGTATAGTTGAAATGAAGGGGTTATATAGCAACAGATATCAACACGTGAAAATCTAAACAAAATGAAGTTGAGCTAAAACGGCAAGCTGCAGATCCCACTGATAGGCCACTTCACCAAACAATGGTTTTACGTATACAAAACAACCCTATATTGTATGTGTAGACACATATGCAAGCATACATTAAAAAGCTCTTCTCGGTGTGTGGAAATAACTTCAGAGTCAAGAAAGTGGCTGTTTCTGCGGGAAAAGAAGAGATTTCAGCGAGAAAGAAGCACCCAGGGGACTCAACTGTTTTTTTAAATCTCTTACTTCTTACGCTGGGTTGTAGGAACACAGGTGTTCAGTGTACTATCACCTATATTTCTCGCAGGCCTGGAAGACTCTGTAATGGGATGGTGCATTAATTTCCTCTTCTTACTTTTGTAAGCAAAGGAAAGGAAATAAAAGAAAACATGTGTTTCTTTGATTTCACAGATTGTTTTGTTCTGCTGCTTAGGTTTTTGGTAGCTGTATTCAAGGGAAACACATTTTGATTAGCATAAGGAGCTCTACTTTTTTAATGTTTAAGTTTTGCTTTATTTTTAATAGTCTCTCACATTTAAAAAATCTTCAGGGCATTTGCTGTAATGCCTTAAAACGCCAACATTTAATTAAATTACACAGATTAATTGAAAAATAGGGACAATTTATTTTAAAAGCCCCACATATATTGTACTGTTACCTGGTAAAACTTTATTTTTATAGAGACTGAAAATTCTGCTCTTTCTTTTACTTGTTCTTAAATGGCACGTGTAAAAATAACTATCAATTAAATCCAATGTGGTCCTTAATTTAGTTCTTGGGATGTGAGTCAAAGTCCCCCACACACCATCCACACGCCCAAAGGCGAAGTTGCTGCCGCATAGAAAGCAACGGAGTTTCAGCCAAGAACACCCGCTCTGGATGTGGACGGTGTCCAACTCTCTCTTCACGCTCTGTGACCCACAGTAAAAATCACCTGACTTCTGTATTGCCTTCACCTGTAACCTGACATGCTAATGGCCTCAGAGTGCTTTGTCTAAGTAAGACAGCTCAGGCTGTCGGGCACGTAGTGGGGAGCTCCGGAGTACTTACTTCGCCCACCCCATCTCGCGCACACGAGGAAATGTGCACAAACACACAGGTCCTCACAAGATGACGTGCGGGCTAGTCACGCTGCTCCAAAGGGCTGCCTTTCAAGCACCACAGATGAAAATGTTTCTTCTTCCTCAAAACGTATTACATCACATCACACAACTGTGTTCTTGGTGATCATAAATTAATGCACATTATTAGTAAATAAATGGGTGGATAAAATCCTGTCACAAAGTGTTCTGTTCGTTGGCATTTTATCAAAGCCAAAAACTTCATGGTGTCTCCCAGGCATTTCAGTATTGCTGTTCAGGGTTTAAACGCACCCCTAAATGCATCCTGACCCCTTCTTGTAAAGGTGCAGCTACTTAGTGTGTCACTTGGGGAGCCGCTGCCCCTGCCCCAGCTGGTGCCCCCTCCCTGACTTCCTGACACTTCGTGGCAACACGAGGGGAGACCCCCCAAAAAGCCTGAATTTAGTTTTTAATTGTGGATTTATTCTTACATGTTTAAACTTCAGTCACCTTCAAAGCACTCTCCACTTGATGCATTATACCCATCAAGACATTTTTTTCCACTGCTCAAAACAGTTTTTCAACTCATAGATTTTGATGCTTTTAGTGTTTCTGCTAGTTTTTTGTTTCACCTCTTCCACATCAGCAAAACGTTTACCTCTGAGGACGTTTTCATCCAGGAAAACAAAAAAAAGTTGCTTGGGAAGAGACTGGATGAATAGGAAGGGTGGGGCACAAGGGTCAAAAACTGCTGGACATTCAGCCCTGGCTGGTGTGGCTCCGTGGATTGAGTTGCCAGTTCAATTCCCAGTCAGGCACATGCCTGGGTTGCGGGCCATGTCCCTGGTGGTGGGGGGCGCATGAGAGGCTACCACACATTGATGTTTCTCTCCCTTTTTATCCCTCCCTTCTCCTCTCTAAAAATAAAGTCTTTTTAAAAAATTTAAAACTGCTGAACATTCAGCAGTGTGGGCAGGTGCACTCGTAAATCACCTGAATTGGGCAAAGGTGGAGAGAGTCTTCAAACATGCCAGCCAGTACACTGATGCAGACGGGTTCCTAGAGCACTCACCTAGCCTGTACTACAAAGGGCCCGCCCACCAGAAGATAATTCTGGGTTTTCTGGGTGCCCCTATAGCAATGTAGTCCCCCAAAACAATCCCGGCAACTCTTCCCTGCCTGTAGCCCACTTGAACACACTGGTCCCCAAACTTTTGGCTAATGTGACCCATGAAAGAATTTAGGAAAACTATATGCCATCCTTGGACATTTTTATTTTGACACTTGACAATTTTAAAGTTAAATTAACTACAAAGCATGCAAATTCTGCCTTGTTGTAAATATTTAAAATATTTAAGTCAAACTGTTACATCACTTTTTTAAAGTATCTAATGAATCCAAATACTTTAGTGTTTGCATACAACCCCCAAACTCCCATTTTAAAAACACACTAACAGCCCTGGCCAGTGTGGCTAGGTTGGAGTGTCAGATGGTGCACCGGAGGGCTGGCGGTTCGAGTCCCAGACAGGGCACGTGCCTAGGTTGTAGGTTTGATCCCTGGTCTAGGGGCGTATGAGAGGCAACTGATCATGTTTCTCTCTCTGTCTCTCTCCCCCTACCTCTCTAAAATCAATAAATGTATTTTTTAATTTTAATTACATTAACAAACTCTTCTTTAACCTAATTATACTTTTTTACAGTTTTCTTATAAAACTCACATTTCCATTCTACTTCTTCAGTATAATTTTACTCTATTATAATCTACTTTCAAGTCTATGTAATATATGCTTGAAAAACTTTAAATATCCTATACTCCTCTGCAGTATCAAAAATTATGTTTATATCTTTAATTTTCTTAATTACCTATTTATCTGTAACTTAATTTGCTATAAGCTGTTATTTTTCATTGAGTTATTACAAAATTCAGTACATAATTAAACAAAAGGTAAGATTTTATTTGAACTTCATCTTCAGCTTTTTTTTCTTTTCAATTAGTTCATGTCTTTTCAGCAGGTGAATATTTTATAGCCAAATTAATAAATGAATATTTCTCATGTCATTGGTAGAATGACATAGATTCGGCTTCATTTCTATTCCTATTCTTTTTCTTTTTTATTGAATTTATTGGGGTAACATTGGTTAATAAAATTATATAGGTTTCAAGTGTACGATTTAATCATACATCATCTGATTATTACATTCCTATTTTTGTTTTTACAGATGAGAGGGCTAAGAATGCTTACTTACTTGAACAAGGAGAGGAAAATGGAAGGACTTGTATCATAGGGATGTTATTCAATTCTTTTACCTCCTTCCAAGTATATGTGAAAATATCACATTTTGATTATCAAAAATTCTTTTTACGCCTATATAGTATTTCTATAGAAAAGATTTGACTTGAATATAATTATGATGAAACCATCAGACAAGTTCAAATTAAGGGGCATCTACAACACAACTGGCCTAGGGTCTCAAGAGCATCGATGTGAAATGATACCCTGGGTGTGATCACTGTGTTGTTGGGCGGGAAAATGTCCTGATTTTTAGAAGGTTTAAGTGCTGAAGTATTTAGGGATCAAGTGTAAAGATGTTTGCATCCAACTCTCAAATGTTTCAGCAGAGAAGTAATAATTGTAGATAGACAAATAGATCAAATGAAGAATAATTACTGTTACAATATGACAGATGATAGACAACATGAAGCAAAATCTTCACCATGGGTGAATCGGAATGAAAGACGTAAGGCTGTTTGTTGTATTTTTCTTGCAACTTTCCCATAGGTGTGATATTTATAAAATTAAAAATTAGGGTGAAATTATTTTTGATGATTTACCTGCTGTGAAATCAGTTATATTCTTCACATTTGTTAAAAGCAAAAACCAATAGTCCCCCAACCTGCAATCAATCTGTTGCCCATAATTAGAGTCATTCACTTTCTCACTTCCTAGGGAGTACTGCATAGAAAAATGAAACAAAGAAAAGAGAAACCACTTAGACCAAGACTTATCCAGCGCTGCTAAATACACCAGTTCCTCTTCCATTCCGAAGCACCAGTTCTAAACCTGATAATATTGGAAAGGGTTGGGCTATTAAAATATTTCAGTACCTCGTTGTCGACACAACATTTTTAATTAAATGTTTGCATCTGATCACGTGCTTCCAATATATTTTTCATCAAAACGTTGGAACCGCACCTAGCTTATTCAGCTTGTGGAAAATGCCCACCGTGTAATTGAATGTGCAGTCAATCCTCACTATGACACCAATCATTCCAATCAGATATACTTTCCTAAGGAAGAGACTATGTATTTTTCTCAATTCAAATGTTGTGTAAATAGTGCATTTCTCTATGACAACCTTGTCACTTTTGAACTGTACCACAGAGAGGGCAAGAGAGGGAGGGAGCGAGGGGGGAAAGAGAAGAGTGAACTTGAAGACAAAGGAAAGATGATGGAGCGTTGTTGTGAGCCTGCTGCTGGGAGGAAGGAAGGTCCTGCTGGATGCTTTCTCATGGACCTTCCTGATTCTCCTGGTATTTCTTACCAATGTCCTCTTTGTGTTGCTATCATATGACTCTCTCTGGGAATGGCAAAGGCAAGATTATTAAAGAAAAATGCTCCAGTGATGTCTTTCATCAGCATCCATAGTTTTTACACTGTTAGACAATGCCCCTTATTTGGTAAGACGCAGTATGGTAAGAGGAATGCCTTGTGAAACGGAAGGAGAACTGCGAAAGACCACTGCCTTCCCCGCAGGCGTGTCCTCAAGCAGACTGGTTTTACAGAAGTGGGCACACTGAAGGACTTGGAAACCGGCGCCTCTGAAATCGTGGTTCTCCGACTTTTTGGTCTCAGGATCCCTGTACACTTGAAAATTACTGAGATCCCCAAAGAGCTTTTGTTTAATGTAGGTTATCTCTATCGATATTTACCGTGTTAGATGTTAAAACTAGGACTTTTTAAAAATACATATTTATTCAATTTTTAAAAATAAACATATTTACATATACATGGAATATTTTTATGAAAAATAAGCATACTTTCCAAAAAAAGTGAACAAAGTGAGTCTTTTACCTTTCCGCAAATCACATTAATGCCTGGCTTCCTATAGGGCAGCTGCACTACTCTGTTTCCACATTGAACATGGGGTGCTGTTATTTTAAAGTATACAAAAACAGGCAGTTGGGAAAGGGAAGAGCACTTTAATAGGCTTTTCTGATCAATGTGGATATGCTTTTTTGATATCACACCAAGACTCATAAAGTGGTAATTTCTTAGAGGTTAGCAGCAATGTAGAAACCGAAATCCTGTCACTGAACTTTTGGTATTTGGTCCCATTGGAGTCTCTGGCACTCAGGGTGGATCTCTTGCCCTCGCGGGTTTGTGCACATCGGGTATTAGTCACTTAGGACGTGCCAGTTACTGCATGATGTGGACCTTTCAGTGCTGACACATTTCATTCTACGATATCTTACAGATTACACTGGTTAACATCACCGCCAATCACATCAGAAAAATTATTAAGTATTGGGAAGCTGGCAAGCATGCAATGGCAGATTCAAGTTTTCTGGATGTCGGTTTTTTACTTGGAATCTCTGATTTTATCACTGGCAACAATTACTGCCCGTTGTTTTCCTGGAAGGGACAGACTCAGCTAGTTCATTTACGACAAAATGTCTGCTATCTGCTCAGGTCTAAATAATCACAGTTTGCCGGTTATTCTGTCAAAGAAAGATGGTGTTTCATGAAAAAGCTGCTAGTTCTGCTTGCAGCTCATCCAGCTGCACCAGCGCTTTCCCTTGAGACAGCCACGGTGTTTCAGTCTGCAGCAGGAGTGCTTTCTGCAACTTCCCATTGCATCGCAGAGAAGATTTTAAAATACATACCTCAAAGTCAGGGTGTAATATAATTAATAATTTTAATTGCTGCCCTGGCTGGTGTAGCTCAGTGGATCGAGTGCTGGCCTGTGAACACAGGGGTCACTGGTTCGATTCCCAGTCGGGGCACATGCCTGGGTTGCGGGCCAGGTCCCCAGTTGGGGGCATGAGAAAGGCAACTGATTGATGTATCTCTCACACATTGATGTTTCTCTCCCTCTTCCTTTCTTTCTCCCTCTCTTTGCAAATAGATGAATAAAATCTTTAAAAATTAATAATAGTAATAATTTTAATTGCTTCGTCAAAGGCATTCTTGGGTAAAACTCTTCCTTTTTTTTTTTTTTAACTGTATATGGTGCCCTGACCAGCTAGCTCAGTTGGTTGAAGGTTCATCCTGATACACCAAGGTTGCAGATTCGATCCCCGGGCACATGTAAGAGTCAACCAGTGAATGCATAAATAAGTGGAACAGCGAAGTGATGTTTCTCTTTCTCTCTCTCCTCCTTTCTCTCTCTCTTCTCACCCTGACCAAACTAATAAAGAAAAAAAATTTAACTGTATGTGGTGGTGGAGAATACACCTCCTAACCCAGTTTGGTGCCACTGACACTTCCACTGTGTTCTTGTGCCTGGCACTCAGGAATGTGGTGTAGACTTAAATGAGGCCCACACCAGAAGCCTTTCCACGACACTCAAGGCTGCCCAGGCTCTGCTCCCACCGCTGGGCTCCCTTGGACTGCCACACCAACTCACCCGCCCGTCATCAATGGATCTGGTTCTTCCTCCTCGTGTACAGGAAGCTTCTAGAGGAGGGCAGAGGTTACGCCTTAAGGCGACTGAGTTATTCCATATATTAGCAAATATGACTCACTCCACTTTTGAAATGTACTTCCCATTTTATTTCCTATAAAATCATAAACTTTTAATGTTACAGAAACACAGTCCTCAGTTTAATAGGACCTATCTTGTGAATCCCAGTTTTGATCATCTATCCCTTCCTGCCCACCTGCCACATTTACCAATTCAGAGTAAACTGGTAAATCTAAATCTGTAATCTGTATAAGAAAATCTCAAAGAAAACTTAGTACTTGATTTCCCATCCCAACCATAAACACTAATAAAAGCCCCTACTCACCAGAACTCCTGTAACTGAATGGTACGCTTTGATGAGGGAAAGTTCTTGGGAAAAGAGAACAATCGGAGTCAGGGTAGGCTTTGCTGAGAGCCAAGAGCCGAGTCTGGCATCAGGCTGATGAGAAGACAAGAATCAGTAATCAAATCCTGGGTCCTCAGTTCTCAAAACATAGGTACTATCAGCTATCCTTACTTTACAAATGAGGAAAGTCAGGCTTGGAAAGGAATGTGTCTGAGGGAGCAGAGCTGGGAAGGCCCAGGCCTTGTGACAGGCCTTGTAAAAGGCCAGATAGGAAATGTTTAAGCTCTGCAGGCCATTCAGTCTCTGTTGCAACTATTCAACTCTGCTGAAGTAGCGGGAAAGTTGCCATAGACAATATGTAAATGAGTTAGTGTGGCGATGCTCCAATAAAACTCTATTTATGGACACTACAATTTGAATGTCAGGTAATTTTGACAAGTCATAAAACAGTATTCTTTTGGGTTTCTTTTGTCACCATTTAAAAATGGTTTTTACATTCTTACCTAAGGGGCTGTACAGAAACAGGCAGTGGGTTTGAATTGTTTGCAGCCACAGGGTCCCCACCCCTTCTCCAGACCACCACCAGTCCTGCAACAGGGTGTGGGGGACCAGTCCAGATCCTTGTCATAGGATGGTGTCGGGGTAAAAAAAAAAACAATGATGTCAGGAGCAAAATTGGTCAATTGCAACTGTATCTTTATCCAAAGAGCAAAAAACAAACAAACCAAAAAAGATGCCACCACAACCTGAACCAACATGGCATGTCCATTAGCTGCCTGGACCCAGGACTCAAGGCACCCCTTGGAGGGTCAGGATGAAATGGTGGTCCTAACCTCATCAGTTCCACCTTTGCCTCCACACTGGGCCAGAGTGATCTTTTTAAATTAAGTCAAGTTAGCCCTGGCTGCTGTGGCTCAGTGACCTGAGTGCTGGCCTGCAAACCGAAAGGTCACTGGTTCGATTCCCAGTGACTGCACTTGCCTGGGTTGAGGGCCAGGTTCCCTGTCAGAGAGCTTTCGAGCGGAAACCGACAATGTTTCTCTCCCTCCCCTCCCCTCTCTAAAAATAAATAAATAAAATCTTTAAAAAGTATGTCTTCTGCTTAAATCCCACATTCATACACAAATTCAAAGTCCTGACCATTTTCTCTTTTAAAAAAGACTACCCAAAATAAATCCTTTTAACTTGGTGCATCTCTAAGGCTATGCAAGATCTTTTTTTCTCCACCTTTGTCCCCAATTCCCTACCACTCTGCTTCCCTGCTCTTCCTCCAACAGATCTACGGCACACCCATCTCAGGGGGTCACACTTACTGCATCCCTCTGGGTCCTTATTCAGACATCCATCACCTTCTCAGAGAGGTCTTTCCTGACCATAGATTATACTTACTCTGTAAACCCCGTATTCTGTTTGATTTCTTCATTGTATCTCCATCTGTTTAGAATACATGGTTCTTGAGGGTAGGGGCTCTGTTTTGTTCACTGCCATATCCCCAACACCTAAAATAGTCTTGGGTACTTAGTAGTTGTTCAATAAATGTCTGTTGAAATTCATGAATAAGCGACTGGGAAGCCACAAAAACAATTTACAATTGATTTCTTAAAATATAACCTGCTCATAGGTTGAAGACAATTTATAAGTTGTCTCTTATCAAAAAAGAAAACACTGCTGTATTTGCATGGGTCTTTCACGTGTACAATTCATTAAAAAATATATACTGAGCGCCTACCCATGTGCAAGGTATTGAACTGCGTGTTGTGAAGCACAGAATTTCTGTTCTCAAAGAATTTCCACACTGAAAGGAACCTAAGACATAATAACATGGTACCTCAAGAAAAGACAGCCCTGGCTGGTGTGGCTCAGTGGACTGAGCTCAGGCCTGCAAAGTGAGAGGTCACTGGTTCGATTCCCAGTGAGGGCACATGCCTGGGCTGCAGGCCCAGTCCCCAGTTGGGGACTTGAGAGAAGCAACCAGTCATTGTTTCTCTCCCTCTTTTTCTCCCTCCTCTTCCTTCTGTGTGTGTGTGTGTGTGTGTGTGTATTAAGGAAAATAAATAAAATCTTTTTTAAAAAGAAAAGACAGACCATGAGAAGGGGTCTAAACAGGGAAAGATGAAGACCTCGGGAAGTTGAGCTTCCTGTTGAGGGCTCAGTCTTCATTCTCTCATTTGACCATCTGTGTGATGCCCCCACTTAACAGGTGCAGAGTGAGGCAGTGAATTAACTGGCTAGGGTGGTCTCCTAACTTCGATTTCTGGGTTCTTTCCACCATAGCCTTTTCCTTTTGATATCTTTTTTTGCCTCAATTACATACTTCCCTTTGCCCGTAAAGGCAAGAGTTGAGGAGTCCTTGCTATTCTTAAGCTAAGAAAATCATTAAATATACATAACCATTCCCAACACTCCAACCAGTTCACAAATGAATTAATTAAGTCAAGAACAAATGTTTTGCCTGTTGCTCTGCCTGATTTATCTGCCCAGCCAAAATGCCCAAGTCCCTTTCCTAGCCATTCAGGAGCTCCAGCTTGATAAACATTTTATACTCCTTCAAACACACCACCAAACCATAATGCTTCAAACAGTATGGATGGCGACGGTTGTATAACTCCGAGAATACACAGAAAGCCACTGAATTTGCACTTTAAAAAGGTCAGTT
This sequence comes from Desmodus rotundus, assembly GCF_022682495.2. Lineage (NCBI taxonomy): Eukaryota > Metazoa > Chordata > Mammalia > Chiroptera > Phyllostomidae > Desmodus > Desmodus rotundus. The sequence continues at coordinate 122,042,778 of NC_071391.1, forward strand.
CCATGGTATGTGACTTATATCTCAAAAAAGCTGTTATATTTTTTTAAAGGAGGTTATTTCCAAATGTTTGCTACGAAAGTATTGGTAACATGCGTATTCTCTCCATTATTAATTGCATTACGATAATGGCTGTTAACTACTGATGAGTGCTGCTGGACTCCTTTCGTCCCGTCAACCCAGCCATTTTCCCCCTTTGGCATTTCTTGAACATTTGCGCGTACATGCGCATCAATTCATAAGGATCTATGGAAAAAGCTGTGTTCTGCCCCACTGTTTGCATTCTGAAAAACTAGAGTCAAACCACCATTCCACAGCAGAGTAGCGCAGGGATGGGGGTGTCAGATACCAGGTCGTCACTTACTCACTATGTGAGTTTGAACGTATTACTTAACCCACCTAAACTCAGTGAGAAAATGGTCCTAATGGTCCTACTTCATAGGATTGTTATGAGACTTAGATGACAAAATACACATAAAAACTGAACATGGGACGAGCATATGTTAAGTATTCATTAAATATTAACTGTCATAGCCAATACTGTCACCGACTGGACAGTCGTTGAATGAACCGTGAGCCATCCCTACGATGGAATACCATACAGGTTTTTAAAGAACCAGAAAGATTTATGCAAACTGATATGGAAAGAGTTCCAAGGTGTTAAACTCAAAAAGCAAAATGCTAAACAAGACTATAGAAAGACCAAGTTATAAACTCCTTAAAATCTGTATGATGTGTTTTGTAATTCCATACGCACGTATGTGTGAAAGGGCCTGGACGGTTTTACGGAGTATTTCTGGAAGAACACTCAGAAGCTGGGTAATGGGATTGAGGAGAAAGGGGCACGTTTACTCTTCACTCCGTAACCCTTGGAACCACACTTTCTTCCAACGAGCGAAGTTTTCATTTTAAAAAAATTAGAGAAAAATATTAATGATGTCTTGTTTACTAAAATGGAAAAGGAAAGCACCTTGACTAAAGAAAAGCCTCTGACAAAAAAAAGTCTCCACTGAACTCTAAAACTGGCAGTAGAGAGAAAAGCCCCATACTGTTAAAAGAAACAGTCCACTGTGAAAGAACAGAATTTAACTGAAGTCTGGGTTATGTTCAATACTATCAGAGATCTATTAATTACTGGCTTCTGAAAATATCCACCTTATCTACAAAGTAAAATCACTGAGACTTCCATCTTCAGATTCAAATGCTGCCTTTTATTTTTAAAGTACTTAACAACCAATTGGATTTATGTAATACTGGCCTACAAGGCAATAGAAATAATACAATTGGTTTTTAAATTTCCATCACCTGGTGTTTCACTCTGATGGTTTCGTTTTTTAAACTTGGACTTAAAATAACACTGTATGAAATTTCCACATCTTTACATCTCAAATTCTCACGACCACACACAAAGCAATACAAATTAAAGATCAAAAGTCCCACATGAAATAACTGTTAGAAATAATTTCTAAAAAAACAGATTAAAATTGCAGCAAGACCAGATTAAAATTACAGAGATTTAAAACTCGAATGAGAATGCTACTGCTGAGATGGACTGAGACCGAAGTTCAGGGGCCAAAGAGCCCGAAAGTGACAAGGACGACTACTTTACATCTCACCCTCTTTCTCAAAGTTCTGACTAGCGAAGGGCATCTTTGCTATGAAACACGCAGCAATGCTTAGTAATTTTAAAAGACTGTATCAATATGTTCAAATACCCCAAGACCATTCATCTCCTCCGCAGTACTGAAATGATACTCAAATGTTACTAGAGGGCACACTCACTGAGAAATCTTTAGTTTGTCTTGTCGATCAGATGTAGCATTAAGAACATCATCATTCTAAGATTAGTTACTAGGATTGTTCATTAAGGCAAGCTGTGAGTGTCTTCACCAGAGATCTTTAACAGAAGGGATGGTCTGTCCTGGCTGGTGTGGCTCAGTGGACTGAGCACAGGCTGCAAACCAAAGGGTCACTGGTTTGATTCCCAGTCAGGGCTCATGCCTGGGTTGTGGGCCAGGTGCCCAGTTGGGGACGTGTGACAGGCAACCACACATTGATGTTTCTCTCCCTCTCTTTCTCCCTCCCTTCCCCTCTGTCTACAAATAAATAAATAAAATCTTTTTAAAAACCTTCAAACTACGGAAGTCATTGACAAAAATGAGCAAAAGGTAAAAGAGCTCACCAAAAAGTAAGATGAAGAACTCCAAAATATACGTTAAGATGAACAATTTTTATTCAAAATAAAACAAAATTAAAGCTACTCGATATCATTTTTCACCCTTCAGCATGATAAAGATATCAAGTACAACGAACACTTTGTAGATTATGAAGAAACATGCTCTCTCACACATTGTTGGTGGGAGTGCAAACTGATACAATCTTTCTGGAGAGTAATTTGCAATTCTCTATAAAAATTAGAAGTACCCATGCCCTATGACTTAATTTTCAGGAATTTAGCCTATGGATATACTTTAATAAAAGCAAAATAATGCATATGCACAAGGATATTCACTAAAACATACCCTGCAGACAAGAAAGAGTATAAATGTCCCGAAGTTGGTCCATACAAGGGAATATTATGCAGCTGTGTAAAAAGAATCTGTCAGCTCTTTATAGACTCATGTGGAACAATGTCCATGACATGTTGGTAAGTTAATAAATCAAGTTTCAGGACAGTGTTATTACACTGTTTTTTTTTGTTTTTGAAGATATATATGATATGCTTTATAAATATATAAAATGTCTTTGAAATTACAGAAAATACTGCAACTTTGGTTACATCTAAGGAAAAGAACTGAATGGTTGGGTAATGGAGAAAAGCTTGCTTTTATAGCTTTTGGACTCAAAACTATCATTTATATAATTATGAACCATCTAAAACAAATCAATTTCAAAGATCATATATCCATACCCAAAAAATTTTCAAATTACTGATTTAGAAACCTCTCTAGATTTCTTCCAAACTTCAGATTGTGTATCATTCCAAAATTTCAGGTCAACAAAAAGAAATCATACTCTTATCCTTATTCCTTTTGCACAGTAAGTTCTTCATAAATACTTATTCCTTGAGTCAATAGACATTCTTCTCGTTCTAGCACAGGAGCCTCAGCTGAGAGTTCTGCCACCTGAAGGCCACAGCCTTACCCACACAGCTCTTCAACCTCTGCAAGAGAAGATATATTCCTGGAAGGTTATATTCTGAAATGGGAAATAAACCCTAGGTATTTATTGTGCCAGGATAGTCTTTTTTTTTCTAGAAGATGCTATCATAATAAATAGTATAAGAGAATTTAGCTGCCTTCTCAGGCTTTTCAACTCGTCTAGTTTAGAAACCAGGACATGTTTATAGGAAAAAATAATGACCACACTAGGAAGGATATTATAGATGCCAAATAAATAGCACCAGTAAGCAATCCCTCAAGAAATTAAAGAGGAAAATCACATTTACTAGTGCAATCAGAAAAGGCTCCAAAAGAGAAACAGAATCTGAGTTGGGCTGGATGTATGATCTGCTTCAGTAGGGAAGGGAACGCCCAGTCGGACGGCATGGCCAGGGTGGAGAAATGGAGCCTGCAGGTGGCGGGAGTGCTCCTAGCGCCTACAGGTCTGTTTATCAGTTCCCGAGCCTGTATCCTTCCAACGCCCTGGATTAATTTTGATTCCTCTTCATGTCTCCCAGAGTTGTCATTTGTTCTCCATTCTCACCACCTCAGAGCAATCCAAGCTCTCATTCCCTCCTTATGGAGAGATCTCTAAACTCATCCTCCTGTTTCCAATCTCCCCCATCTCCAATCCACAGGGCACAACCCATGACATCACTTTATATGCATAACTCACTCACCCCAAACCCGCTGCTGGCTAATTACAGCTTGCAAAGGTCCTTCATTCCAGGTCTTCTAGCATTTTCTCTCCATCTACCTCTCACGCCATCACTGGACTCATACCCACTCAATATAATACCCAGATTTCAAGCCTGTGCCCATGCAGTTTCTTTTACCTGGAAAAATTCTCCCGGTGGGGCACACGTGGTTGTACAGGTTGTAAGCACCATAGTTTATACAAATGATACCCCCTGCCAGTGTACAACCTCTGCAACCTTCCAAAGATGGCTTGTTTCCATCCTCCTACACCTCCAAGGCCTTCTCAGAACCTTCAACTCAATTGTTGATCAACTGTACACCTGACTTCTACATCACCAACTTGACACCCTTTCTTCACCAAAAAAAAAGTTACAATATTTGGAACACCAACAGTGCCTTGAACACAGCAGATACTTAAAAGATGCTTGCAAATTACAAAGGGCTAAGTTAAGAAAGGCAAACTCTGCCGTCAGGAGCCTTGAAGGCCAACAGAGAAGTTTTGACTCTACTTGGCAGTGCCCAGTATGATCAACGATCAGAATGATGTTTTAGAAAGACTAATTTCAGCACCATAAGCAAGCAGGGGTTGAGAGATTGTACTGGAAGTGCCAGCTTAGGGGCCTGTGGGTTGGAGGAGGCCTGTGGGGGCTTCCTCAATAACATGCAGCCTCCGCAGTCAGAGTCACCCTTCAGTTTATCTGTTTGGGATAACAGATACTGATTTTCATATGCCCTCAGAGTGAAGCTTAAAACTGGGCCATTAAGCCAAGAAAAGGACGCTTTTGCCTGAAATATCTGCGTATCCAGGAAACAGTTCTGACTTGAATAATTATATACATACATACATAAAACACACATACACAAATTAAGCATTCCTCTTATCTTCTTCCTTCACTTCTTTTGCAGTCTTCCTCTTTTCCATCTGTCTCTTCCCTTTCTGGTTTCTCGCTCTCTCCCCCTCTCCCTAAAATTATTATTCTTGTTTCCCATTTCTTTCCAAGTGCTTCACATGAATGATCTCCAGACTGCCCTCCACTCCTCCCCAAACTCCCTCACCCCCCCATTTTGTTCAGCTTATTTGACTGTTTTTACTCATACACTGATTTAGCCAACTCCCTAAATATTTGTACTAATAACTCCATTCTTCCACTTCCTTTGCTAATGTAGACTCAACCTTCACTAACCTTAGAATTCTACAATTACTAGTGAATCATTTCAAAGCCAATCATTTTCCTATAGTCCTCTAAGAGAATCAAGGGCACTTATGTATTTAGGTATATAAATTAATTTCATTGTACTGTTGCAGTACCAAATAAGTAATTTTTATTGGTAATTCAAAAACTCAAAAGCTAATACATTACACAAAATTAATTTCCTAATGAATTTCCTTCCAAAGCACACATCTTGGATTTCATGCCAATATATCCTATCAGTAGTGGACTCCATGGTACTAGCCAATTTGATTTACTTCTCAGATTTATACAAACATCTTTACTCTCCAAAGGAAGAATACCATGTGGAGAAACCCACTGTAATGTCAAGGCAGATAACACATTAGAAACATACGCCTGCCTCTCTGGAAAAATCACCTGGAGCAACCCAAAGTAAAAAAATGAATGAAGGGCAATCTTAAAACAATATCAAAGGTAAAACAAAATATGCAATTTTATATTTGTGCCCAAACATGCTGTCTCCCTTGCAAGTCCAATTTTACTGAGGTGAAAATGATCTAAGGAAAGATTTAAGTATTTTCTTTTCATCCTAAAGTGAAAACAAAATTTAACTATTCAAATACTGTCCCTAGATTTAGGGCAGTTTAGATTTTTCTTTTCTACCAAGGTAATGGGTTTTTTCCCTCCCCACACTAAAGATCCCTCTGAATGCTACAGTGTGAATCTTTGGTACTAAACGGTGGGCAGGTGCTTGGTAACTCCATACTTTGCAGGAAAGGAGAGAAAAGAGCACATACATCTAGTATCTAGAGTCTATCTTTAAGTTAATGCCCTGTATAACAATTCCATTGCAATACGTATTATACAGAGTGTATAGACTGTATAATACGTACTGTATTATAGGCTGTGTGTAGGCAGTGTACAGTACACCACATTCACAATAGCAAGGCTTTGTCTTTTCAAAACCACCAAAAATTGGCAAATAATTCAAACTGTTCTTAGCTTAATTGTAAATTGTTGAATACTACCAATAAAAGTTTAGAAAAACCTAATTAACTGGTTGCTAACTGCTCAAAAGTAAACTATTATCTGCCCTTCCCCATGCCCGGCGACTGGCCCACAACAGGGGTGTTTAGTGTGTGGACCAGAGTCGCCTAGTGCCCGGGAAATAGGGGTGGGGAGTGAGCACCAACCGTCCCTTGCTGGCCGTGCCTGGGGCTTCGCTGGGCCCCAAACCCGGACTGACTCGGCCGCCCAGAGGCATACAGGACAGAGACGCAACCGACGGACTGGACGAACGGACGTGACAGGACGGACGCGACGGGCAAAGAAGCAGTGCGTCCTACCCGGAGGGTTCCCTCCCAGGGATGGCGGAGTACCTGCTCCTGTCATCCAGGCTGCGATTGTCGGCTGCTGCGGCGCGCCAGTCGGGCAGTGTGCTAGCGCACAACACCACCATGGACACGATCACAAACACCACCGACACGCTGGCCAGGATCTGCGCGGCCAGCGACGACGTGGGCTCCTCGAAAGTGCGCCGCATGCGCTCCAACCAACGCCTGGTGGGGGCTGCCTCCGCACCGCTGGGTCGCGCCTCGTCGCGGCCCGGCTCGTCTGCGGAGTAGAAGGTGTAGGTGTCGGACATGCGGTCGTCGAGGCGGCGCTGGCAGCAATACTCGAGGTGTGCGCCCTCCAGGCCCCAGTAGATCATCTCGTTGTAGAAGGAGAGCTCGCACATCCGCGGCGCGAAGCGCAGCTTGCCGTGGCCGCGCACGTAGAGCAGGATGAAGCCGAAGGCCTCCGAGTGCCGGTCGAAGAAGTACTCGTTGCGCTCACGGTCGTAGTCGTCGCACACCTCGAGCACGTCGCGCTCCGAGCGGCAGCCGTGCAGCCGGCTCACACGGCGCAGCGGGAAGTCCTTCAGCAGCTCCCGGGACAGGGAGTACCGGGCGCCGCCCACATTCAGCACCACCGAGGCCGCCCCGCTGCGCCCGAAGGTCATGGTTGGCCGCCCCGAGGCCCCAAGGCCCCGAGGCCCGAAGGCGCCGCGGCCCCCTAGCCGAGCAGGATCTGCCTGATGTTGGCTGATCCGGGAGCGCGCCGTCGGGGCCCGCGGGCTGTCTGGCCCACTCTGCCTCCGAGCTCCGATTCTGCCCTTCTCTGGCCAGGGGATCCCTAGGCTCTAGCCTCTTCGGCAGCCCAGCGTCGCTCCTACAGACACTCCCTCCGCGCAGCGGTACCTGCAGGTGTCCAGGGAGTCCCCTCCGGCGCCAGCTCTGAGCCCCACCGGCGGAGACTGAGGCTGTCAGCGCCGCCGCCCCTTGCGCCCGCGGGGTGCGCCCTCCAAGGCCGGGGTGTCCTCTTCAAGGCAGGGCGCTGTTCCCTCTGAGGGGAGCGGGTGCCGAGAAAGGAAGCTGGTGCTGGATGGCTCCTGGTCCCCAGCTTTCTCTCCGGCCGTGGATGTGGCAACCGCCCCGCCGCCGTCCAGAGGCAAGAAGCAAAGTGAGCGGTTTCGGAGGCTGCAAGCAGCCGGCTCGGAGAGGCGGGGGCGGGGCCTCCTCGCCTCCCGGCTCAGCTCGGCTCACACCCCAACGCGCGCCGCCCTTCTCTTCCCACCCGCACCTCTCGGGCTCGCTCTGGCTGGGATTCCCCGGCGCCCCGCCCTGGACCTCGGGCTCCCCGCCTCGTGACGCCGTCCTACCTCTGGGCTCCCGCTGTGGCCGAGAGGGGTCCGCGGGGTGGGGAGGTTTGAAGCGGGGAACCCCGGGATGCAGGGGGGAGCCTGCTCCCGCGTCCAGCCCCGGGCCATCGGGATGACTTGGGCAGCCCCCAAGGACCCTTTTAACAGTCCCAAAGGGAGGCGACAGTGTAGTGGGGAGGACTGAGGACTGGGGTGCAGGATTTGAGGGGTGGGGACAGACGGCGTTTGGAGAGCTTTTTCCAGAAACTATTCAGAACCCAGCTCGGTTTCTGAGACCGCCCAAAGGATTTCTCAGAGAAGGCACCCCAGCAACTGCTTTTCGTGCCTACTTTGCTCTTCCTCTCCGGGTGCGGAGATAACGTATCGCGTGCTCCGAAGGTGGCCACACACCCCAGCACCCAACCTCAGTGCCAACCTCCCGTGGAGGAGAGCGGCCCCAGCTCCAGCTTTCTGGGACACTGATCCTAAGAGGAAGCCTACGGGTAGTGCACCTGGACCCTATCCTGACTCTTCCTCTAGAGCGGGGTGAAAGTCTGGGGAGAATCGCCTTGCCACTGGCAAGAATTGCTCTTTGCCTTCGTCTGCATCCTCCTTTTCTTAAAGTCCTGATTGCCGCCGTGCGCCCCCAAGCTGGCTGCAGCACCGATCCTCGGAGCTTTAAGAGCCCCTTAAGACTCGCAGAGCGAACTGCCCTGTGCTCTGCGCTGATCAATGCCCAGGCAGTGGGTTCCACTTGGCAGTTACATTTTAAACTGCTACTAGCAATTCACATATCTGACACCGGCAGCCCAGCCCGCGTAGAGGTGAAACAGGTAAGTCGTAATGTAAAACTATGTTAAATCCAAAACAAATACTGGAAGAAAAAATAAGGGTGGACATGGGTGGGTTGCGGTCATCTGACCTGAGTAACCCAGCTGGTTACTGGGAAGGGTTTTTACTTTTACTTTTCATGATTTTGTAGGATTGTCTCCTGCCCACTAGAGGTCACCAAAAAGAGTCGTTTTAGCCTAGGTTTAGTATGGTTTCCTAGCGAAAAATCAGACAGCTAAAAATTGGAGTGCTGTCTATCACAATGTTAAAAAAAAAAAAATCACTGGGTATTTTTTAAATTTTCTTACAGTTTTAACTGAGTTTGTGGGTGAGATAGGTTAATAAAACCATACAGGTTTCGAGAGTACACCTCTAACATCACCTACACACTGCATCTCGTGCTCACCACCCAAAGTCAAGTCTCCTTCCTGCACCATTTATCCCCCATTTGCCCATCCCCACTCCACTTTCCCTCTGGCAATCACCAAACTGTTGTCTGTGTCTTTATCTTTTTCTTAATCCCTTCACCTTTTTCATCCAGCCCCACAACCCCCTTCTGACAGTTGTCAGTCTGTTCTATGTATGTATCTATGATTACCTTTTGATTGGGTGGTTTCTTTCCTTTTTCTTTTCCTTCCCCCCCCCCCTAGTTTATTGGTGGGTGGTTTCTTAAAGAATGAAACCTGTAAGTTGTTTATCCCTAGACTTGTATAGTTTGTCTTAAAAGCACTTAATGTGATTAAAAGCTTAAAAGCAAGAGTTTATTTGCTAAGTAGCTACTAAGCCAGGAAAACATCCTGAAGGAAACTAGTTTCAAGGTGGAGTGAAGGAGGTGATGGTCTTGAGCTGGCTGAAAGAAAGAAGAGATTTCCAAGGAGAAGAATCTCAGATGTGAAGGATTAAAGTCTAAAGAAAGCAAATGCATTAACTTGGCTGAAAGAATGAGGATCTCAATTGAAGAATTTAGATTTCATCCTATAAGCAAAGGAATCCCAAATGATTTTAATAATAGAAATGGCTTGGTGAAAGCTTTATTTCAAGAAGATTCCTTTGCCTTTTGGGTCTGAGAAGTCCATTTCTGCAACGCAGGAATGAGAATCCCACCCCCAAGTCTTTGTAGATGAGAAAGGAAACACTCAAACCAAGGGCTCAGCAGAGCTTGAAAATGGATTTGTTATAGGACATGAGGATGGAGAAAAGTTGGCAGATGTGAGCCGAGAGAAGAGCCTGGCTTCACACCAGCAAGAGCCAATTCCTCAGAGAGGTGTTAAAAATACTTTCCAGAAGCATCAGAACCCACAGAACACAGAACTGTTTTGTTGATTACTTGCTCCAATATTACTGTATTTCCTGTGTTCATCTAAAATCCCTTTAAAGTCGGTTGATTGAACCATTTAAAGAAATGTCACATTTTAAATTAAACTCGAGCTCAGAAAACAAATTAATATGATGTTAATACAATTTGTGCCTCCTAGGTATATTTTCATAACATTTCTTAGAGATGGGTTTAAATCATTTCATTTGTTTTGAGTCATATTCCTATTTGATTCATCGATGACTGCCACAATAACAATACCCAAATCATTTTCTTAAACAAAGAAACAGTAAGATGCAGAAACAGTTGGCTTGTCTGGTTTAGAAAGCATTCTTTAAAACAGTTCTACTCTTTTGTACTTTTAAAAGAAGACCACATTAAGAATTATGACATCTAAATTCTTTTCTGGATTGTGGGTGATATTTAAGGCCTTCGTATATAAATCTTTAGGATGCATTAAAATTTAAAGACATCCGGCAGAATTTTAGAATTTGAAAGAACCAAGAGATTTTGTTGTCTTGATTTATCAACCCATGCTTTAGGGAGGAGTAAGGAGGCTTCCAGATGTGGCTGTAACTGGCCCGAGGCTCCCCAGTCAGCAACATCATGGGAGAGACAGGCGAGAACCAGGTTTTCTAGTTCCAAACTCCAGTAACTCCATCTCCAGGGCCTGTGTTGCCACCACAAGCAGTCCCGTTCTCTCCTCCGCCTGTGAATCCTGTATTTTGCCACCAGACAGCTCTTCCTTCTGTTCATTTCAATAGAGTCATGTCCCAGTTTGAGAACCAAAAAGGTCTATAGATCTCCAGAATTACAATATTACAGTATTATTGTCTGTACAATAAAGTTTAAACTGGTTATTAGGGCCCTCCCTAGATTAAAATTCTGGCCACACCAGTAATTTGCTAAGTGACCTGGATCGAGTTCCTTAATGTCCTCGGGCCTCCATTTTCTCCTCCCTATAACAGAGACGTTGGTAGCTACATCAGAGGGGTGGTGGTAGGATTAAATGAGTTGACGTGAGGATGGGCTAAAGCTCAGGGCACGACACTGGAAAAATCTCGGTTTATGTGGGTTTATACAAGTCCAGAGAGGCCATGCTTATTCTCATTCCTGGGTTCTAAATAAATACAAATTGGACAAGTGAGTTGATTCATCTAAAAATGTGGCCAATCGCAAATAAGTAACCTGAAATGTCAAAAAGGCAGTGGGCAGTTGTGCCCCCTAACTGCTGACTCTTCAGATTGAACACAGGTTCCTCCATCACTTTACGTTGCACAACTAAAGTTGTGTTCAGAGACTCTGATGAACGCCCTGCCCAGAGGCTTTATCAAGTGGTGCACCCTGTGGGTGCTGCCAGGCCTTGAAGCTTACTTATCAACTCCAGTTTAGAAAGCCCTCAGTCTGCTGTTAATTCATATTTCCAAGTGTTTGCACCAGTTTATTTCTCAGCATCTGCAGAACCAGTGGGTGCTTTAAAAAGTCAACTTTTTAAATGGAAACAGAGCCTGTGCACATCCCTATTTTTATGCAAATGAGAGACTATAGAGATCATCCATGGTTACCCCTGTGGAAGGTAAACTTGTAACTTTCAAGAAACTGCCCTCATAACAATTGCACCACGTTGACCCCATTTTTAAAAGTGAGAAGCCAACAAAGGATCTTGGCACCCCAACCCACACCAATGTTCTTGCCTTGTCTGCTCCATGAAACTTTATGCTCTTACTCAAGCAAAAGGAACACTATCTTTCAGTTCTAGCTTTGGAGGGTTACTGTGTAGTTATGGTAGGGGAGGCAAATTTTTACCTCTCCCTTAGAGTGTTCAACTGGGCCTAAGAATTAGACTGACATAAAACATACCAGCTGGAGCCCGAGCTGGATAGCGCCAAGGCTGCGGGTTCAGTCTCTGGTCAGAGCACGTGCTAGAATCAACCAATCAATCTATAAATAAGTAGAACAAAAAATTGATGTTTCCCTCCCAAAAAATAAAAAAATATATATATGTACATAGCCTGGCTGGTGTAGCTCAGTGGATTGAGCGCAGGCCTGTAAACCAAAGGTTCGATTCCCAGTTGGGGCACGTGCCTGGGTTGCGGGCCTGGTCCCCAGTGCGGGGTGCACTAGAGGCAACCACACATTGATGTTTCTCCCCCTCTCTTTCTCCTTCCCTTTCTCTCTCTCTAAAAAATAAATAAATAAAATCTTTAAAATAATAAAAATAAAAAACAAAAACATATATATACAAATATGGTGAATACACACATATATATGTGTGTCTGTGTGTATTTGCACACACGCAGATAGATCGGATCGATAGATAGATAGATAGATAGATAGATAGATGGATGGATGGATATGGACTGTCCAGAAAGTCCAGCCATGTGATATGAAGAATAGAGACATTTATTGAAGAAGCTACAAGGAACATCCTACGCAGAACAAAGAAGTTTCAGTCCCCTTCAGAGTAGGCCCCTTTGAACATCGAACCCCCCTGGGGAGGGAGGAACAAGTCCAGTAAAACCAGAGGAGGGAGTCTGGCAAATCTTGAGTGGGTCTTCCTACAAGATAACTAATCTTCAAAAAGCCACTTTGTTATCCTAAAATACTTGAGGTGATATAATGTCTGATACTTGCTTCAAAATAATCAAAGGCAGGGGCAAGCGGATGGGAACATAGATGACACAGAATGGGCCATGAGTTGGTAATTGTTGCAGCTAGGTGATGGGGGGTTATTATATAACTCTCATTAATCTCTCCCCCTTTTTATTTATTTTTTTATCCATTTTAAATCATCCATAATAAAAGAGTAAAAATTTCAAATCTTGGGCTTCATTTAAGCCTGTTTTTGAATGTTGACAGTTATTCCTCCAGACAAGACCAGCATGCACCCTTTTGTCATGTCTATAATGAAGCGTCCCTCCAGAGTTTCTCCAGAGTGTGAAAAAGGTCAGCACACATTTGACTGTGGCTATTGAAATCTAATGTGCACTCACCTAGTGGTCTAGCAATCTTAACACCAGGTATTTACCCTACAGACAGAGTGATATATTCGCAAAGACATACATTTAACGACCACTGCATTGCTTTCAATAGCAAAAGTCTACAAACAACCTAAATGTCCATAATTAGGAGACTGGCTGTTTAAATAGCACATCCTTGGGCTTAATGCTCTTGTTCACATGGGCTCATGCAGAACCATTTCTGAGCCAAACTGCTAAACAAAAAAGCCTAGGTCTTGAGCTGATTCCTTCTGTATAGTAAAGGCACATATACCATATACCATATAGATATATGGTAAGATTTCTGAAAGTTATGGGTGGTTATTTCTTCGTTGAGGCACTGGGAAGGCTGAAGTAGCTATAAGGCCTACTTGTTATTGGTTATTGTAAACTTTTTGTCTTTTTTTTTTTAACCAAATGTAAGAATTATGTTTTCAGTTTTGAAAAAATAGTTTAAAAAATACAATACAATTTCAGCACATATCCTCTACCAAATTCCCCTTCTCTCTTTTTCCTCCAGCCCATCCTTGCGTGTCCTGCCTCCTCTGCTCAGTTACAGGCGGGGCCATGCACCTGCTGCTCCCTCTGCCTGGAACACCCTGACCCAGAGCGTTATGTGACTGACTCCTTGCAGGTCAAGTCTTAATTCAGATGTCTCTTCCTCGGAGAGGCTTTCCCCAACCATTCATTCTAGCATATCAACCTATTTTTTTAAATTCCCTTATCACTGAAAAAAAAATCAGCTTGCTCACCCACCTGCTCCTTGTTTATCGTCTGCATCCCCACCAGATCCTGCTCATTCCCTTTGAGAGCAGGGACCCTGGGTCTAGTTCACAGCAGTGTCCTCAGCTCCTGGAATAGTGCCAGGCTCCTTGCTGAAGCTCAGTAAGTATTTGTTAAAGGAATGAATGACTATTACTGTTGATTAAAATAAAGTTCTCACCCTGACTGGTGTAGCTCAGTGGGTTGGGCGTCATCCCCCAAACCAAAAGGTCGGCAGTTCAGTTCTGGTCAGGTCAGGGTACATGCCTGGGTTGCCGGTGAGGTTCCTGGTTGGGGGCGTGTGATAGAGGCAATGGTTCTCTCCCTGTCTTTCTCTCTCCCTTACCCCCCCTCTAAAAAACAATAAAAAAAAATTAAGATTTTATTTATTTATTTTTAGAGAGGGGAAGGGAGAGAGAAAAAGAAGGAGAGAAACATCAATATGTGGTTGCCTCTTGCGCATCCCCCACTGAGGACCTGGCCCGCAACCCAGGCATGTGCCCTGACTGGGAATCGAGCCAACAACCCTTTGGTTCACAGGTGACACTCAATCCACTGAGCCACACCAACCAGGGCTAACTAAAATCTTCTTGTTTTAAAGTTCTCTGAGTGCTGAACTGACAGAATCAGTGTATACATATGGTGAGGCCAGAATTAACCAGCTTGGGAAATCCAGGCTCTTTCTGAAAACCCACTTCAGTTTTGTTAAGTAGTTGGCGTACTGGCAGAGGGGATGTTGGCACTGCTGTCCTTATGTACCTTCAGTGCATGCGTCCTGGCATTTAAAAGCACTACAGACGCCCTACTCATACAGCAGCCCCACCCCTGCATCATTGAGTATCCGTCCCTATATTCCCTATCTAGCACGTGCTTTAGTTAGAAAAGTTATTGGAATCAGCTCCAGTGGCATCTGAGTCCCACCATCCTCTCCTACCTGTCCCTGCAGGAAGGAGACAATGTAGAAATGTACCAGGGACTGCAAGGAAAGACCTGTCCACCATTAACTCAAACACTTCAATACTGTTTCCAAAAAATAAATGAAACAGTCCAGAAAGGTGCCCTAGCCAGGTCGTTGGTTAGAGCATCGTCGTGATATGCTGAGGTTGCAGGTTTGATCCCCGGTCAGGGCACCAATGAATGCATAAATAAGTGGAACAACAAATCTCTCTCTCTCTTTCTCTCTCTCTCTCTCTCTCTCTCTCTCTCTCTCTCTCTCTCTCTCATCAATCAATTAAAACAAAGGAAAATTAAACCTGTTCAGAAAGGATTGGATGTGGATCCAGGAAGTTCTATGTGTCTTGGCTCAGGAACTATAGAAAATATGAAAAGAAATGTAAAAGCCTGTTGTCCTGGTAGTAGATTGACATCTCAGAGACCCAGCTAGCTACCTGACTGGGTGCTCAAGATTAAGAAGAGAAGCTCTCCAGCAAAGCAGGCCTTGAGCCTAGACAGGAAGAAAGTGGGAAAGCCAAGCAGAGAGAAAGGGATTCCCCACTCTGCTCCTTATCACCTATTCAAACATCCTGAGAGAATATTCTATTCAGGAGAAAAAATCAAAGACAGTTCTAAATGAATGAAAATTCCCCACTCCGTTCTATCCATTCTGCAGAGGACAGCTGCCTTAAAAGTTAATGAACCAAAATTAACTACTTTAGAAGTCAGTTTTCAAAAACACCTGCTGTTCTTATCCTTCTGTCCCAATAACAATCTATTTCCCTGCCCCACAATCCTAGCCCCACCCTTCCCCCCATGGCCAGTGCTGTTATTTCCGCCTGAGGACAAACTGGGGCTGGGGTTGACTGAAATGAAGCGTATGTATTCCTGGAAATGATCTTCTCGTTGTAGATACAACCAAAATAGCACTGGCTCGCACTTAATAATTGATATACTCTTCAACGGCAACTGCATTTTTCTCCAAGGTACAGGATTTAAAATACAGACCATTTTTCTCCAGTTCTTAACTGGAGATAAAATAATCCACTTCTGGTATGTGTGATCCCCATTAACCATCTATGGCAAAAACCCCAGGCATTTGCCTCAGTTTTTCCTGAGACACGTGTTCTTACAGGTTAGGGGGGGAAAATGCTTCTAGTAGAAAGCCAAGAGGTACAACAGTATGGAAGATTTGCAGTTTTTAAAGGAGGTTGTAAGTCCTGGCTGGGGAGCTCAGGTGGTTGGAGCGTTGTCCCACACACCAAAAGGTTTCAGGTCTGATTCCCCATCTGGGCATATGCCTAGGTTGTGGGTTAGAACCCAGGTCAGGGTACATACAAGAGGCAAGCAACCAATTGATGTCTCTCTCTTCCCTCCTCCCTCCCTATATCCTCAGGTGAGAATTAAATTAAAAAGAAGAGGTTTGAAACAGATGCAGTTAGGCTGGTAGATGTCCGTCTCAGGCCTGGGTCAGGGAACAGAGCCAGTGGCTCAGCAAAACAATGGTGAAGTGAGTGCTCACTGTAACTCCACGTGGCCATGTGGCCCAGAAACATCAGATCCTGTCCCCAGATAGGACCTTCCTATGCCTGCAAGGAACCTTGCCCTCTGCTTCTCATTTGCTAGTACTTTAGGTCTTCTAGGTGGGATTTTTTCCTTTGCAGGGGAAAGTTATCACAAATAAAAATCTTTGTAGCAAAGGACGCTGAGAAGCTGATTATCCTCTCACTAGCTTCTACTGTGATGGGTGAAACTGCAAGAATAATTAGAGCAAATGTCAGTGTAAATCTCCAGAGAAAGAAGAAAATGGGCTTACCACGTTTTCTTTAAGGATGCCAAGTTGACATTCTTTTCTCTAGATTCGGTGTGTATTCAACTTAGTGTCAAGGGATTAGCAGACAGTCAATGACTACTGGGCCAGTAGTCTATCTCAATAGCAACGGATACTCACGGAAAGGGAGACATTGTGAATATAAACTCCACTGAATCAGCACTAGGCCAGACTTTCAATTTATAGTTATTGTGATTTCACAATAGTAACCACCTCAAAAGCGGTATTTGTATTCCATATAAATTGAACATTGTTGAGACTTCCTCTTACTTATAGAGCCCTTAAGGATACTCCAGTTTTAATGGTGCCACTAAACAATCAATTTTCTCACACTGTGAAAATGTGAGATACACAAGTAATCGTGCCAATTCATTTGATTCCGTTACCATGGGATCCCCTGGAAGAATATTCACTCTGCCCTTCCTTCTAACTTTCTAAAGAATCAAATAGGCACATAGGAGAGGTTGGCATTTGTTATCCCTTCACTGAGGATCCCAGTTCATCTCTGCCTTAGCAAACACCTTGTTGAAGGTATTTTTTTGGACATGAAACCATAATGATTTATATTGCAAAAACCAATTGGAGTCAGAGGGATGGTAAGGGATAAAATGAGAACTACTGGGAATAACCGGTCCCTATTCAGGATTTGACAGAGAACGATCCTGCCGTCATTGAGCTTGAGTAGGTATTCTTGGTTTAACAAATACCCTTAGAACTGAACATTTCAGGGGCTAACAGAAAGGACCTTCCTGAGAGGGCCACTAGGAGGCATGAGGAGGGAGAGCAGTGGCCGCACCCAGGAAAAGGGATGGACTCCAAGTTAAGGAGGGAGTGACAACCGGTGGCACGGCACCTAGAGCCAGTACTCTTACTCCAAGGAAGAATACAACCAGGCTTTTCAAGACCGTCAGGAAAATTCCTTAGACAATCAGAACAGGGAAAAGGGTAGAACTTGCAGGGTAAAGAAAGAGGAACACCAGGAGGGGCTTTTGGAAACTTGCACACACCTGGCTTGAAGCCCAGACGATGAGTGTTGGAGTCAGTGAGGTGGGAACTGGGGAGAACCTGAAAGGTCCAGAGAACTACCAGGATGGCCACACATCCCAGGCTAATTTGAGGGGCAAATGGGGGCTCATGTCCACGAAGGCCCTGGAAGGATCTCAGATTCCCATCAGAGCCGGCAATGTTGGCCCCCTTCCTCTACCTCAGGTTGGAGACGGAAGTGAGAACATGAATAATCCCATGTCTGCAATAATGACAATTGGGCAAAGCATGGATTTCTTAAAGAAAGTAAACTGCTCTGTTAGCTCACCATTTCTATGCTGTTTGTAAAAAAAAAAAATCTATACTTTTACATATTTCACTCGTATGTGTGTATGTTTATTTTAAAAGCTTTTTACGTAAACGCTCAGTTTGTGTTTGTTAAACTGAAAGGAGCCCTAACCAGTGCTGCTCAATTGGTTTGGTGTCATCCTGCAAAGTGAAAGGTCACAGGTTTGAGTCCCAGTCAGGGCACATGCCTAGGTTGCGGGTTCGGTCCCTGGTCAAGGCAGGTACGAGAGGCAACCAATCAGTGTTTCTCTGGCACGTTGATGTTTCTCTCTCTCTTTTTCTCTCTCCCTTACTCTCTTTCTAACAAATAATTAATTAATTGATTGATTTTATTTATTTATTTTTTTAAACTGAGCCCTGGCTGGTGTGGCTCAGTGGGTTGAGCACTGGCCTGCGAACCGAAGAGTTGCTGGTTCACCTCCCAGTCAGGGCACATTCCTGGGTTGCGGGCCAGGTCCCCAGTTGGAGGCGTGTGAGAGGCAACCACACGTTGATGTTTCTCTCCCTCTCTTTCTCCCTTCCCCTCTGTCTAAAAATAAATTTAAAAATACTTAAATAAACAAATAAATAAAATAAAGTTGAGCCCTGGCTGGTGTGGCTCTGTTGATCAGGTCGCCAGCCTGCGGACCTAAGGGTTGCAGGCCCCATTCCCAGCCAGGGCGCATGCCTGAGATGCGGACCAGGAAGGCCCCCACACGGGGATGTGCAAGAGGCAACCGATCGTTGTTTCTCTCATACGTCAATGTTTCTCTCCCTCTCTTTTTCTTTCCCTTTCCTTTTCTCTAAAAATAAATAAAATCTTAAAGAAAAAAAAAACTGAAAGGGGAGGGATTTGAGGCCATACTCGGGTTTCAGAGTGGCAGCATCAGATACAAATTACTTAAAAACCATAAATACTATATCCCCTTTCCCTTTTGATCCAGGCTATTTATCAAGCACAAAATGGATATATCTTCATGAAGTTCAAGCTTTTTCTGGTTAGGGTCACAACTCACTGCAGCTCCTTAGGTGTCCAGGTGACTCCCCCTTTCCTACTCCATCAACGGTTTTATAGAATTCTAATTTTTAGAGGGTTACAAATTCAAGGCAAATGCCATAGTTTTATTTTACGAAATGGTGATACCCTTATATTAAGAAGGAAAGAAATGGCTGCAGGAGCTCAAGTCTAGACTTGAAATAGTAAATGTGATTGGGAAATCTAGTGGTGACATCCCATGGACATCAGTCCAGCCAAAGCCCTTGTAAGCAGCTTTAAATCAAGAGAAAGCGAAAGAGAGAATGAGTATTAAAGTGTACAAAGAAATTAGGAAACCAAAATGGGAACAGAAGTATAGCCCTCTTTACCTTAACTAAGGAAATAGTAGAGGATGAAAATACAGTTGAGTATACAGAGTGAGTGGCCAGATCTCAGTTTCAACTATCCTCCAGTAAAGGAATCAGGGCTCTTTGAAGGAATGGCTGATTCTAGGACAGGGGCACAAAGAATCTGGAGCATCTTCTAATGCTAGAGAGTAAGGAAGTTCCAACAAAACAAATCCACCACAATGATGTCAGAGCAACGGAGGAGCCAACTGAAAGAGCTTCCAATCGCCAAAACTGGAACAATTTTTTGTTTTTAATCAGTGATGATAATAGTCACTGCTTTCAGAGAGAGAGGAACATCAATGTGAGAGAGAAACATTGATCAGTTGCCTTCTGTAAGCGCCCCGACCAGGAGTACCTGTAATCTGTTATGTGCCCTGACTGGGCATCAAACCCACAACCTTTTGGTGTACGGGATGATGCTCCAACCAAGTAAGCCACTAGCCCAGGGCAAAGCTGGAACAATTTCAGAAAAAAGAACCTAAGTGGCATTGGATTATAACCCAAAGCATAAAATACATATCATTTGTTCATCCTAATATTAATATGTGATTGAATGAATGAATGAATGAATGAGGAAATATACCTCCAGTCTTGGAATGGTGCTACTTTGTCTCAGAATCTGGTAGTACTAGGGCCCTAAAACCTTATATTTTGGCACTGGTGGAATAGAAGAAAAAAAAGAAAGAGAAAAAGGCACCTTCCATAAGGCCACCTCTCCGGCCTGAGGGCCAACCTGGAAGGACCTAATATTCCATGACATATTGAATTACCAAAGCCTGAATCCTCTGGGGTCTCTTAAGGGTGAGTCATGGCAGGGGAATTAAGTCTTATTACTTCTGAATTACCATTTCAACCTCTTCTTTGCCACAGAGAAAGAACTACCATGTCAACTGATGTGTTCCCAGGGAGCCAGAGTACACAGGGACCCCAAATACTATCTGGGGTTACCTGAAGTCCAGAGCCAGGTAACCCCACCCAGACCTGGCAGTCAATGCCTAGAATCTACACAAACACCAATCTGCGACCCAGGAACTCCGTCACCCAGATTGAGCCTCAGAGAAAGGCAGGTGCAGGTGTGGCTACCCCATAGCTTCTTGTTTGCCCTGATGGGTGTGGCCAAGATTCATTGCTCTGCCTGTTTCTCACACTTCTCTGGAGGCCTACAGGGTCCTGCCAAAATGATTAACACATTCCTTGGAACTTTTATTGGCCCTGCCAATAATCAGTGTGCTCTGCTCTGCCATGTGAACCCAGACAAATGACAGGCACCCCAAGGACAACTGCATTCATCCTCATCTCTCGACACCCTGGACGGTGGCCTATACAGAATTTGTTTCCAAACTTCCCTCTGTCTGGAACATGATTTGTTTATTTTACTCATTCTTTTTCTTTCTTTCTTTTTTTTAGAGAAAGGGAGAGAGAGAAACATCAACCTGTTCCTCCACTCACTCATACATCCACTTGATTCTTGTATGTGCCTTGACTGGGGACTGAACCTGCAACCTTGGCACATTGGGACAAAGCTCCAACCAACCGAGCCACCTAGCCAATGAAAAGTCACTATACTCTGAGCTTTCAGTTTCCTCCAATGGACTCTTCCTTCTACAAGAGCTCCTCCCAAGTCCGCAAAGAGCAGCTTCTCTGGACTTTGGTGTGGTTTGCCATGAGACCTGCTTCTCACATACTGCAATTCTTTGTTGTTCCCAAATAAACCCATTTTGCTGGAGAAATATATGGTTGTCTATTTCTTTAAGGTCAACAGCCCAAAATAACAGTAGCATAAACAAGACGGAACTTTATTTCTCTCTTAAGAAGAGAAAAATTTTCAGAGAAATAAACTTCTATCCTGTTTTGCTACTGGTTTTTGGACTTGGCCTGTTATATGCAACTGAACCTAATGAGAAGTGATGCATGGATTTCTAACAGCCAACTTGGACCGTGAGACGATGAGCTAATGAGGACAAAGAAGCAAAGAAGGAACTCAGATCCTGGATGACAGAGGGGCTATCCTTGGTTTATTGTCTCAGGGCTCAAGAAGGCTGTTAGCAGTCCACATTCCAGGCAGAAAAAAAAGTGAAAAGGGAGAGAATAAGGCTTTTTCCTTCTTTTTAAGGAAATTCCATAAAGTACCATACAAGACTCTCTCTGCATTTCATTGGCCAGAATGTGGTTACTTGGTATACCTGGCTTTGAGAGAAGGTGAGAAGTAGTTTCTAGATAGGAGAATGGGTGCCTTGAATAAAATCAAGGTTCTACCACTAAGAAGGAAGGGGAAAATGAATGTTGGAGTAAGCAACACATTTGTTGATACATGGTGATGACATGTATCATTCTGAAGGGACCCAGAAAATAGACCTGTACCTTCCAGCATGGGCATGTGGATAAAAGATAAGCCATAGAGCATTCACACTCCAAAGATGTCCCCCTGGGTTTCATACAAATTGGCGAAGCTTAGAGCAAATCACGCCTGTGCGCCGGGTGCAGGGTGAAGACCATCTCTAAGACAATCCTGCCTCAGTAGCAATTGGGTGATTAGGATTCTGTAGTGTTCCCTTGTGCCCTACCTTTGACCACAGCATACGTGTCCCAATAGGTGGCTTTATTGGCTCATGTAACCAAACTGCAAAAAAGGCAGGTGCAGCTGGCCTCAGAGACAACTGAATTCGCTCAGATGCCACCTTCTTCCTGCATCATCTGTCCTTTTCCTTCCTGCTACAGACTGGCTTCTGCTCAGCTGGGAATTTGTCTGCCAAATCAGCTTCACATCTACCACCAAAAAGTAGCCCTGACTGGTGTTGCTCAGTTTGTTGGGCATCATCCTGCAAGCAAAAGCTCAATTCCCAGTCAGGGCATGTGCCTGGGTTGCAGGTTTGGTCCCTGGTTAGGGTGTGTGCACGAGGCCCCATTGGGGACCTGGCATGTGTCCTGACCAAGAATTAAACCAGACACCTTTTGGTTCACAAACAGGCGCTCAATCCACTGAGCCACACCCGCTAGGGAAAAAGAGAGAAAATCTTTAAAAAGGAGCTGTACCTTCCTCTCTCTGGCTGGAAATTAAAAAATGCCCAGGGAGAGCTCTGATTGGTCCAACATGCATCACATACCCTGTCCAGATAGGCGTTGAGTGGGGTGAAGGGGGAGGAAGGGTCTCTCTGGATGGACAAAACAGTGCTCATTACAGTTAATAGTGAGTGTGACCTTTGTAGAAACCTTTACCAAAATGAGGGGTGCAAGTATGTAGAAAAAGTACTTTCCCTTTGTTGTGAACTCTGTTCCCTCCTTTTGATGTTTGCACTTTAGTTTTAACCATTCAATAAACATTGATTGGACTTAGGTATTTCCCAAGTCTTCTCAATAATATCTATTCTAACCAATTCTCTTCCTGGGGCCCTTACCCAGATGGCTACTGTCAATTAGTTAGCACTCCTTGCTTGTAAATATTAGAAGTTTGCTCAGATCAGCTTAGGCAAAAATTATGACAGAACCTGTGGGGTCCAAAAAAAAAACCCAGGCATTGGAGGGATTGAAATCTGGAATTAGAGGGCTGTAAGGTACCAAGGTAACCATTTTCCTGGTTTGTCTATATTCTCTCCCCACTCCCACCCGCCCTGGGCTACACTCATGTTCCTGCTTAAATCTGTTTTCTGTGCAGATGAGCTTTCTTCGTGCTCATGGGGAGGAATGTTAGGGGGGTCAGTGATGCGGGCTGTGAAAGAATTCACAAAGAGAAGAGAGTGCAGAGTAAAGATTTTATTTTTACTTCCCCAAGGGAGGGAAAGTGCTCAGTGCGGGAGATGTGCACCAGCGCAGGCCAGGAGAGGTGGGGGCTTTGGGCTTTTAGCCGGTAATGAGGCGGTTGTCAAGCAGGATGTTTCCGTTATGCTGCAACTTGTTTCGATTTTATCTTTGGGCGCAGGGTCTGGTCCCATCCTTGTGGTCTGCTATGTCCTGTTCTGTAAGTTCCCGAAGCCTCTGAGCCTTCAGGGCGCTTCCAGTAATTTTCTAGTCCTGAGGATAAAGGCTCATAAAACAATTAAGGTCTGTTGTGCTTTATAGGGTCCAGCCAGCTCTGGGGAAGAGGGCCTGAGAAAGGGGCTTTTGTGCTATTAGGGAAGAGAGCTGCCTCCTACCCCACCATTCCAAAATGAGAAGATACTCCTATATCAAGTACACAGACTCCCAAGTATGTGTCCCATCCCCAGATTCTTTTTTTTTAGTTTTTCTTTTCTTTTTCTTTCTTTCTTTTTCTTAAGAGAGAGATAGGGGAAGGGAGGAAGAAAGAGAGGGAGAGAAACATGGATTGGTTACCTTCCATATGTGCCCTGACCTGGAATGGAACCAACAACTTTCCAGTTCCAGGGATGACACCCCACTCACTGAGCCACACCAGCCAGGGCCCATCCCCAGATTCCTGAGTAACAGACCCACTTTTGCCAGAGGTTGTTTCCCTCTTTTTTTTAGGCTCATTAAATTTATTTATTTTTTAAAAAATATTTAATTTATCTATCTGTTTATTTATTTATTTATTTTTTAGAGAGAGGAAGGGAAGGAAACAATAATGTGTGGTTGCCTCTTGTGCGCCACCTACTGGGGACCTGGTCTGCAACCCAGGCCTGTGCCCTGCCTGGGAATCTAACCGGCGACCCTTTGGTTCACAGGCCAGCACTCAATCCACTAAATTTATTTTTAAAATCATAAAATGTTAATTTTTAAATTTATTATTTAACGTTGTTTTAATAAAAAATTTTATTTAAGGGGTCTCCCCCTATTCCAGTCCGCTGTGGTCATGGAACAGGGTCTCAAATGATAAATATGCCCCTCCACCCAGCTCTGTGCAGGGCGGGGGAATGTGGGTGAGTTCTCAGAGAATGCAGGTCATGCGCTTATATTGTTAGAATCTTCCTGAGAACTTCCTGGTACAGATCCGCAAATGTGAAAAAATGGTATTGAAGAGCAAAGTCCACCCTGTTTTTTTCTTGCCTGCCTTCTTGGCAACATCTGGTAGTTGACAATCAGCTAATACCCAACCTTGAACAGCAGATTCTTTGATTGACGTGATGGTTTGTTTAGGTCTCCCAGAGGATAGAGGCCTCCAGCACTCAGAGCCCAGGTGATGACAGGAGAAAACAGCTTGGTCATGAAACCAGAAAGATTTTTAATCCCAAAGAATGCAGTCCTCCAAGTGAATTCTCAAGGAGATGAACTAATGTACTTGATTTGTGGATTTGTGACATTGTAACAAGATGAGACATGGGGGAAAAATGCTAGATTCTTATCTCAGACTACAATTTTCCCTTCAGTGAACCTATCCATTTCTATGGTTTTAACCGTCCTCTCTATAGAAGACTCATAAATCTCTACAGGAGCCCTCCCCTCTACACTCAGCTCCATATGTATTTCCAACTGCACTGGGTATTGCTTTAAATATTCCAAATTCATTATGACCGAAACAAAACTGTATTTCCCCACAGATTTACTCTCACCAAATTACCAAACAAGCATTCGATGGACGAAGCCTCCCCACATCCTCTCCATCTGTCCTCTTTCTCCAAACCCAGAATTACCCCCCGCTTTGCATAAGCACTCTTGTATCTTATCTGGACAATTGCAACGGACCCCTCAGTGGCTTTCTTACTTTTTCTCTCTGTCCTTCAGTCTATTTTCCATGCAAGAATCAGATTATCTTATTAAAGACACAAGTCCAGTGTTGTTGTCTGCATAAAAAGCTCCTGATCACCTATAGAGTAAAAAACCCAAAGCTTCTTAGCAATCAAGCCTCTTAAGGTTTTCTAGCTTTTACTTGTCCAGCTTCATCCCCCATTATGTGCTGGGTATTATTAGGCTTTACCTCCTGGTTACACCCTATTAATGTCAATTTCTCATCCTCCCTGAAATAAGTATTTTCCAACCCAGATGCCAGAATGTATATTCAGGGCAATGAACAGAAATATAATGTGCCCTAATGGAGCTATGAGCAAGTGCTAAGGGAGCCCGGAGGAGAAACATCTATCAGCCTATGAGCTTGGGGAAGAGGTACTTCTAAGCCCCCACTAGAAATTGCCAGGTGTAATCAAAGGGGAAAGGATCGTCAGATACAAAGGCTAGGAGATGGAAGAAGCAGCTTTCAGGGCCTTTAGCATTTCACTGTGGTGTAGCAGAGTGCGTGTGGTGGGGGAGGGAGTCAGGGGACTGGCAGTTCCGGCCCAGCCGAACTGTAGGTGAGGCAAAACAGCATTTTAGGGGAGCAGCTTCAAGAGATTTGCAAGATAAAGAGATGCCTCTGGAGTGTAAACAGAACGTAACAATATGCAAAACTTTGTCAGTAATTTGGGAGATAATACTCTCCGCAAGAACTAGGGCAATGAAGGCCATGATCCCGGGATGGATGGAGGGGAGAGCAGGGTCTCCCCAAGAGAATCGATGAGGTGGAGTCAATAAAAAATGGGGGAGGGGCGCTCGTGCACAAGGAGAGATTCCAAAGATGAACCTGCTTCCCTATATGTAAACGAAGACTATAATGTTGTTTAAAAAATTTCAACCAAGTAAATTTGAAGATCCAATCGATTTTTTTGAGCAATTCATGAATCAGGCAGCATTCCGTCCAGCAACTAAATGAGCACTCCAAGGGGCAGTCCAAAAAACGGAAGGATTTTATAGGAAGAAGGGTGGGCCAAGGGTGCTGTTAGCAGAAGAAAAGATTATTTTTAGTCTCGTTTGTCTACTTTGGGGGGTGGGGAGGGAACAGCAAGGGTTTTATCATGGAGAGTGCCTCCTCTTCCTAAAGGAGGGTAGCAGGGATGGAGAGGGCTCACGTGACAGATTACCTCATTAGTGCTGACCAGAGAATTCCAGACTGGATGATTAAGATTTCATTTCTGGTGACAGCTGAAGCTGAACTTCAGTAAGGTATTAAGTCTAGGTTTGGTGTTATGGGCATGAGTGACACCATTTTGGGTCTGTGATACTCTCTTTAACAATAAAATGCCTTACCACACCAGATACAATCTGTAAAGCCTCTAGTTTTGTGCCTGGTGCATGGCAGGTTTTCAAGCGGGTTTAAAGATTACAAACCATTTTCAATAGAAAGCAAGATATAATCCTCAGAAGTGTGGGATACAAGGGCAGACAGCTTTCAGATGTGAAAATTGAGCCCCACCGGCCCCGTGCCAGCTCCTCAAATCAATGGGGCGTGGAGTTGAGATTCCAGACCAGGCCTTTGACCCAAGTCCTGGATCCTTCCACAATGCCTCCAGGCAGTTGTAAGAACTTCCAGCCTGAAATTCTGGTTGTTGAAACTCTTTTCAGCAGGATATCTTGAATTTTCCTCCCCCAAAAGATTCAAAGACATGGAAGAAAGGTAATCACAATTATGACAGTACACTGTGCCAGTCCTGAAAACGTGATTGGCTAATTCGGGAATTCTTTCTGTAGGTACCCTGGTGGGGTAGGGGAGGGAGCACCTTAGAGTTTAATAAAAAAAAAAAAAAACCCATTAACTTCAGCTAATAGCAATGACAATGGAGGCCCCTGGTGATTGCGGACGCTTAAATTGTAAATGGAAAACAGGAGGGCACCTTGGGCGTCCATTGTGACATGCTAATGAAGTGGCTGCACACAAACAAAGGCGGAGGGGAGATTAGAGGAGGGTGTGGCCTGGTTCCACACTGGGTAAGAAGGCAGGGTGGACTCCGGCTGACTTGGACCCAGAATTAAGTGCTCTTCTCTGCCCTTCTTGGCTTTGTGACCTGGAGCAAGATTCTGCACTCCCTGAAACCTCCATGTTTTTAGTGAAATGTATATAATCGAATCTAGGGGTGGCTGTTGCCTACTGTCCAACTTGGCAAGTAGATCTTAGATTGACTATCTTATTTCCTGGTCAAACCAACAGAGAGCTAACAGTAATCACTTGTAGTTTCCTACGAGTACTGCACTCTATTTAGATGCTTTTTCTGCTTTTCTGCTTTATGCATGTTGCAAATCTTCCCCAAGCATCCCTGTTCATGGGATTGGTGGCAGAACCTGATGGGGTCCCTGCTCGCAGGAGCTCACAGCTGGATAAGAGATAGGACATGGGGGCAGACAGCTGGGTGGGACATATAGACACGTAACTACAGTATGGCAGAATGGGACACGTGTCACACAGATCCAACCACAAGAGTGGTCCTGAGGTGAGAACACAGTGCTGAGGGAGCCACTGGGGTTGGTCTGGGAGGCTTCACGTGATGTGGTCTATGAGCTACAGAGATCCCCCAGTCCTAGCTGATGACTACAAATCAATAAAGACTCTAAATGCAGATTCCCTGGCTCCTTGCCCAGAGACACAGATTTTGTAGATCTAGGGTGGGGCCTGGGGCATCTAGTGAAAAAAACAGCAAAGATAAAACGAACTGCCCTGCCGGCTGCTTCTGTTGATCGGCTAGGTTTGGAGCCCATTGGTGCAGTGTGAGGACAGGCCCAAATAATCGTGGCATTGCAATAAATGGTGTGAAGGCATGTGAGTGCTCTGGGGAGGAGGTTTGTGTATAAGCTCAGAGGCTCACCCAGTGGAGAAGGAGGGTGGGCCAGGTCCACAGGATGTGATTGTAGAGGCTGAGGCCAAGGAAAGTCCATGCTCTGCTCAAGGAGCTGAGGGTGCCTCTGAGTTGGTAGAGTACGCAGAGAGAAAGGTGAGACAGGAAGCTGAGAAGGGGCAGCTGGGGACAGCTTGTAAAGGACTAGCCTTGAGTATTGTGCTAAGGAGTATGGACTTGACTGTGGAGACACTGGAGAATCAGCATGTGATACCTTGATAGAGGAATATAAAGTCTTGTAGTCATTGTAGGGACCTGGTTATTCCTTCCTCTTGTCTTTGTATAAATTAATGAATAATTAAGAATGAAAGTGAATGTAAGTCATTCAGAAAATTTAGAGCAGAACATGAAGAAGCCTATCTTTTTGTAAAAAAAATTTTACTTATTGATTTTAGAGAGAGAGGAAGGGAGAGAGAGAGAGAGACGTTGATTTGTTGTTCCACTTATTTATGCATTCATGTGTTTATTCTTGTGTGTGCCCTGATCTGGGATCAAACCCACAACCTTGGACCCTCAACCTTAGTGTATTGGTACAATAGTCGAACCAACTGAGCTACCTGGCCAGGGCTGAAAAAGTCTGTCTCAAAACCATCTCTCACTTGGACTATTGAAAAAGCTTTTCGTAACTGGACACCTTGCTTCAGACTTGCCTTTCTCAGATTTGTCCTCCTTGCTGCTTCTGAGAGGTATTTCTAACATGCTTGTCACATCCTTGCTTAAAACCTTTCAGTGGCTCCCTGTGGTCTCCACACAAAAAACTTTCATGTTAGCCTGGGGATTCAGGTGATGCTGGTGACATAGACACTTGTGATCTGGCATCTTCTTATTATAGCTGGGTTTTTGTTGTTGTTTATGTAAGCTACCTTAAATTAATTCAACCATAAAAAGGGGGGGGGTGCTGGGGATTTGTTGTTATTAAGAAGAGGAGTGTCTCATGAACCTGGGGTGTAATGAGGCTGTGTCTCAAAAAGGGACAGAAATCTGAGGTGCGCTGGAAAGCTGGGGAAGTTTTCTGCCTTTCCCCTCTGCCTCATGTCTTCCCCCATCTTTTCTTTCTGCCCAGCAGCCAACCCTGTTGGCTTCGGGATTGATGGAAGCAAAAGAGTAGGCTGGACACCCAAGAGACCGTGACAATCTCTGTACTGACAAATGTGGCTTCCGAAAGTTAGGCTCTATAATTTTGTGTCTATGTCTTTGGTTTTTAAAATTTTCCCCTTAATTAAAAAGAATGTGGTTTTTTTTGATGAAAATCTAATACATTCTCATTGTAAAAAAATTTTGAACAACATGTAAGTACACAGAAGAAAATTAATTTTTCACACACCTCCCACTTCCTGCCTTCCGAGGTAACTGCTTGCTGTTCAGGTGCCAAGATCCCAGCCAATATTCTCACCACTATTGCCTACATATTTATACTACAAATATCTAATTTTTGTTTTTTCCTAAATGCAATGGTACCACACGCATTTTAATCCAGCATATTTTTTCACTTAATATTTTGTAGCTTTCTTTTTTTTTTTTTTTTTTTTTTTTTGGTCATTCTTCTTCCAAATTTCTCAAACATTTAGCCCTGGCTGGTGTGGCTCAGTGGACTGAGCACCAGCTTGCAACCATTAAAGTTGCTGGTTCAGTTCCCAGTCGGGGCACATGTCTGGGTTGCAGGCCAGGTCCCCAGCTGGGGGTGTGAGAGAGGCAACTGATCAATGTATCTCTCTTGTCCCTAGACATTTCTCTTCCTCTCTTTTTCCCTCCCTCCTTCCATAAAAATAAATAAATAAAATCTGTAAAAAATAAATAAAATCTGTAAAAAAATAAATAAATTTCTCAGACATTTACATTTTTTGCAAATGTTCAGCCTTGTCTCTATGAACAAATAAATTTTAAAATGTGTGCTTCTGTACTTGATTGGAGAGAGTAGATCAGGGCCCCTCTGCCTGGAGGAGCAAACTCATGTATCCTGAGCGCCCAGGGAGAGATGGCCGAGGGCATGCAGGACAACTCCCATGGGACTATTATAAATTTTGGTCATTCCTTACCCAGCATTTCTTCTCAAGTTGCTTAATGTTTCCTTTTTTCAAAAAAAAAAATATAATTGTTATAATTTGCCATCTGTTACTCTTCATTTAATTTTTCAACGGCCTGGACAACTTCAGTCTTCAGATTTTTCAAGTGTGGATGATTCTAGGTTCCCAAAAATTCCAAATTTTCATCATCTGGAATTCTCACAGGCCTGAGTAACTAACTACCTCTCTCAACTTCTTCAGCCTAAATAATCCCCTCTTTTAGAAACCCGCCCATTTTCATCTGCTTCCCCCTGACTGGAATTCTCTAGGGCCTGGGGTGCCCTCATCCTCTGGGACTCTTGGGACTTCAGACATCTGGGATATCTGAAGTGGGAGCCAACACGCAGGAGGGGTCCTCAGGAAATAATAGCCTCTCTGCATATTTGGGTCATTTTTGCCTTTCCCAAGTGCCTCAGACAATTCAGGCTGCCACAACAGAATATGGTAGACTGGGTGGCTTACAAACAACAGAAATGCATTTCTCACAGTTTCAGAAGCTGGAAGACTGAGATCAAGATCCAGCATAGTCAGGTTCTGATGAGAGCCCACTTCTGGGCTGTAGACAGCCACCTTCTTGTTGTACCCTCACGTGGCCAAAAGTGTGTAAGAGAGATTTCTGGAGTCTCTCTCTTTAAAAAATTTTTTAAAAAATTTATTTACTAGAGAAAGAGGAAGGGAGAGAGAAAAAGAGGGAGAGAAATATTGATCAGTTGCTAAGGACCAAACCCGCAACCCAGGCATGTACCCTGACCTGGAATTGAGCTGGCACCCTTTTGCTTTGTGAAGTGACACCCAACCAATTGAGCCACACCGGTCAGGGCTTGAATCTCTTATAAAGGCAATAATCTCACTCATGAAGACTTCACCCTCATGATGTAATCACCTCCCAAGGAACCCGCCCCTCCACCCCAAATCCTAATACCATCACAATAGTATTAGTGTTTCACATTAGGATTTCAACATACCAGTTATAGGGGGACACAAACATTCAGCTCATAACACCAAGATAAAAGAACGGAACTCTAGCCATGGGTTCTAAGTTATCCCTTGTCTTCTCAAACACTTTTCTCTGTTGCAAGTGTCTTGTAGGGAGCCTGCCTGCTTTACAGGGTGGCAGTACTTTAGCCTATTTTAGTCGTTTGGTATTTTGGTCTATTGTCAGCTCTGCAGGTCTAGAAACATGATATATTTATCCAACCTAACTCATAGGAGAGAGCTGCATAAATTAAAATGCTGATTTATTACACTTTAGACACTACTATACTTCATTTTTTTAAAAAGATTTTATTTATTTATTTTTAGAGAGGGGGAAGAGAAGGAGAAAGAGGGAGAGAAACATCAGTGTGTAGTTGCCTCTCATGTATCCCCTACTGGGGACCTGGCCCACAACCCAGGCATGTGCCCTGACTGGGGATCAAATCAGTGACCTTTTGGTTCGCAGGCCGGCACTCAATTCACTCAGCCACACCAGCCAGGGCTGACACTACTATACTTCTTAAATACAAAGATAATCATGTTGGCTTCCTGTTGTCTAAAGGACCTGTAGTTTTAGGTCAAACTCCTTAGCTTGGCGTTCAAGGCCTTTACAGTCTGGCCTTGAACCGACTTTGCTGTCATATGTCACACATGTACTACCTATATGCTGTTCCCTTTGTCTGCAATGTCCTTTCTGACCCTTTATCAGAAAAAGTCCTTATTTTGATTGAAGGTCCAGATCAAATATTGCCTTTTCTCAAACCCTTCTCTGACCAACCCTGCCCCTACAGCAGGCTATAAGAATCACTCCCAATTCAAGCTATTTTGGCCCTTATCTTATTAGATGACAACTCATATGTCCTCACATCTGCCTCTTCCTTTGGACAGTGAGCCCCCTGAGAACCAGGATCCTCTTTCACCTATCAAGGTCACCCAGAGAACAGCACATTTACCAGGCACAAGAATCTCAAAAACGTTGAACTAAATTGAATGGATCCATTTGTATTTTCTGCAGTTATTTCCTTTTATTTCCCAAGTTCTCATAAAAATTAATTATGAAAATGTCAGCCTGTCTGAGCTGTCTTTAGAGGGGAGGAGGGAGCAGGCGCTAGCTCGTGCTGGGACTGAGGGAAGCACATGTCTGGGGGCCAGGGCAGGTGACTGCTGCAGAAATACAAGGGAAGGACCCCACAGGCAGGGAAAAATGGGGCAGGAAAAGCCAGGCCAAATGACAACAACTGTTTCTTTCCACCAGGAAATTTCCCTTTGAGATGTTGTCCTCAAATCTGGGGATTTCTGGAGACTGTAAAGGGAGGGCCGGGCTCCCTCGTGTCGTCTCTGTGTAGGGTCTTCTCTGTGTTTGTGCGCAGTGGGTGGAGGCCATCTTCCTGTCTGGGACCTGTCTCAGGTGAGGTAAGAGTCAGGGCAAGAGTGCTTGCTGGTTGGCCAACATCCCAGCACCCTCCTTCCAGCTAATCTAAAGGTAAGTGTGAGGATGTGGGTGAATGCAATAGAACAGATCTCACGACACAAGGAAATGGGGGTCACTGGAGGAAAGAGAAGCAGCCAGAGGTGTGAACTGTAACCAACTTTGTTCTGGTGTCTCCCAATCTCATTCCCACAGTGACTCAGACTGTCCCTCTGCTTCCCCATCTGTCCTCTTCTATTCTGACTCCCAAGTCCCTTACAAATCCGTTAGATCTGCTCAGGAGAGGAAGCTGGGAGCCGAAGGTGAAGCAGAGCCGTAGACCAAGGCTCCTGGCCTCTCCTCATGATCTGCATGGTGTTTACCGAGTCCCTAGCCTTGAAGTCATTTGTGGTGCTCTCTGCCTTACTGAAGAAAAATGGATTTTTGCCTCAATTCCTTATCCTGTTTAAATATTTAGTTTAATCAGCACAGGCCTTCATGACTTTTCCATTTCCCCTGGTGCCTGGGAGCCGTGCTGACACCAGCATCATAAATAATGCATCTGATCCCAGCAACACGCCGTTGGCTGGGAGTCACTCCATCCCTCAAGTCTTGGGGCCTGCCCTCTGCTGCAGCTGCTCTGGGAGAAGCTGGACTAGAACAGAGAAATCAGGCTTGAGCCTTGAAGGCTTTGACACTCCTGGAGGGAATCGTTGTGACAGGCAAGCAGTCCCTACTCCAGCCCAGATCTGAGGGGCATTGGGGTGTGTGTGAGGCTGGATGTGTAGGTGAGAAGGAGTGGGAAGAAGTAGGAACACCATGGCAACACAATGTTCAAACTGTGGCTTCAAAGTTGTTCTCACCTGGCAGAGAGACTTCAGGGCCACCTACAAAGGTCTGCCCTAGACTCTGAGTGTGGAGCGGAGGACAAGGATACTAAATAAGAGGAGGCAGGGAGTTCAAGGGCAGAGAAATAAGGAGACTCCATGAAATGCTGGAACCTTCTCTCATCTCTATGCCCCCAGAATTCTGGCTCCTGATGTGGGTTCCACCCTCTATTCCAAGAACATAGTTCAGATTTCACTCCATTACACCAGAAGACTAGGGGGTGTGGGGTAAGTCCGGGCCTCCAGGGGTAGATACTTTGTCTCCTCTTACAGGAAAGAAACAATCATGGGATTGGTTGGACAGGTCCTCGGTGTCCTTAGCCAAAACGTCAAAAAGGTTAAATTGCCTTCAGGTCCCCTTTCCCTGCAGCCAGCTCCTCAGTGCTCTGATGTGTGCAATTAAATGGGAAATAATATGTTGGTTGCCGTTAATGATATGGTCCTGGCCTGGCTTTGTTAAAGAAGTTCCTAGGGGCAGCTCTGCAATACTCACGCTTTTTTCTTCCAAGACTTTAAAAGGAGATATAAACAATGATTTATTTATCCACAAGTTCAAAGTTTCTCTATGAGCCCTTCAACATTTTCTGTCCTTTTTGAAATCAAGAGTGCAAATAAACTTTCTTCTCAGTCTCTCTTAAAAAGGGCAGCTGATACAAACCCACAGATAAAGATGAAAGGAGCTGATGAAAGGAGCAAAATCTGGTCTCCAGCCTTTGTCTCGGGGGTGTCATGAGACCACCTATGAGCCCTTGGAGTCGGGGTGTCCAACCTGTGGCCCTCGGGCTGCATGCGGCCCAGGATGACTGTGAATGCGGCCCAACACAAAATTGTAAACTTACTTAAAACATTCTGAGATTTTCACCCTGGCTGGTGTGGCTCAGTGGTTGAGTGCCAGCCTGTGAATCATAGGGTTGCCAGTTCACTTCCCAGTCTAAGGCATATGCCTAGGTTGCAGGTCAGATCCCCAGTAGGGGGCGTATGAGAGGCAACCACACATTGCTGTTTCTCTCAAAAAAAAAAAAAAAGCCATTATGAGATTTTTTTATGATTATGTGTCTCAATGTATTTAATGTGGCCCAGGACAACTCTTCTTCTTCCAGGGTGGTGCAGAGACTCCAAAAGTTTGGATCCCCCTGCCTTGGAGTCATCTATACAATAGAATATCTCGGGCCAGAACCCTATCAATTGGTTTTGGCTGCCTAGGACCTGGACAGTTAGGAACCACCAAAAGAAAGATGGCAGGGGAGTTGGTCTCCAATGACCAGCAACTTGCCAAATCCAATGGGCAATGTGTTACTCTGGTATGTCACAACTGGACTCCTTTTAATTTTGCTTGGCTTCAGGGACCTGTATTCCTCTGGCATTTCTCTATCTCCCCTCTTGTGATTCTCTCCTCCTGGTCACTGCATGAGTACTTCTCAATCTTGGCTGCACAGGAGAATTGTCTGAGGATTTTCTTTTAAGACTGAGAATCAGGGTCCATTCCACCCTAATTAAATCAGGATCTCTGGGGGTGGGGCTTGGTGGTGTAATAGTTCTGGTGCAGCTAAGGTACAGAACCAACCTCTGCTCTCAGTGCTGGCTTGTCCCAGGCCTTAGGCTTTGGCCTTCCTCTCTATCTACACTATCTCCCTGGTGATTTCACAAGTCCCCAGCTTCAAGGATTGCTTACACAATGGTGACTCCAAAATTTGTATTTTCTTACCCTGGGCCTCTGTGCTGAGCTCCAGAGCCCAGATCCAGTTGTCCATTTAACACCTCCAAACAGTTATTTATTTATTTATTTGTTTGTTTGTTTATTTATTTATTTATACTTTTTATTGAATTTATTGGGGTGACATTGGTGGATAAAATTACATAGGTTTCAGGTATACAACTCTATAACACATCATCTGTATATTGTATTGTGCATTCACCACCCAAGTCAAGACTCCTTCCATCACCACTTATCCCCCTGTACCCTCTTCTACCTTCCCCACCCCCTCTCCCTCTGATAGTCACTGTGTCTGTAATCTACAGCTGCTCCCGGGGATGTGTGTTATCCTTCAGGACCGCCTCTGGCCTGTGGCTGAGGGACACAACATCTCTCAGCCGAGGTGCATAATATCTGAATGCCCTTTTCTGTTCGTACTAAGTGAACCACGTCAGCTGGAAGGAGAGACAAACTGAGATAAGCTGAGCTCTGTCTCCAGGGTTGAGTGAGACTTAGATGGAGTGGTGCTGCTGGGCCCCTTCTTTCTCTGTGTATCTCTCTTTTATTCTCTTATTCCATTTCTATGTCCCTTAGTCTCTGCTCAGTTTCCTGGCTGAAACTGTGTTTCCTTAAAATTGAGTGGAAGATACCATCTATATTTGTTTTCTAGGGCTGCCGTAACAAATTACCACAAATTGAGTGACTTAAAAAACGACATTTAATCTCTCATACTTTTGAAGGCCAAGAGTCAGAAATCAAGGTGTCAAAAATCAGGGTCGCCCTGATAGGTGTGGCTCAGTGGGTTGGGCGTCCTCCTGCAAACAGAAGGGTTGCCGGTTTGATTCCCAGTTAGGGCTCATGCCTGGGTTGCAGTCTGGGCCCCCGACTGGGGGCCTGCAAGAGGCAACTGACTGATGTTTCTCTTACACATCGATTTTTCTCTCCCTCTCTTTTCCCCTCCTTTCCTTTCTCTCTAAAAGTAAATAAATAAAATATATTTTTTAAAATCAGGGTTGTCCCTTCTGGGGGCGGGGCTCTGAGGAAGCAATCCTATGCCTCTCCCTTGTATCTGGTGGTTGCTGTGATCTTTGGCTGTCCTTGGATTATAGCTTTATAACTTCAGTCTCTGCCTCCTCCTTCACATGGCCTTCTCCTCTTCATGCTGAATCTTTCCTTCTGTCTCTTGTAAGGACACTTGTTGCATTTAGGGCTCACCCTAATCCAGGATGA
The DNA here is from genome assembly GCF_022682495.2 of Desmodus rotundus. NCBI lineage: Eukaryota > Metazoa > Chordata > Mammalia > Chiroptera > Phyllostomidae > Desmodus > Desmodus rotundus. Next base: position 122,078,681 of record NC_071391.1, read on the forward strand.
CCTTAATATCCAGATCCTTAATTTTGTCTGCCAATATCCTTTTGCTAAATAAGGTCACATTCACAGGTTCCAGGTGGGCATATCTTTGGGGGGACCACCATTCAACCCACTGCACAATCTTAGAGGCAAAAGGGAGAGGTAGGAAACAGATTTGTTTTTTGGGGTTGTGTCTCTTCCCTTCTCCTCTTATTTTTTTGTCTTCCCTCCTCCACCCCACGTTGGCTGCTTTTCTAGAGCTGGGAGCAGAATTCTCTATCTGAGAAATCTGCCGGCCCTTGTGGGATGGCCAGCCTGGAGCATTCCCCCTTGTCTTCACCATCTGTCTTGCTCAGTGACTTGTGTGACTCTTTGCCCATGCCCTGCATGTTTGCACGTTTAGACCTGGACTCTGATCTTCTGAACCTGGACCTGCTAAACCTGTTTTTCTCCAAGCTGAAGGACTCAGGGAACCTGCTTCTTCCCCTGGGGCCAGGGTTTGGCTTACTCCTTAGACAAGACAAGCTGGGTTCTGTGCTGATGGTAACACAGAAGAGGATAGTTCCAGCCCAGGTCTCTCTCCTAAGCTTCGGGCCTGTTCATCCATCTCTTTCCTGAAGAGAAAACATCTATCTGGATGTTTTCAAAGGCATCTTGAACACAATGCATTTAACACTGAACCTGTCAACTATTCCCTCTCCGCCAACTTGCCTCCCCTCTTGTGTTCTCTACTCACTGAGTTGCACCTCTTTCCACCCAGTTGCTTGTAACTTGCTATTACCCTTTCACTCTACATCTCCCCAAAGCCACCAGATCTTATAACTCCTACCTCTTACATTTCCCTCAAACCCATTTATTTCTCTCACATTCCACTGATTCTATCGTAGGTCATGCCATCATCTCTCTCACCAACCTCCCAAGTCATTTTGCCTGCACTCTCTGCTCTCTCTATTACCTGTGATGTCGGCTCTTGGTTCTTGGGTTTGGCCAAGAAAGAATTCAGAGCCAAGAACTATAGCACAAGAGGAAATTTATTTAGCATGCAAAGCGAAAGCACACTCAAAGAAAAGATTCAAGCAAGCTGCTCAGAGAACTGCCTTGGTTGGCTATTCAGAAAGAAAGTCACAGAGGCAGAAGAAGTAAGCCAGCTGGGCTGCATGAACTCAGGAAACAATTTACAGAGGCAAAAGAGGGGCCCTTGAAAACAGGTTCAGGGGGTTAGGCCAGGATGACCTGCTGCTGCCCTCTGCTCCCCTGGTTGCAAGTCTCATGAGGACCCTTAGAACTCAGGAGAAAGAAAGGAAAGATACATGCTTAAAGGAAGAAGGGGCAAGGTGTGCTCTAGAGCAGTGGTCCCCAACCTTTTTTGGGGGGAAGGAAGTGGAGCTTAGGTGAGCTTTGCTGGCTTGCCTGCTGTTGATTGGGAGCGCGGAAACAGGAGGGTGAGCTTCACTAGCTGGCCCACTGTGGAGGTGGTGGTGGGGTGACAGGAGGTAGAGCTCAGGAGAGTTTTGCTTGTGGCCCCGTTCCTAAGGGCCACCAACCTGTAGCGGTCTGTGCCCGAGGGCTGAGGATCCTTGAGAGAAAGAGAGAGAGAGAGAGAGAGGGAGAGAGAGAGAGAGAGAGAGAGAGAGAGAGAGAGAGAGAGAGAGAGGGAATGAATGAGAATGCGGGAGTGTGTGAGCGCACGAGTACACTGGGTCCTTTGTCTTAAGGGTTTTATCTATTTTCTAAAGTCGGGAATTTTAGGGAAGGTCTCAGGGGAGCATCTCAATAGAATATTCATCAGCTTTCCAGGTGTGTCCTTTAGTATGCTAATTAATCAAAATGAGCATAAGGTCAGGGTCGTGGTCCCTCCTGACTGGTCGGTACTAGGGGTCATTGCTCATTGCATCTGTTCCTGATGTCAGCCATGGTATCACTTCATCTGGTTTTGCTGCTTTTCTGGGTCTGGAGCTGAAACACAACTGAGGCCTAGATGTTATCTCTAGTTTGACCAAAACTCTGTCTCTGTGTGAACGTACTTGAGGCTTTGTTCCTCAGATTGTTTGCTGCTTATCAGAACCTTGTTGTCCTGAGGGCTTAAGGCTTGAGGGAGGGAGTGGTCACAAGAGAGGCAGATGAGTCAGGGTGCTGGATGAAACCAGTTTGAATCAGCTATCTCAGTTTCCCCATTCCATTTGCCGAGGAATTTTCCCAGCTTTTGCTGTCCTGCCTCTTCTCCACTCGTTCTCTTTCCTGCAGCCCGAATCATTCCTATAAACTCTCCCTGATATATCCCTTCAGTGCTTCCTATTGTCCCTGAGGATTCTTTTTCTTGCCCCACACCCTACACTGCCCAGACATCTGTCACTCAAATCCACAGCTCTCTACATGCTGAAAAAGGGAATCACAGCTGAGGCCTGGATGTTATCTCTAGTTTGACCAGAACTCTGTGGTCAACAGATCCAAGGCTCTGTTCCTAAGATTGTTTGATGGTGATCTGAACATCATTGTCTTGAGGGTTTAATGCTTTAGGGAGGGAGTAGTCGTGCAGGAGAGGAGGAGGCAGTTGAGTCGGGGGTAACCTTCTTGGGGCTCATCCATTCCCCATTGTGACTTTCAGTCCCTTGTTCACTACCTGGATACAATGTTGTCACTAGAGAACCTCCTGTGGGTGCAACCAAATAGCTGAGCTAGCCCTTTGAGGGCATGTTGGAACCCTTAGACACACACTTCTAAAAAGCAGGACATTCCGGGTTTGGTCCTGGGTTTCCTGTTTTTAGCGCAAGGATCAATGGGAGGAGAAGCATCTCCAGACTCTTGATTCCTTTCCCTTAGAGGTTCCCTTGCTTTGATTCTTCTTCTTTTTCTTCTTTTTTTAATTTAATCTTTACTGTATTTCTTTCTTCTTCTTTTTTTCCCCCCCAAACCCTTGCTTTGATTCTTGTTATCACATACCTACATTTTTTCTGGGACAAAATCATCTTCCCTTAATGACCAGGACCTCCTTAGAATAGCTGCAACAGGTTGGTTTTATTTCCAAAAGAATTTTAATAAATAACAAAATAAGTTAATGGAGAGAGAGAGAGAGAGGAATTACAAAACACCCAAACAACACAGAGTTCCTTATCTAAAGCCTGGCGCCAGTTTCAGATTCCTGTAATTACATTCTAGACCACCAGGCTTCTTTCATGAGTTCAGTATGACAAAGCTTCCAGACTTGGTGGCCAGCCCCATCTTATTATTATTTTTTTGCATTTATGAAAACTTCACGGTAAAGTTGAAACAAAAACCAGTTCTATGTCTCATATATAGCTCTCTTACAGCATCTACTTCTCTTCAGCTCCATGGTAGGCTGCTGAAAATGCCCTCAGCTTTTAGGCAGTCCCTTATCTGGTTTTGTTTTGTTTTTAAAGATTTTATTTATTTAACCCTGGCTGGGGTAGCTCAGTGGATTAAGCATGGGCCTGTGAATCAAAGGGTTGCTGGTTCGATTCCCAGTGAGGGCACAAGTCTGGGCTGCCGGTCAGGCCCCCAGTAGGGGGCACACGAAAGGCAACCATACATTGATGTTTCTCTCCCTCTCTTTCTCCCTCCCTTCTCTTCTCCCTAAATAAACAAAATCTTTATTTATTTATTTATTTTCAGAGAGAGGTGAAGGGAAGGAGAAAGAGAGGGAGAGAAACATCAATGTATAGTTGCTTTATTGTGCGCTCCCGACTGGGGACCCAGCCTGCAACCCAGGCATGTGCCCTGACTGGGAATTGAACCGGTGACCCTTTGGTTCGCAGGCCGGCACTGAATCCACTGAGCCACACCAACCAGGACTCTTACCTGGTTCTTTAATAAAAACAGTCTCCTTAGGAAATTTTACCCATGAGAAAGATGGATTTGCCCTTAGATTCCTGGTATGGTCTGAGAGACACTCCTTCGTAATGAGGATGGCAGGAATAGAGAGAAGAAACCTAATAATTATGAAGCTCTTAACATGTGCCAAACACTTTAAATATTTAATTTTTAGCATAAGCCTTTGCTGTAGGTATCAATCGCTAATTACATTTTGTAGAACTTGAGACTCAGAGGAGTTAAGTAATTTGTTCAAGATTTTAAAGCTAAAGAGCTAAACTAAGTAAAGTTTGGGCTGGTTGATGACAAGGAGGTAGAAGTACCTTTGCTTTCTTTGAAGGAGCAGGCTCTTCCACCCTTCTTTTTCTGGTTGGAGGGAGTCTTTCAGTCTAAAAACATTTGCCAAACTCCCTTATGTGCATACCTCTTTGGTATTAGGAGGTATTGAAGCTTCATGGACAAAGTCCTTGCCTGCTGCCAGTTTACTGGATGACTCCAGGTGAATTATTCAACCTACTTATGTGTCAGCTCAGAAATGGAGTGATGTCAGATTAGGTCGCTACATTTTTGATGGGATCTCCAATAAAAAGATGATGATAAACAACAGCTATGCAGTGTGCAGACCAGAACACTTGCTTGTTTTCTTTGGGTCAGAAGAGCTGATTGCAGGCTCACAATTTGACACATGGTATAAAACCCTTGGGAATCTGAACCTTTCTCAAGTTGGGGGGGGGCAGGGAAGCAGCAAACACCTGCTATTTGCATAGTGCTCTACAGAGCACTTCCAGATCTGCACAACTGATCCTCACCCCACCTGTGAAGTGGGATTCGTGTACACATTTTAATAGATGAGAAATCTTGGGTCACAGTCAATCAAGGTAATTCAGGCAAAGGTGCTTTGTTTACTTTATTTTTGACTTTGCTTCAGATATCTAGAAAATTTGTTCACCTCAATCATTTGTAATAATGGACCAACACAAATGCCATTAACAGGCAAACAAAACACAATCTTCTTTTCTGGGGACACCTCGCATCCCTGCACAGACCTCCAAACCCAGAGTCAACAACACATAGCTCTACACCCCCAGGAACTCCAGACAACCCATAGCAGTTTCTTCATGTTTCTTTTTTAATTTATTACTTAAAATTAAAAAAATATTGATTTTTGGAGGAAAATCTGTTCCACTTATTTATGCATTCACTGGTTGATTCCTGTATGTGCCCTGGCCAGAGATTGAACCCACAGCAACCTGGGTGCATCAGGTGGATGCTCCCAACAAACTGAGCTACCTTGCTGGGGCATTCTTCATGTTTACATACAAAAATGTCTGGGAGAAGTTTGGAATGGATTGGCTTCTTTAAAGAAAGTTGTTTGTGTTCATATGAGGGATAGCCAGCTAAGATTAAACTCTATTTGGTTTTTTATTTCTTGAGGGTATGAAGGCTGAGCAAACAGGGATTGTCTAGAGAATCAGCATGGGAAAAATAATAACTATGTAAAAGCTTTAGGCACACAACCAAGGTAACAGTCCAACAATAAACAGCACGCGGATTGACAGCATACCCTCCTTTGGAGGTGGTGGTGGTGAACTCTAGAGCCCAGTACCTATGAACAACAAACACCCTCCCCCACCCTCTCCTCCCAGCAGGGCCGCGCTGTACATAGGGACTGTTTAGAGGCAAGTCCTCCTGGTGTGGGGGAGTGGGTTCTGTTCAACCCAGTTTTGGGGCGAACGCTGATAGTCCTGCCAATGCAGTTCAGGCGGGCTTGGAAAGGAGCCAGTTTTTCTAGCCTGGCCCCCAGCTGGGTCTCTGCCTGGGAAGCTGGAAGCACGTGGTGGGGCTTCCTGGCCCCAGAGCCTAGAAGCTCCAACACGCCCTACTGACATCGCCACAAGTAAGGCGTCCTGCAGTGTGCACTTATTTACACCCAAGTGTTTGCCTTAAGACAGGAACCTACGTGCTCGAGGTCACACTTACTGGGGCTCCCGGAGGGACAGACCTGTCCCGGGGTGGGCAGGTGACGCGGTATCTGGGTAGAGCGGTAGGGGCTCTGGAGAGGCTGACCCCTTGCCCCCACCCCAATTTTCTAATGGCTCCTCGTCCACATTTGCGAGTGCTGGCTTTCCCTTGGGTCAGGACCCTTAGCCTAGGAGCCTCCACTTCCAGCAAGGTCCCTCAAACCGTCCCCTTCCCCAGTTCCCTGCCGGCCAGGCATCAGTCCGACCTCCCCTGGACCGGCCCACTGGGCCGCGCCACCCTGGGGCTGGGAGCCCGCACCTGCCCCCACCCCGCGGCGTCCCCTCCCCTTCACTTCCCCTCCCCTCGCTGCCTCCTTCCCCTCCCCCCTGCGGCGAGGCGGCAGCGACGGCTCAGGCGGCGGCGGCGGCGGCGGCGGCGGCGGCGGCGGCGGCGGCGGCGGCGGCGGCTGAGGCTGAGGCGGCGGCGGCGGCGGCGGGCGGGGCTCGGCTCGGCTCGGGCTCCGCGGGCGGGCGGGCGGACATGGCGGCCAACATGTACCGGGTCGGAGGTAGGAAGGCTCGGCCCGACCCGGCCCGTTTGGGAGCGGGCTCCGGGAGTGGGAGGTCGGGGCGAGTTCACCCTAACCGCCGGCGGCACGGGCGCCCGGACTGAGGGCGCGGGGGGCGGGGGGGCGCCGGGGCCCGCAGAGGGGCCGGGGCTCCCCACCCCGCCACCTTCCCCTCCCCCCGCCCGCCGTGGCTCACCAGGGGCCCAGGCCCACCCGCAACCCGCCCAGTGTTTCAGGGTCAGGCCTGTACTTGGGGGTGTGAATTATCAGACGCCCCTCCATGAAACTCCCATGGGGGTAGGGACCGTCGAGCCCCCTAATAGGGTTGTCTTTCCTCGTGTGGCTTCTAGGCAGTGGGGATTGGATAGGGTGGGGGACATCCCTCCCATCTTCTGCTTGTCTTAGGTGGGAGTGTGAGGTGGGGGTGTGGGTGAGGAGGAACCCTTCTGGCCAGGCCTGTTTGCGGGGACAGGGCCCAGCACCTCTCCTTCCTCACACCCCCTTTCGTTTGTTGTCCTGCCCCCCGAGAATGGGGCTTAGTGGGGCCAGGGCACCGCAGCCAGAGCGGGGGAGTTGAGCTCCGCCTGGACGTTTGCTCTCCTGTCCGCCTCCTTCCCAGCCTTCTGCAGAAGAGAGAAATAAGGTCAAACAAACTTTCTCCCTACTCTCGACGCCCTCCTCCCTCTTTCCTGGTAAAATAATAATTCAGATAAGTGGCGTGTTTGTATGTGAGACATGCTTTTGCTTCTCTGCTCATTAGCTGAGCTCCTGATAGACGGTGCTGGGAATGGCCTGTCTGAATGAGGCCACTTTGCAGAAGAGAGACAATAACAATGCATCCCAGCCTCTCAAATAAACAAACACACAGTGGGAAGTTTCCAGTGAACCTATTAGATGAGAGAAGAAGCCACAGTTGAAAATTTTACCCTATTTGTTAAAGGCCTGCAGCGATTTTTTAAATAACAAAACTCTAAATCGATCTAGATTACATATGATAAAGATGTGAATAAAATACCCCCTCGGAGGCCGGTGTCTCTCAGAAAGTGCCCCCACCCCCCGCCCCTTATCTTCTAGATAGAGCTGTGGAAAAGTTCGTCAATGTGCTTCCCCTTACTTGATCTGCTCACCTGATTTTTTTTTTAAGTTGATGGTTGAAATGTGCTTTGAGCTACCAAGCCTTTCAAGATGCTCTGAATTTGTCTTAGGCCAATAGTTTTATGTGGGAAGCATACTACAGAGCAAATTGGATTGGAGGGAAGAGATGTAAAAGCGGTTACAGTGTGAAAGACACATGTTTGTCAGCTCTGACTACTCAGTGATGACAAGAGGTGTCTTTGTTATTAAAGAAATGACATGTGCAGGACAGGAGTCCAGGAGAACTTGATAAAACATTGATTGAAATGAACATGCCAGGAAAAGAAGGGTCTGTGAATACTAGGCACATGGGAGAATATATTAAGGTTGCATTACTGTTTGTTTTTACTAGGGAATGAATTACATGCTTCATTTTGAATGTGAATTGCCTAATGTAGGAAGTCATAGATCCACAAATGTGAACTTTCTGTTGAAAAGATTAAGCTCTTTACTTCCTTTAATTACAGATTATGTCTACTTTGAGAATTCCTCCAGCAACCCGTACTTAATCAGGAGGATAGAAGAACTCAACAAGGTATATACTTGAGTATTCTTGATTTTAATATTAAAAAATAATTGTTTTCCATTGAGGATAATTGGGTAAAGGGCCCAAGAGGTGATTTTACTTTCAGTCCCAGACTCTCTGAAAGTAGAGATTTCAGGTTAGAGAATTATGCAGTGTTCTGAACATTCATTTCCTTTTATAATTACCTCTGATGTTAAATGTTACTGGATATTTAACATCTGCAGATTTCTTCAGATTGCTTAGAGCTTCTCAGAGCAGGTCGTTCCTGTAACTCAGTCCCTTTTTCTATTTAGAGTCGTCGTTTGTATTTCTCCCTTTTTATTTTTATTTTACTTTTTTGATTTTAAATATTTTACTTATTTTTTGAGAGAGCAGAAGGGAGGGAGAAAGAGAAAGAGAGAAACGTCAATGTGCAAGACACATAGATCCAGTCTGCTGCCTCTTGCATGCCCCAAAATTGGGGATCTGGCCCGCGGCCCAGGAATGTGTCCAGACTGGGAATCGAACCAGTGACCTTTTGGTTTGCAGGCAGATGCTCAATCCACTGAGCCACATCAGCCAGGGCAGTTTCTCCCTTTTTAGTGAATTAATTTTTTCCTCTTTGAGCTGTAAAAGGAGGAAGCTAGGAAATACAATATTGAAGGGAATTTGTAAAATTCTGGACTAGGTTAACTAGTTTTGATGTAATATAAACTGACTTTGTACCTTAGGCTTAAGTAAGTAAAACTTTTACATTAAGGTTTGTCTGTCATCACAGGTGTTCAGGACGTCAGAAGCATTGTGACCATTTGTAGTAGATGAACTTGTACAGTAGAGGCACACAAAACACTCATAAACTACATGAGCCATAGATTTCTAATGATGCTCTGGTTTCCTGCAGACCACTTTAAGGGTGATTTGTATAGCTTATGAAAATTCATAGTGTTAAAATGTTTGAGGCCTTTCCCCCAAAATACCACCCGGAGATTGGTCCAGTTTGGAGTCCTAGGAAGCCAGGTCTAATCAAGGACGTTCTAGCTTTTCACACCTCGAGATTTTGGTTTGCTCCTGGGAGCACAGCAGGAGCTGTGCATTTTTAAAACTTCTGCAGCCTTGGCCAGTGTGGTTCAGTTGGTTGGAGTGTCATCCAGTGACTGAAAGGTTGCGGGTTTGATTTCCTCAGGGCACGTACCTATTTAGGAGTTTGATCCTTGGTCCTGGCTTGTATGAGAGTCAACCAGTCGATGCTTCTCTCTGACATTGCTGTTTCTGCCTCCCCTTCCTCTCTAAAAGCAAAGAAAAAATGTCCTAGGATGAGGTTAAAAGTAAAATAAAACAAAAATTCTGTTGTGTTTGCGACTACCACCAAAGGCAGACAGTGGCCTCAGGACTGGGTCAGTCTGTGGGTAGAACTGTCCCTCCTGGACCGCCACTCTTGCTGCTCTGCACTTCGCTCCGTTGGCTCCCAGCACTGTAGACAGTACTGTTTCTTACACGTACCCTTCCTAGAACCATTTAGTTGTTACCATTCTTCTGTACCTTGCTCTTTTTTCCATATCTCTTATCACCTCCGAGTATACTTAATCATTGTGTTTATTTTCATTGCCTGTTTTCCCAAACTAGAACGTAAGCTCAGTGTGTGTAATGATTTTCTCTGTTCACTAATGCATCATCCCAAGTGTCTTAGAATAGTGGCTGGCCCATAGTTATGACGTTCAGTAAATATTTGTTGAATTAATGGATTTCTGAAATGTCTGCTGTTAATACTTGTACATAATTTTTCTGTTTACAAAGTATTTTGATTCATTTGCTCTACAGATATTTCTCAGAACCTGCCACTTGTCAGGCACTTTTAGATATGTACTGTTTGGAATTCAGGGCTGAAGAAAAAAAAAATGGAGACAGACACAAAGGTCTGCAACTGTGCTAACTTTATAAACATCAGGAAGTATATAATGTGGGGATTCACATGTGTTACCTCTTGAGCCTCACAATAACCTTAAACCATTAAGGCAGAAGCATTATGAACTGTAGTCATGAAGCACACAGTGGAGTGGCTCGGTTACACATTGAGCTTGAACCTGGATCCTTTCACACTCCTTTATATTACCATTCACTTCCAAAGTTCCCCTCCCCACACACCATTCCTCACCTTCTCCCTGCCCCTCCGCTTTCAGCCAAGAGTTGTTAATGTAATAATTGGCCTTTGGGGGCTGGAGATGACTGACCTCTGAGGAGTAGGATCGCTGTTACTTCAATGGCAGTTTGACTGGAGGGAGTTGGTAAACAACTGAAATTGGCTCGTTACGTACTAAATATTTACATAGGGCCTTTATTTCTGAAGGGATGTGAAAAAGATATCTCTTGAAAAAAATTTATTGATTTTTAGAGAGGAAGCAGGTGAGGTGGACAGAGAGAGAGAGAGAGAAAGAAGAAGAGGGAAAGAAACAGCGATTTGTTCTACCTATTTATGAATTCATTAGTTGCTTGTTGTATGAGCCCCGACTGGGATTGAACCCGCAACCTTGGCATATCGGGATGGTGCTCTAACCAGCTGAGCTACCTGGCCAGGTCTAAAAGAGATCTCATTTTGAATACTTCATTAAGCAAATATTTCTTGAGCACCTACTATATATTAGGGGCTATGTCAGGCTCAGATATAATAATGAACAGTATGGATATAGTCCCTGCCCTCACAAAGTCTGTGTTGTCAGGGAGGAGATGAGGGAGACACATGAAAAGATGTTACTGGGCATAAAGAAAATAGTGATAAATAGCGTTAACTTCTAAGAAGGAAACATGCAAAAGCCTTGCATAAGGAATAACAACTGGTCAGTTCCTTTGGACAGAGAAGGAAAGGATTTTAAGGACACTGAAGTTGAGGCCTAAAGGATGAGGAAGGGGTAGCCATGGCAGAGGCCACAAGAATGTTCCAGAAAGGCCTTGACTACTCAGAGGTCAAGTTGGCAAAGTGGGGAAAGCTGGACTACAGTATTTCTTTATCTCTTATTTTTTTTAATTACTTATAGACTTTAGTCTCAATTTTTCCGGAAAAGTTTTATGAACTTTTAGGTGTAAAACTAAATACCAGTTGATGAACACAGCTCAATATTGTTATTTATACACAGATATAGTTAAGATGATCTTTTGGAAGAAGAATATAAGGTTAAAATAGAAAACACCTTTTTGGTAAATTTCATTTGGTCACTGTCTGGGTTGGGTGTTGCTCTTGCTTCTGAAGAGGCAGCCTACATACTTGTTGCTTCCTGCACATCACATTGAGGGTGCATTCTCAGGAAGTTTTGGAAGGTGTGACTGTGGATAAAATAGCAGGTTGTTTGCTATTGGGTTTTTTTTTGTGTGTATACTGTGTAATTTATATGTACCTTCACATTCTGCATATTTTATTAGTCTTCCAACTTACTCTGAGATTCATTTTGTTTTGGGGCTTTCATTTTGTAAAAGGGCTTTTTTATTTTTTGGTGGGAGGAAGGAATCACTGACTTCTTTAAGCCTCTGAGGACCCCACCCCATCTACATTTGCACATACAAGATTTTATACATAATTTCGGGAGATTCCCTCAAAGCCCTTTTACGGAATGCAAGTTAATATCCCTCCTGCCATTTGGGACTTTTTGGGAATAAGGGCAGAAATTGGGAAAAGAAAGTCCCTTTTTAAAAAAAAAATTTTATAAAGGTGTATTTTATTCTCATGAGAGAGAGAGAGAGGGAAACATTGATCGATTGGTTGCCTCCTGCATGCACCCCAACTGGTGAAATGAAACCTGCGACCTAGGTATGTGCCCTGATTGGGAATCGAACTGGCGACCTTTTGGTTACTAGACAATGCTCCAACCAACTGAGCCACACTGGCCAGTGCAGGAAAGTCCCTTTCCACTTGTTCCTTTTTTTTTTTTTTTTTTTTAAGAGAAGGGAAGGGAAGGAGAAAGAGAGGGAGGGAAACATGATTGATTGCCTCTTGCACAGGGACCAGGGCATATGCCCTGACCAGGAATTGAACCAGAGACCTTTCAGTTTGTGGGACAACGCCCAACCCACTGAGCCACACCAGTCAAGGCTTCCCACTTGGTCTTTACTTTGGGTAAACCATGGACTTTCTGAAAATAGAAAGTGTGTCTTTTAAAAAATTTTGTTTGAAAAAAATAATGTGTTTTCTAAGTATGGGGTAGAAACACATATGAGAATGAGATGACTAAAATGATTTTAGAGCTTAAGACAGACTCTTATTGCGAGAGGATATTTAATAGACCTGTTTGACAGAATAGAGATTTAAGAGGCTGCAACCTAAATGGAGAAAAGAAATTGGTGTTCATTGTGGGTTCTTTTTTTTTAATCCTCACCTGAGAACTTTTTTTAATTGCTTTTAGAGAGAGAGGGAAACATCAATGTGAGAGAAAGAGAAGCATCCATTGGTTGCCTCCCACAAGCACTGGATGGGGATCAAATGCACCCAGATTGGGGTTCGAACTCGCAACCTAGGTATATGCCCTGACTGGGAATTGAACCTGCAACCTTTAGGTTATGGGATGATGCTCCAACGAACTGAGCCACACCGGCCAGGGCCATTGTGGGTTATTCTTTGTACTTGTCCCTACTTTTCTCACCAGTGGGTTTTTGCTCAGGGCCTTTTTTTTTTCCCCTTAGACAACTTAGTAGTGCTCCAGGACTCACCTGTTGGGATTCCTTTCCTTCTTTCCTAGTGGCCTAAGATCTTTCCACCCCATTTCTTCTTCCATGAAGCTTTTGCTGCCTCCACGCTTGAGAAGTGGAGTCTGGAGGGGAAAGGAGAAAGTAAAGGAAAATAGTGTAGGGAATACTGTCAAGGATGTTTTACATTTATGTGTTAGTTGTGGGGAACTGGCGAAAGTTTCTAATTAGGTGAGGGACAAGATTATAGCTGGGGTTGGAGGGTTTGGAGAGGAGATGACCAGGCACCCTTACTGGGCTGTGGAGACTTAGTGAGGGCAGGCACCATGTATCTGCAGTGCTTAGCTTAGTGCTGGGGCATATAGGAAGGGCTGAAACAATTTTTAGTGAATATGTATTTCTTTGAATGTGTATATATATGTATACACACACACACACACAACCCCAGACTTTACATATGTCAAATATTTAACCTGGGTCTTAGAGCAGCACTTTTCATACTATTCGTGATAAAGAAGTTTCACTATCTTAGGCTGCTTTTCTAAAAATAAAAAAGAAAAATGAAATTTAAAATAAGCTTATAACAATACAAGCCCCCATTTTTCATTGTTAGGTTCAATAGTTATAAAATTAACTCTGAAATTCCATAATACCCATTTCATTACACAGTAACAGTGTGGCCTCGGACCACAGTTTGGGTAGTTCATTGTTTGGGTAGATGCTTGAAGAGTGTGTGTGTGTGTGTGTGTGTGTGTGTTAGAGGAATAATGTGGTTGTAAACAACCTAATAGCCAAGAGTGTACAGATAGAAGAGATTATTTATTTTGGATTATGCTCCTCCATCCTATGCAGGTTTAAATAAGAATTTAATTAGGTTTGTAGAGTATTCCTGTAGAAGGAACTCACTGGTGAGGCAGAAAAAAAATATGCCTTGAAACTCGTGTTTTGGATTTTTAACATACTTTTGTGTCAAGAAGACAAAAACGATGAAGAGCTTATAATTGAAGTCATTGATAGATTTTATGTAAGTGGAAATACTGGTTTGTTCATTTAGCAGACTGCGGGATCATTACTTCTGAAGGATATATTTGATCATAATACTGTGAAATATAGAAGCACTTTGGTTGGGATTTGATATTATTTCAATTCTAAGGGGCAGTATTTCTGTAAGACTTATTTTTCACTCTAAAACTGCTGCTGAACTTCACAAAATTGACAAATTTACTGCAGCACATATATATTCTTATTTCTTTATGTTTGAATATATCTGTAAGCCCAGAGAAATTCTGAAAATTTGTTTTCAGTGTGTTTGAAATTGGAAATCACAATAGCTTTTTATTGTGCCCTATGTGTTTTTACAAAGAACTTTGTAATGAATGATTGGCCTTCTCGAAAGCTCTCAGTATTCATAAAGAACAGGAGAGTTGGAGCCTGGGCCCCAGCTGCAGTAAATTACACCCTAACTAAATATTGATTTGTATTCTAGACTGTAGTCAGAAAGAAATAAGAGCTTCAGTGGTTTATAACTCAAGGTTTTTGATACTTTCATATGGAAAGGGAAAGTAAGTACTACTAAGATTATTGACTATTATGGATTCATAGACTCCCTTGGGCTGGAGACTGCTTTTCCAAGTCATTTGGTCCATTCGGCATGATGGCTGCCTGCACCTACAGAGCTTCATCCTCAGTCCAGTGTGGGGGTGCTCAGGAGAGGGCTGGGGGATTGACTCTGAGCCAGTGCTTCTGGGAGTGCATTCACAGGAGCTACGGTTAACTGTCTTAAATAAGTTCTGTTGTGGCTGTTGAAGTTTTGGGGATTAGTTTCTCAAGGCTAATCAGATTTAACTATATCTGGCTTTATTCATTAAAATGGTCTGATCGCTTTATGTTAATTGATGCCAGTAAGTTATTTTATGTTTGACATTTTAGTTTCCCTTGGACTCTGAATAAATGTTGCTCATCCTTATTTGAAATTTTTAGCTTTCTAATTATCCTGAAGTTGTGGTAGGCACAGTGTAAAGATGAGTGTGATCTTATAATTGTGCTGTATTCTAGTTTTGTTTTATAAACTATTTGAATCTAATATTCAGTACAGATGACTTTTATTTTTCTTATTTCTTAGACGGCAACTGGCAACGTGGAAGCAAAAGTAGTGTGCTTTTATAGACGACGAGATATTTCCAACACGCTTATAATGCTTGCAGACAAGCATGCTAGTAAGTTAATTGTTTTTTTTCCTTGGATTCATAAAAAAAAAGTCAAGTCTTATTTTCCATGATGTGAGGAAAAATGCTTTTTTGTTATTTGTAGCTCTTTGCTTTCCTGTTTGTTTTCCTCTTAGTTTAGATGGGAGTAATTTTTGGGGTGGTGCTTGGTTTTAGTATATTTTTTAGGTTGCATCATATGTTTCTTAATTGGTCAAAATGTTGAAATAGAAGTCTTTGCAAGTAGGCTCTAGCAGGCAGTCAGAGCAGTGTTTTGCCTTGTCTCATTTTCGATGGTGGTTTAAGTGTATACATATAAGGAAATTTATACTTTACTGGCATTTTCTTGGAGGACTCTTTTTTTTCTGTCTGTAAGTAACTGGATAATACTTACATTCTTAAAAATCTTGAATATTAATTATGTGTTTATAGTATTAGGGATGCATTAAAAATTGCTAGAAAAAGAAATGCAAAGTGATATTTAGATATGCATTCCTGTAGGTAACAGCTCGAGCACTTCTTTTACAAAATTTTTTAAAAATTAATTTTAGCCCTGGCTGGTGTAGCTCAGTGTATTGAGTGCCGGCCTGCAAAGCAAAGGGTCACCGGTTTGATTCCCAGTCAGGGCACATGCCTGGGTTACAGGCCAGGTCCTCAGTAGGGGGGCGTGCGAGAGGCAACCACACATTGATGTTTCTCTCTCTCTCTTTCTCTCTCCCTTACCCTCTTTCTAAAAATAAATAAATTAATTTAAAAAATTGATTTTAGAGAGAGAGGAAAGGGGAGAGAGACCTCAGTTTGTTGTTCCAGTTATTTATGCATTCATTGGTTGATTTTTTTTTTTAAAGATTTTATTTATTTATTTTTAGAGAGAGGGGGTAGGAAGGAGAAAGGCAGGGAGAGAAACAATGTGTGGTTGCCTCTCGAGTGCCCCATAAGGGGGACCTGGCCTGCAACCCACGCATGTGGCCAGACTGGAAATCCTCCGGCGACCCTTTGGTTTGCAGGCTGGCACTCAGTCCACTGTGTTACACCAGCCAGGGCCATTGGTTGATTCTTGTATGTGCCCTGACTGGTGATTGAACCCCCAACAATAGTATACTAGGGCGATGCTGTAACCAACTGAGCTACCCAGGCAGGGCTAAAATTTTTAAAGATTTAAATATAGTCGATAAATACACGTAAGCACTTACTTATAGTATAATCTGTTTGTATTATATTTGTTTGTTTTTTGTCCAACAGTTTTAACATTTTAGCGTTTTTTTTTAATATATTTATTGATTATGCTATTACAGTTGTCCCATTTCCCCCCCTCACTCCACTCCATCCTGCCCACCCCCCTTCCCTCCCACATTCCCCCCCTATAGTTCATGTCCATAGGTCATACTTATAAGTTCTTTGGCTTCTACATTTCCTACACTATTTTTACCCTCCCCCTGTCTATTTTCCACCTATCATCTATGCTACTTATTCTCTGTACCTTTACCCCCCTCTCCCCCTCCCACTCCCTTATTGACAACCCTCATGTTCTAGTTGTTTGCCTAGTTTGCTCTCGTTTTTGTTTTATGTGTGGCTGTTAATAACTGTGAGTTTGCTGTCATTTTTACTGTTCCTATTTTTGATCTTCTTTTTCTTAGGTAACTCCCTTTAACATTTCATATAATAAGGGCTTGGTGATGATGAACTTCTTTAACTTGACCTTATCTGAGAAGCACTTTATCTTCCCTTCCATTCTAAGTGATAGCTTTGCTGGATACAGTAATCTTGGATGTAGGTCCTTGCGTTTAATCTTGGGTAATGTAATTATGATGTGCCTTGGCGTGTTCCTCCTTGGGTCCAGCTTCTTTGGGACTCTCTGAGCTTCCTGGACTTCCCGGAAGTCTATTTCCTTTGCCAGATTAGGGAAGTTCTCCTTCATTATTTGTTCAAATAAGTTTTTAATTTTTTGTTCTTCCTCTTCTCCTTCTGGCACCCCTATAATTTGGATGTTGGAACGTTTCAAGGTGTCCGGGAGGTTCCTAAGCCTCTCCTCATTTTTCCAAGTTCTTGTTTCTTCATTCTTTTCTGGTTGGATGTTTGTTTCTTCCTTCTGGTCCACACCATTGATTTGAGTCCCAGTTTCCTTCTCATCACTATTGGTTCCCTGTACATTTTCCTTTGTTTCTCTTAGCATAGGCTTCATTTTTTCATCTGTTTTTCGAATAGATTCAACCAAGTCTGTGAGCATATTGATAACCAGTGCTTTGAACTGTGCATCTGATAGGTTGGCTATCTCTTCCTCGCTTAGTTGTATTTTTTCTGGAGCTTTGAAGTGTTCTGTCATTTGGGCCATTTTTTTGTTTGTTTGTTTGGTTGTCTTGGCGCGTCTGTTACTTTAAGGGGCAGAGCCTTAGGTGTTCACCGGGGCGGGGTAACGCTGGTCGCTACGCTGTGACGCTGTATGTGGGGGAGGGGCCTAGTGGGAGCAGTGGCGCCCGCCTCACTCTCCTCCGGATTTCAATCTTTCACTCCGCTACCCACAATCAAACTGGGTCACTCTGGTGCTGGTTCCCGAGTAAGAGGGGCTGTGCACACTCTAGGCCCCTGTGGGTCTCTCCAACGACCTCTCCTGTGAGGCTGGGAGTCTCTCCTGCTGCCGCCCCAACACCCACGGGTGTTTTCAATCAGAGGTTTGAGGCTTTATTTCCTCCATGCTGGAGTCCTGGGTTGCGGGGTCTGCTTCGCTCCCCGCCGTTCGTCCGGTTTATCTGTGGGCGAATGTGGTGCCGCGGGGTGCTACCCGCTGCTCTGCCTGTCCCACTCTCCGCCACTCTGAGTCCGGCCCTCAGGGTTATCTGTGCAAATGTGGGGCCGCAGGGTCTGCTAGTGCTCAGACTGCCTGCGCCATTTGTCCCACACTCTGCCAGTCTCAGTCCCGCCACAGCCACGAGAGTCCTCTCCACCCCGGCGCCCGTCTCCGCCCCTCCTACCAGTCTGGATGAATGTTTATTTTCTATTTCCTTGGTGTTGGTCCCCCTTGCTGTTCGATTCTCTGTCAGTTCTGGTTGTGCAAGGAGGCGCAGTGTGTCTACCTACGCCGCCATCTTGGTTCTCTCCTTAGCGTTTTTTTTTAAACAACAAACACAATAATAAAAAAGTGTTTTAAATTTTAAGAAAGAAGGCATATACGGACTATAAGTACTTTATTTTGAAAGCCATGTTTCAGTGTGATACTGTGATCTGTAACGGGTCTGGAGACCCTGAAGCATGAGAGGTGTCGTGGTAATGGGTAAGGGAGGCTGTCGTGTGCACGCACGGTTTGTTCTCTTTTGTGTGCTGAGAATCATTCCCCCACTGTGTTGCCAATCTAAACAGGCAGATCACTTGTCTCATAAGTTAAATTCCTATTATGTATTTTGCTTTGTAGTTCATAGTGTTTTTAAAGTTCTTTCTATTTTTACGTAGAAAGTATTGGTTACGATATAGACTGTATAATATTTACAAATTCTGTATTGACAGATTCTCGGCATTCATGTTTATCCCCTATGTATGTGACCAAAATAGTTGCTTTTTTTTTTTTTTTTTTTTAAAGGGAGTTTATTAGTGAAGCAGTGAGGCAAAGAATGGTCTACTCCACAGAGTAGCCAAAATAATTGCTTATTAAAATGACATACTAAGCAGTTATTTTAGCTATAGCCAAAATCTGTAAATTCAAAGTGTAGTCAAGTGTCTGTGTAAAGTTATTTGCATTTTATTCACCATTTACAACATAAACTTAAGAAAGGTAAAATGTCTCATTTATATTCATAAATTTTGGGGTTTAATTTAGCTGCTAATGCAGCTTCTTAAGTTGTTACTGCGAAAGTAGTGAAATGTAAAGATTGTTAAGGGATTTGCTGACTCTTCCTGGAGGGTCTCAGCGTGCCTGTACCTGGGGGCTGTTTTCAACTTGCATATACAGCAAATCAATTTTTTCAGAATTGATTAGGCTCTTGGGATTGACTCACAGAAACCAAATTTCAGGAGACTTAAGAGTCAGTCAAATTACATACTGGCAATTGTGCAGTTTAGAGAAAGACCTGGGTTCAGGTTCTGGTTTGCTACTAGTGGCTTGCTTTGGAAGATTTTCTTAACTTTTCATTCATCTCCATTTTCTTCATCTGTAAAATGGGACTGAAGAAATTACCTCACTTTATGTTATATGTATTTTAACACAATTTGAAAAGCTAAGGGAAAACAGTGTGCCATTGTTGATATGAGGAGTAAGGGACCCAAGGAAAGGCTCATAATGGGTGCTTAACCGCTGTCAGTTGGCGTTTTAGCTTCCTCAGTAATTTTAGAGCATCTCTTTGGGTGGATTACTTCTGTTTATGTTTACCTGTGTTCGTTCACTGTTTATTGATATATCTTAGTATGCTGGAGTTAGAGGTATCTTTCTGTTTGTTGGTATTGACTAAAACTTAGGGTGGGAAGAACAAATAAAATTGCCTGAATAGTTCACGCTTTATAAAGAGGTTTACAGAAGGATTAATGGAGAGAGTGCCATACATTAGAAAGATTTCAAAATTGGAATCCTGTGTGTGGATGCCGCTTAATTTTGCTGAACCTTAGTTGATCCACGTAAGAAACTTTTCATTATGGACTCCTTTAAAGCTTTTACTACAGGAAATATCAAACATACAGAAGTACAGAGAATAGCATCATACACCTGGCGTTTCCATTACTCTGCTTTAATAGTTATTAATATGTGACCAATTGCTTCATCCAGACCAGCAATTTTCAACCTTTTTCACCGTATGGCACACAAAACTAATTACTAAAATGCTGCGACTCACCAAAAAAGATATTTTAAAAAATCAGGTGCCTCTTACTTGTATGTCTGGATTTCTGGTACCAAGAATTAACCAGATGAAACCTTACTAATGCAACGTGGCCAATAAGGTGAAACTGTATTATTATATGACCTATGTATTTATGATTGTAGGGCATTCACACCATATGGCTATTGTTGTGTTAGGTGTTGTCCTTTTTTGGACAGTCTAAGGGAAAAGTGGTCAGTTCTCCTGACTAAATAGGTATTATGTTTTAAAAATTTTTGTGGCACACCAGTTCAAAATTGCTGATCTAGACCCCTATTCACTTGCTGTATTATTTTGAAGCTCATCAGAGAAATTTTACCATTTCATCTGTAAATATCTCAGAGTGTATTTCTAAAAGATAGGACCTCATTCAAACTTACAGGGAGTGCCAAGAATATACAAGGAACTCTCCAAGTGCTCTATATCCAGATTTAGCAAATTAACATTTTGCCCTGTTGAATTTGTCACTGTTTTTATACATAAATAATTTAATTTATATTTTTTCCTGAACAATTTGAGAATCCATTGGAGATGTCAGTGTGTTTTTCCTAAATGCAAGGAAATTCTTTCTTTTAAAACATTTTTAAAAGACTTTATTTATCTTTAGAGAGAGGGGAAGGGAGGGGAGAAAAAGAGGGAGAGAACCATCTACGTGTGAGAGGAACGTCAGTGGATTGCCTTTAACCAGGTATCTGGCCAGCAGATAAGGCATGTGCCCTGACCTGGAATCAAACCTATGACCTTTCCATTTGGGGGCTGATGCCCAACCCACTGAGCCATACCAGGAAGGGCAGGAAATTCTTTTACATAACCACAGTATAGTACACAAGTCAGGAAATCTAATATTTACACCAGACCATTATCTCACAGTCCTTATTCAAATTTCATGTCTCTGTGGTGTTCTTTATAGCTATATATATCTTTTGTTAGTCTACAATAAAATCCAGGCTCACACATTGTATTTTATTGTCAGGTGTTCTTTATATGAAACCAGTTCCTCATCTTTGTGTTTTTTAACCTTAACATTTTTGAAGAAGACAGGCCAGTTATTTTGTAGAATATGGCTCAAATTGTGTTTGTCAAATGTTTCCTCGTGATAGATTCAGGTTAGGTATTTTGTAGGGATGCCACGCACCTTTCTATTCTGTAAGTTATTTGTGGGGAGATAAGTGGCAACTGTATAAATACCTTGTTCTTTTTTTTAAATCCGCACTGGAGGGCATGCTTATTGATTGTAGAGAGGGGAAGGGAGAGAGAGAGGGAGAGAAAGATCAATAGGTTGCCTCTCACATGCTCCCTGACCTGGACAAACCCGCAGCCTAGGCCTGTGCCCTGATGGGAATCAAACCCCGTTACCTTTCAGTTCATAGAATGATGCTCCAACCAGCTGAGCCACATGAGCCAGAGCTAAATGCTCTGTTCTTGGTCAAA
Source organism: Desmodus rotundus (assembly GCF_022682495.2). Taxonomy (NCBI): domain Eukaryota; kingdom Metazoa; phylum Chordata; class Mammalia; order Chiroptera; family Phyllostomidae; genus Desmodus; species Desmodus rotundus. The sequence continues at coordinate 122,099,795 of NC_071391.1, forward strand.
ATTTAACCTACTCGTTTTAGCATCCATTAATCATTTAGGATTCTGTAAACATTAGTATCATTAATATCTAGTTAGTTTTAACACTTTTCATGATTTTTTTCTATTTTATAGTTTGTTTAAAGTGGGATCTAAAAGGAGTTAATAGATTATTACTAGTTAATAGGACTCTGAAATCTTTTTTTTCGTTGTCCATTGATTTTTAAAAATCAAGTTGTAATTCACATAGCATAAAATTCATTCTTTTAAAGTGCATAATTTAGCGGGTTTTAGTATATGCACAAAGCTGTATAACCAACACCACTATCTAATTTTAGAATATTTTCATCACCCTAAAAAGAAACCAGTCACTCTTCATTCCCCCTTTCTCTCAGCCTCTGGCAAACACTGATCTACTTTCTGTCTATAGATTTGCCTGTTCTGGACATTTTATATAAATGGAATCATATAATATGTGTTTTTCTGTGTCTGGAATTTTTTCTTAGCATAAAGTTTTCTGGGTCCTTTCATGTTACAGCATGAATTCATTCTTTTTTATAGCTGAATGATATCCTATTGGAGGAAATACCATATTTTATTCATCAATTGATGGGTATTTGGATTGTTTTCACTTTCTGGTTGTTATGACGGATGTGAACATTCACGTATAAGTTTTTATGTGGATATCGTTAAGACTTTTAATCTGGAGATACACATTCATTCATAGTCTGTCTTTCAATATTTGTTAAAAATACCAGATTGTGCCCTGGCTGATGTGGCTCAGTGGATTGAGTGCTGGCCTATAAACCAAAAGGTCACCAGTTCGATTCCCAGTCAGCCTGGGTTGCAGGCCAGGTCCTCAGTAGAAGGTGTGCGAGAGGCAACCACACATTGATATTTCTCTCCCTCCCCTCCCCTCTCCATAAAAATAAACAAATAAAATCTTTAAAAAAAATACCAGGTTGTTCATCCTGTAGTTTCTTTTGGTCTGGAGTTTGTTTATTGCATCTCTTTTGCATTCTTTAGCATATTTCTCTATAGATGGATAATTAGCTCCAAATTCTAGAGGCTCTAAATCCAGGGTATTTGTGGAGGTTAGGGGGACAGGGTTACTTCATAGGTAGCAGTGTATACTTAATGTACTATCTCATGAGGTCCACAATGTATTGTTGCCTGTTCCTTTTTTAAAAAATATTTTATGCTGAAAGTATTTATTTATTTGTTTGTTTATTTATTTATAATCCTCACCCAGGAACATTTTTTTTCATTGCTTTTAGAGAGAGAGAGGAAGGGAGAGAGAGAAACATTGGTGTGAGAGAGCAGCATCAATTGGTTGTTTTCTTGCACGTGCCCTGACTGGGAATTGAACCCGCATCCCTGACCAGGAATCAAAACTGCAACCTTTTGGTAATGGGACAATGCTCCAGCCTGTTGAGCTATACTGACCAGGGCTTACTTTGAAATAATTTTAGATTTATAGAAAGTTTCTTAAAAACATTACCAAGAATTTCTATATGCCCTTTAACTAGATTTGTCAAATGTTCACATCTTAATATATTTGTTCTGTTCCATCTATGTACATATTAGTATTTTTGAACCATTTGAAAGTACATGGAAGACATATTTCCCCTAACCCTTAGAAGTAAGTACTTCGGTGAGTATCTTCTAAGATCAAGGACATTCTCTTGTCTAACCTCTAATGTATAGGCAGATTTTGCAGTATTTCCTACTATGGCCTTTTAGAACAAAAAATAAAAGAAGAATTTTAAAACTACCTTTTTTGTAGTGTTATCAACCATTGATCAATGATTGCCTAATCTGTTAATTCATTACAGTTGCACCAATTATGCTTTTAGCTTTAACATCTTTCTTGTTGGTGGAATATTTCTAAGAATACCATGTTCTCTCTCAGCCATCAGGTTACTCTTGAGGTTCAGAGCTCACAAGAAAGTCAGGTTAAATGCTAGACGTGGTTTTTCCTCTGTTTAGTTAACAGTTTTCAAAAATAATGATCTAATAATGATACAGTGATCATCATCAATTCAGTCCTTTTTTTAGTTTATCATGAACTCAAGGATTTGGATGTGTTTGATATTAATTATCAATTATGGTTCTTACTGGTACTCAAATTGTCCCATCTTCAGCCAGCAGGACTTATTTAGGTTGGTTTTTGACTCATTTTGAAATGATTCCAGTAGTCTTTATCTTACCTGCTTCTCGTATGACAAGGTGTTCCAGGCTCATCTTTCGCACTTCTTACCCTGGACCTCATCTCCATGGAGCCCTGATTCCTTTTACCGGAAATGAACTTGGAGACCACAATGTGATCATTAGGAGATTGACTCTTTTTTGAGAGAGGGTGGTGCCATACCTAGATTGCCATGTGCTTTTAACAGGTTGGACTATTTTGTGTTGTATTCAGAATTAAAAGAAATCTTATTTGAGTACTTGTTACTGATTCTTCTAAGGTAATTTCACTAAAACCCAGCATATATACTTTGCGCAATAAATACAATATTGGTGCTCTTAATCTGTTAGAAATGCAATTGTGGATTAAAGGAGTGATGCCAGTTTAGGACGGATATGGTTCTCCGGACTGATGGACTCTTCCAGAATGAAGCGTTTCATCAATACTCTTTATGGCCTTTTGCACACTTAGGATATTTTCGACATATGGTATACTCTTATATTGTGATTCCTAAAATGTAAAGTTATAGGAAATTAAAATCATCTTTAATCTGGGCAAAAGGTAAAGTGTTCACTGTACTTAGAGCTCTCTTCCGTCCTTGGAATTTTCTTCTCAAATTTTTTGTTGTCGTGTGATTAACACTGGACTGGAGTTGTGCCCCAGGGAAAAGTGGAATAAATGAGAATAGTTCTTTTACTTACTAGTGCTCATTCTGCTTGCCCCTGCTTTTCCATTCTAACACATACATTTTTGGAACTTTGTGGAAGGAGAAGAAGAAAGAGAATGGATAAGAAGATTTATTTATACCTTTTCAGAATTATAAAGCCAGAATTAGCTGTTGGAGAAAATTGGGGATAAGCTGATCCTGCCTGTGTAAAGTCTTCTTCATACAGTTCACTCACTTATTAATATTCTGGTATTTCTATGTTGTTATTGTAAGTAGAATCAGAAAATGGTATTGACTATTCTTAAATTTTTTAAATAATGAGGCATTTCTGGATGTGGTAATATTATTAGGCAATAAGGTTATGATATGTTTCATGTGAGAGGTGAGATGACTTCTATACATAGTTCTTACCACGTCCCAGTCTAAGTCACTGTGTTCTTATAAAATGTTTTGGTGTCAAAGGCCGTATTGGGAACTTTGTTTTTTAAGTTTAATGAATTATTAAAAGTATATGGAATGTTTAATATGTTTCATAGTTTGGGGGCTAAAAAGGGATATTATAAAATAATTGGTACCTTTTAAAAAAAGATTTAGAACCATTAATCACAATTGATTGTTACTTCAAAGTACTGAAATTGGATGTTTTGAATACATCTGCCTTCCTGGCCTTGGCACACAACTTGTGCATTTAGAGTGCTCAGTGCTGAGTTCTTTAATGTTGGGGACATGGTTTTGATCATCGTTCTAGCCTGCGGGTGTCTTGATCATTATAGTTGCTCCACAAATGTTTGTAGCTTTAAATTTACCTGGGGGCCTTGGCTGGTGTGGCTCAGTAGATTGAGCACAGGCCTGCGAACCAAAGGGTCACCGGTTCCATTCCCAGTGCAGTTGGGGGCATGTGAGAGGCAACCATGCGTGGATGTTTCTCTCCCTCTCTTTCTCCCTTCCTTCCTCTCTCTCTAAGAATAAATAAATAAAATCTTAACAATAAATAAATAAATAAATTTACCAGGGGAATAAATCTGAAGGACAGCCAAGCTGCCAGTTGTTTTGTTTTAGCATCTTGGTTAGCTGAAAAGAATCTGTGGTGTTTTTCAAACATGATCCCCAGATTCTTTAACATTGATAGATGGGTTGCATGTTTTCTCCCCTTGAATGTGGGGGGTCGTGACCAGTATAGTATGGTAGAAGTAATGCTATGTGAGTCCCAGGCCTAGGTCATAAAAGGCCATGCAGCTTCCTTCTGGTTCTCTTGGAATGTTTGCTCTCAGGATATTCCAACTTAAAATGCAGCCACCATACTTTGTGAAGACTAAGCCACGTGGCAAGTCCACCTGTAGGTTCTATGGTTGACAGTCCTAGCTGAGCCGAGGTGCCAGATGTGGCCGAAGGAACAACCAGCTGATCTAGCCTCTGCCATCTGAGTTCCTGTTGAGGCACAACAAAACTTCTGTGCCCTGCCCTGTCTGAGTCCTTACCCGCCGAACCCGTGAGCAAAAGGAAGCAGTTGTTTTGTGTCACCGAGTTCTGGGGTGATTTGTCACTGGACAATAGATAACTGGAAGACGATCATAATGGATTTTCTGTTTTGTGTATTTTCAATGACAGTTTAGAATTAGTATCTAAGCTTACAGCTTTTTTAAAAAGTAAACTTGATTTTCTTTTGACAAACTGACCAAATAAGACATATCACAGTGAAGCCTTACACTGAATGTTTTCCTTATCAACAATTTTTGCCAGAGTGAGCACAAGTCAGGAAAATTGCCTGTTTATAATTCTGAAATGAAATTCATCTATGGCATACGTTGTACATAAAATGTAAAAAACATAATTAAACTTAATATTGTGTTCTAACTGAAATATCAGTGAGAACAATTTATAACAATAATAAAATATTCTATAATAGAATATGTAATGTGATAGGATCGCATGTACTGTATTTTAATATTTGTAAATTCTGGGGCATGACTATAGTGGAAGAAATTATGAAATGCTTGCATGTTTGCACTGAATCACAAGCAATGCAGCTGTTATAAATTAGATATGTTGCATTTAAGAATGCTAATATTTGTTGAGATTTTCCAAAATGATATTCTTGGTAAGTTCTCAATGAAACAAAATAACAGCCTTTTTTTAATTATTATTATGGCTGCATTTCTGCAAAATTGAATTTTTTAAAAACTATACCCAAAATACCTTGTATTATTATAGATAAAATAAAATTAGCTCTAGTCTCAGGTAACAAAATCATGTTTTTACCTACATAACTGTCCAGATGGACATTTGAAAGTCATTTGAATCAGTTCTGCGGTACTGGACTGTTCTCCACTCTGAATTTACGTATCTATAGGATGTGTGACACCATTGTCTTCCATCTATGAAGTGTACCACTCCCATTGCGGTGGCCCCTCTGCCACTCGTTCCAAAGGACTTCTTAGTTTGTGGACCAGCACCCATTCAAAACCATTGCACTAAACTTAGTATCATAGAACAAAACCAGGTCTCTCTTTTTCTTTTCCTATTTTTTCTTCCGTAATTTTTTAATTTTTAAAACATTTTTCTTGATTATGCTATTATGGTTGTCCCATTTTTTTCCTCCCCTTTATTTCCCTCTGCCCTGCACCCTCCCTCCCACCAGCATTCCCCCTCCTTAGTTCATGTCCATGGGTCATACATATAAGTTCTTTGGCTTCTCCATTTCCCATACTATTCTTAACTTCCCCCTGTATTTTGTACCTACTATTTATGCTTCTTACTTCCTGTACCTTTCCCTCTTCTCCCCCTCCCTGCTGATAAACATCCATGTGATCTCCATTTCTGTGAGTCTGTTCCTGTTTTAGTTGTTCACCTAGTTTGTTTTTGTTTAAGGTTCAGTTGTTGATAGTTGTGAGTTTGTTGTCATTTTACTGTTCATAGTTTTGATCATCTTCTTTTTCTTAGGTAAGTTCCTTTAACATTTCATATAATAAGAGCTTGGTGTTGATGAACTCCTTTAACATGACCTTATCTGGGAAGCTCTTTATCTGCTCTCCCATCCTAAATGATAGTTTTGCTGGATAGAGTAATCTTGGATGTAGGTCCTTGCTTTTCATGACTTGGAATACTTCTTTCCAGCTCCTTTTGCCTGCAGGGTTTCTTTTGAGAAATCAGCTGATAGCTTTATGGGCACTCCTTTGTAGGTAACTGTCTCCTTTTCTCTTGTCGCTTTTGAGATTTTCTCCTTATCTTTAATATTGGCTAATGTAATTATGATGTGCCTTGGTATGTACTTCCTTGGGTCCAACTTCTTTGGGACTCTGAGCTTCCTGGACTTCCTGGAAGTCTATTTCCTTTGTCAGTTTGGGGAAGTTCTCCTTCATTATTTTTTCAACTAAGTTTTCAATTTCTTGCTCTTCCTCTTCTCCTTCTGGCACCCCTATGATTCAGATGTTGGAACATTTAAAGATGTCCTGAAGGTTCCTAAGCCTCCCCTCATTTTTTTTGTATTCTTGTTTCTTCATTGTGTTCTGGTTGAATGTTTCTTTCTTCCTTCTGCTCCAAATAATTGATTTGAATCCTGATTTCCTTCCCTTCACTGTTGGTTCCCTGTACATTTTCCTTTATTTCACTTTGTATAGCCTTCACTTATTCCTCTATTTTGCGACCATACTCCACCATTTCTGTGAGCATCCTGATTACCAGTGATTTGAACTCTGCATCTGATAGGTTGGTTATCTCTTCATGGCTTAGTTCTATTTTTGGAGCTTTGATCTGTTCTTTCATTTTGGCCACATTATTTTTGTGTCCTTGTGCCTGTTATGTAGAAAGGGGCAGAGCCTTAGGTATTCACCAGGGCAGGGCAACCCTCGGAGCTGTGCTGTGACACTGTATGTGGGGAGGGGTCCAAGAGGGAACTGTGCTGTTTGCTCAGCTCTGGGCAGGCTTTCAGTCACTTCCCCCCCTACCCATTAGCAAATTGTGCCCTTCTGGTGCTGATTCCTGGGTGGGTGGATTTGTGTACGTTCTAGGACCCTGTGGGTGTCTCCAACAAAATCTCCCAGAGACTGGGAGTTTCTCCTGCTGTCACAACTCCTACAGATTTTTACAGTCAGAGGTTTTGAGGCTGTGTTTCCCTGTGCTGGAAACCTGGGTTGCGCAGTTTATCTCACTCCCCAGTTGTTCCTCTGGTTTATCCACACTCAAATGTGGGACTGCCCAGTCCTCTAGCCGCTGCCTTGCTGCGAGTCCTCTCTGCCCCACTGCCCATCTCCGCACCTCTGACTGGTGTAGATGAATGTTTCTTTTTTTAAAGATTTTATGTATTCATTTTTAGAGAGAGGGGAAGGGAGGGAGAAAGAGAGGGAGAGAAACATCAATGTGTGGTTGCCTCTCACGCATCCCCCACTGGGGCTCTGGCCTGCAGAATGTTTCTTCTTTAATTCCTTGGTTGTCGGGACTTTCAAACAGTTCAATCTTCTGACAGTTCTGGTTATTTTTTGTTTTTAAATTATTTGTTTTCCTTCTTTTGGTTGTGCGAGGATGTAAAGTATATCTACCTACGTCTCCATCTTGCCTGGAAGTCTCTCTTATTGACTAATATATTCGCTAACGTCCATTCATCATAATGCTGGAAACATGGAAGTTGATCATTATGTTCAAATTTTAAAAAGATATTATAGTTTCCTCTAATTTCCAAAAATTGGAAATTAAAGTTCCAAGCAGTAAAAAAATTAAAATTACTTGTATTCAGATAGGATTGATACTGTCTTGACCTGAGAGAACTTGCCAATACCTAGCAAAATTAAAATTCAGTATATCTATTTCCATTACTGCATACTAATCATAGATAAGTATTCAAGGAAATGTGCCTTTGTAATAGCAAGAAAAGGGACAAATAAACGTCCAACAATAGGTCATTGAAGTAAACAAACTTCATTTACTGCATATGTCCTGGAATGCTTTGCAGCTATTTAAGTGAAAATAGGTTTATACATATCAACATGGACAGGTGGCACAATTGAATTAAATAGTTAGATAAATATATAAGATATAGCCCCGACTTTGAAACAAATATATGGAAAGTAAGATTTTATGGAAAATTTAGGTGTGACTTTCTATGTACGAGGCCTGTCCAATTGCCATCAGTTGCCCGATCACATTTTCCCGAATCTCATTGATGGTATGAAATCTCTTCCTTTTCAAAGATGATTTCAGTTTTGGGAAAAGCCAAAAGTTGCAGGGTGCCAAATCTGGGCTGTAGTGTGGCTGAGTCACCTGGGTGATTTGATGTTTTGCTGAAAAATTCAGCATGAGAAGCGATGCATGAGCAGGCACATTGTCATAATAAAGCTGCCAATCACCAGTTGCCTATCATCTGAATAGTTTCCATGGAGGAATGTTCTAGTTTAACGCAAAATTTGATGCAGATTCGTTGCTCTACTCTCTCAGTCGTTTTGAATGTGTCTATTGTCCACACTGGCTGGTACAGTGAAGTTGTCATTGTTCACACATGCGCATTCAAATCCACTCTCCTTGGCTGCCAGGTTACATCGATGTAGTGTGAACTGTGCTCATTATGTTAACAGTGATTAGACTTTTTCTGGACAGACCTTGTATACATATATGTGTGTGTATACCATATACACATATATATGCATGAATGTGGTATGCGTATGCATATTGATCCTTCAATATGCAATCAGATTATAAAGACCAATCAGAAGAAGAATGTGTGGGAGTTAAAAATGGTTATTGAAATAAACAATAGGGCTGAATAATAAATACTGATGAATTTAAGTAATAAAAATAAATGAGAGAGAGGGAGAAATTATTAAAAAGAAGAACATTTCCCAGAGATGGAAGACACAAATCCTTAGATTGGATGGAAAAAAAGGGGCAAATACTTCATTTGAGAACACCAAAGCTTAAGTGAGGATCCTTTAGTCTTTTTAGAGAGAAAGTTATCAGTAAAGGAATGAGGATCAAGATTTCTTTTTAAAAAAATTATTTTATTGTTGTTCAATTTCAGTTGTCTACATTTTGTCCCCACCCCTCTACCCTACCCCAGCCAAACTTCCCCACCTCCCCTGCTTCCACCCTCCCCCTTGGTTTTGTCCATGTGTCCTTCATAGTAGTTCCTGAAAACCCTTCTCCCACTGTCCCTTCTGTCCCCTCTGGCTATTGTTAGATTGTTCTTAACTTCAATGTCTCTGGTTATATTTTGTTTGTTTTTTTCTTCTGTTGATTATGTTCCAGTTAAAGGTGAGATCATATGATATTTGTCCCTCACCACCTGGCTTATTTCACTTAGCTTAATGCTCTCCAGTTCCATCCATGCTGTTGCAAAGGGTATAAGCTCCTTCTTTCTCTCTGCTGTGTAGAATTCCATTGTGTAAATGTACCATAGTTTTTTTGATCCACTCATTTGCTGATGGGCACTTAGGTTGCTTCCAGTACTTGGCTATTGTAAATTGTGTTGCTATGAACATTGGGGTGCATAGGTTCTTTTGGATTGGTGTTTCAGGGCTCTTAGGGTATAATCCCAGCAGTGGAATTGCTGGGTCAAAAGGCAGTTCCATTTTCAGTTTTCTGAGGAAATTCCATACTGTTTTCCACAGTGGCCACACCAGTCTGCATTCCCATCAACAGTGTACTAGGGTTCCCTTTTCTCTGCATCCTCTCCAACATTTGTTTGTTGATTTGTTTATGTTGGCCACTCTGATCATTGTGAGATGGTACCTCATTATGGTTTTAATTTGCATCTTTCTGGTGGCTAGTGATGCTGAGCATCTTTTCATATGTCTCTGGGCCCTCTGTATGTCTTTCTTGGAGAAGTGTCTGTTCAAGTCCTTTGCCCATTTTTTAATTGGGTTGTTTGTCTTCCTGGAGTGCAGTCATGTGAGTTCTTTATATATTTTGGAGATCAGGCCCTTGTCTGAGGTATCATTGGCAAATATGTTTTCCCATACTGTTGGTTCTCTTTTCATTTTAATGCTGTTTTGTTTAGCCATGCAGAAACTTTTTATTTTGACGAGGTCCCATTCGTTTATTCTTTCCTTTATGTCCCTTGCTTTAGGGGACGTGTCTGTGAAGATGTTGCTGCATGGAATGTCTGAGATTTTCCTGCCAATGTTTTCCTTTAGAACTTTTATGGTGTTACAACTTATATTTAAGTCTTTTATCCATCTTGAATTTATTTTTGTGTATGGTGTAAGTTGGTGATCGAGTTTCATTTTTTTTGCACGCAGCTCTCCAGATCTCCCAACACCATTTGTTGAAGAGGCTATTTTTGCTCCATTTTATGCTCCTGCCTCCTTTGTCAAATATTAATTGACCATAGAGACTTGGGTTTATTTCTGGGCTCTCTGTTCTGTTCCATTCGTCTGTGTGCCTGTTTTTATGCCAGTACCAGGCTGTTTTGATTACAGTGGCCTTGTAATACAGTTTGATATCAGGTATTGTGATCCCTCCTGCTTTGTTCTTCTTTCCCAAAATTGCTGCAGCTATTTGGCGTCGTTTATGGTTCCATATGAATTTCTGAAATGTTTGTTTTATATCTGTGAAATATGTCATAGGTACTTTAGTAGGGATTGCATTGAATCTATAAATGGTTTTGGGTAATATGGCCATTTTGATGATGTTAATTCTTCCAATCCATGAGCATGGTACATGCTTCCATTTGTTTGTGTCTTCCTTAATTTCTTTCTTCAGTGTTGTGTAGTTTTCTGAGTACAGGTCTTTTACCTCCTTGGTTAGGTTGATTCCTAGGTACTTTATTTTTCTTGTTGCTATATCAAATGGGATTTTTTTTTCCCTGATTTCTGTCTCTGATGTTTCATTGTAGGTATACAAGAATGCCTTTGATTTCTGAGTATTGACTCTGTATGGTCAAGATTTCTTAGATACCAGAAGAGCAAATTATTATGAGAATTCAATAACAGTATGAACAACAAAATAAGGGTATTTTTCAACACACAAAAAGTATAACATCCACTATAAAGGACACATGGACAAAATCAAGGGGGAGGGTGGAGGTGGGGGAGGGAGGGGGGGTTTGGCTGGGGTGGGGTGGAGGGATGGGGAGAAAAGGCACACAACTGTAATTGAATAACAATAAAAAATTAAAATTAAAAAAAAGTATAACATTAATTTAGGAATAAAATTCCAGGTTATCAAAACATTAGAAATGAGGAAGGGAAGTTAAAAGTCTTCTAAAAATCTGGTATTTTGAGGAAAGAGAAGGTTATGTTCAATTTATTATGTTGACAGAAAATTCATATTGGTTATATCACAGTTTAAGGATAACATGTGTAAGGAGGTTGATAAACCATTTGATTTTACTTCATCTATGTTACTAGATTAACAGATAAATATAAAATGGTCCCAAATAGACCCCAACTCAATAGAAGGAGGAATAAGAAAATTAAGGTAAATATAAGATGACCAGGATGAGTGCAGACATGTTAATAACAAAAAGGTGAATGGAATACATTTTTTTTTTTTTAAGATTTTATTTATTTTTTAGAGCAGGGGATGGGATTGAAAAAGAGGGAGAGAAACATTGATGTGTAAAATGTGTGAGGGAAACATCAATCCATTGCTTTCCATGCCCTCAACCAGGGACCTGGTCCACAACCCAGGCATGTGCCCTGGCCTGGAACTGAACTGGCGACCCTTCAGTTTGTAGGCTGACGCTCAACCCTCTGAACCACACCAGCCAGGGCTGAATGGAGTATATTCTGTTAAAAGGCAGGCTCTTAATTCATAACATTTGTCTATAAATGAGGCCCAAAGAAAACTTCTAACCAATGCCAAAAGCAAGAGCTGTACAAGTAACATTCTGTCTACAAAGCAATGAAATAAACAATTAACAATTATACGAAAACCAGCCATATTACTGTAAAGTTTGGAAATCTAAAAAACATGCTTCTACATAGCTTTTGTGCTAAAGGAGAAATAAAATTTGCAAGTGTAGTGATTCCAAACCATAATTATTTAAAACCTGTAGGATGAGGCAAGAATAAGAAAATTCATAAGAAAATTTAAAGCCTTCAAAGCAACCCTCGGGGAAAAAAAAATGACTAAAAATAATTATTAAAACCAAGCATTCAAGATAGAAATAAAGTAAATCCAAAAGAAAGATGGAAGTAAATAAAAAAGCAAAAATTAATGAAAGAGGGGAAATGTAGAAGTTTTAAAATCAAAAGCTGCTTCTTTCAAATATTATTTACTATTGTAAATGTTTGAATTTTCTCTGGATTAATCTTTAATTTTAATGATATTGCGATCAAAATCCTAGAAGGACTTTATTATATGACTTGGCAAGGTAATTCCATCCTACGCTGGGAGAAAAAAAAGTGGGGAGTGGGAGAGTGATGTTCGTTTGTTTTCTCTTTTTCTCTTGCTTTCTAGTAAATACTTTTTTTTTTTTTTTTGATTTATCATTCATTTTATTTTCACTATAACTAAACCGTTAACCTGAAAAGCTATAAATCGACATGGAAAGTAAATTCTTTTTTTTTTTTTTTTATTGTTATGCAATTACAGTTGTATGCCTTTTCTCCCCATCCCTCTACCCCACCCCAGGTGAACCCACCTCCCTCCCCCCTCTCCACCCTCCCACTTGGTTTTGTCCATGTGTCCTTTATAGTAGTTCCTGTAATTCTAGTATACTTTTAAGGTTACATATTTTTCTTTGGGAACCTGCGGTCATGTCTCGTAGGTTTTGCTGAGTGATGCTTTGTCTTTCACTTCTGAGTTAGTCCCTTACAAAAACAGAAATGTGGAAGAGCACGATGAAACCCCTGCTTAACCATCACCAAGCTGCTGCAATTAGTCAGCATGACTTTATTTCATTTGCTCTTTGCTCTTTTTCCTCCACCTCAGACCCCAATTCAAATCTCAGTCAGGACATATTTCCCTTTGTAAATACACCTTTTTTTTTTTTGTTAACCCTAATATGTATTCATTGAATGGGCTTCATTTGTTTGATCTTGTGATTACTAGTTTGTTGATTACTTATGCTAAGTGTATCAGTCCATTTCTCCTTGTATTTTGAATAGTTTTTGCAGTTAACCATGTCAGGTGCATAAAGGTTGTTCTTCCAGATTGGATTCTTTTTAAAAATAATAGTAACTTTCTCATGATGGTTTTTACTTGAATTCAGTTTTTGTTAAAAATGTATTGATTTGAGAGAGACACAGACAGACAGACATCGATTTGTTATTCCACTTATTTATGCATTCATTGGTCGCTTCTTGTTGTGCCCTGATGGCTAGGGGCTGGGATCTAACCTGCAACCTTGGTGTATTCGGATGATGCTCTAAACAACTGAGCTACCTGGCCAGGCCTGGGTTTTTTTTTTCCTGGTGCTATTGTTATTCCCTTTTTTTGTGGTTAATGTTTGTGCAGTTTATACAGTTTTTAATCGTTTTTTGAAAATGATTTTATTTATTTATTTTTAGAGAGAGAGGAAGGGAGGGAGAAAGAGGGAGAGAAACATCAATGTGTGGTTGCCTCTCACGTGCCCCCTCACTGGGGACCTGGCCAGCAACCCAGGCATGTGCCCTGACTGGGAATTGAACCAGTGACCCTTTGCTTCTCAGGCCAGTGCTCAATCCACTGAGCTACACCAGCCAGGGCTACATTTTTTTTTTTTCCTTTAATTTTTAATCTTTTAAGTTGGTTTTTGGAATGCAGTGTCTCATTAGACCACATACACAGCTGGATCACTTGTTTGCATATTTTGGTCTTTAAACCTATTCTGAGAGTCTGTAATGTCAGTAAGAATATTTAATTCTTGTCTGTTTAATCGTATTTTATTTTAATTCCTGTATGTGTGTGTCTGGCTTTCTCCTTCCTTTCTTTGTGTTGGTTTATCAGATTTTCTATTTATCAGGACAGTATTCATTCTATTTTAGTCTTATAATGGTTGCCTTTACATTTTAATTTTTTTTACTTGTTAAAATATTTTGTTTTTTGAGAGTCATATTTCAAAGTGAGTCAACAGTTAAAAGGTACAGAAGTATATTCAGTGCAAAACGTCTCCAAATCAGGTCTCCAAAACCTAGTTCTGTCTCACAGCTCAACGCTGATTAGTTGCTGGTGTTTTTTCCTGAGAAAATCAGTGTCTATAGAAGGAAATCATACATATGCATACACACATATTTTCCTTCAACAGACTTGCTTTCAAATTTCTCTTAATAATTTGAAAAACTTCCTTACATATTTTGAAGTAGGCATCTAAATTTTTTCATAAAAAATTAAGTAGCAAAGATATATCTAGTGTGTTGTAAATATTGACATTTAAAAATTGTTGTCACAATTCTGTTGGAAAAGAAATATTGCAACAATTTGTTCACCATTGCAGGTTAAAAAAATGCAAGAACAAACTAACAGTTTGAAATTTCATGGGATCCCTTTTTCTCTTTGCGCTCCTTTCCATTTTGTTTTCTCCACAGAATTTCAACGTGACATATTTTATGTTTGAAAGGTTTCATTATCGTCATCATGTCATTCTCTGTAACAAAAAATAGTATGTATAAATTAAAATGTAAAAATCGTTTATTTCTTTTGTGTCCATAAGGCTCAGAGTCTTAATTTCTTTTGGATTTATTATAGTTACATTACAAATGTTATAAAAATTTTGATGACTACTAAACATAAAAATACATTTTTATTGGAAATCCTCTCTTAATCAGATGGATGGGGCTTGCTGTCATCCGTATTATACTATAATGAGTCCTTGCATTAATGCAGTTCGTTGCTAGAATGAAGAATGTGGCAGGGTTTGGCATTGATTCCGTTCCTGTTTTTTGTGTTTATAGATGTAGGTTCTGACAAAATTTGTTCATCTAAGTAATGGATGAAAATAGTGGAGTTTTGCTCATTTATTGATTTATCAAATATATTTTGATAAATATATGTTCTGGACACACTCCTGTGCTCTGGGGATGGGCCGGGAACAAAGCAGCAGAAATCCCTCTCCTCAGAGCTTACAAATTACCTCATTCTTTGTTCTTCTGAGTTGTATGTGAAAAATCAAATCGCGGTTTTACATCAAAAGTGATTTTTGAACCACTACCACCATCACCCGAAAGAACCACCACCCACCACCACAAGAAATTTTAAAAACAAAGTGATTTTTGAAATAATTCAGCAACTGACAATTTTATTAGGACGTCCTTCATTTTTTGCTGAAAGCAAAGAATTTGAAACTATCAGGCTTGGAAGAGGTTTCTTAACCAGTCGTTAGAGTCACTCATGGTCTCATTTTCTGAAAAGCACATTAAAAAAGCCTTACCAAGACCTAACAAATGGCTGCTAATTATACTTTTTGCTCTTTGATCTATAGGGATTGTGTCACCTACAGTTCTGTCAGGGAAACAGAACCAGTTGGAGATATATATATATATATATATATATATATATATATATATATATGTATGTATGTATGTATGTGTATATATATATGTATATATGCATTATACACATACACAGGTATATTCTCCAACTGGTTTATATAAATATATACAAAGATTCAGTGCAAGTAATTGGCTCATACGATTGTGGGGGTTGGCCAGCCAATTCTGAAATCTGACTGGCAAGTTAAGCAGGTGGAATTTGGGCTTCAGAGAAACCCGAGTTTCCCTGGTGAGGCCTTTCAACTGATTGATGAGGCCCACTCAGATTATTAAGGATAATCTCCTTTGCTTAAAATCAGCAGATGTTAATTGCATCTATAAAGTATTTTCACAGCAACATCTAGATAACAATTTGAATAACTGGAATATAGCCTTGCTAATTCAACAGAATTAACTATCATAGGGACCTTATTTAAACCGATATACTTACAAATGTTTGGAAAAATTGAAATAATGTTCATTTAAATATGCCTTTGTATTTATGTCTGATAAAGTGTTCAAATCTCGCCCTGGCTGGTGTGGCTCAGTGGTTGAGTGCTGGCCTGCGAATAAGAGGATCGTCGGTTCAATTCCCAGTCTAGGGTACATCCCTGGGTTGCAGGCCAGGTACCCAGTAGGGGGCGCGCAAGAGGCAACCACACATTGTTGTTTCTCTCCCTGTCTTTCTCCCTCCCTTCCCCTCTGTCTAAAAATAAATAAAATCTAAAAAAACAGAAAAACACTATAAAAAATGTTCAAATCTTATGTATGTCCTAAAAATACATTTAAATATGATATGTAAATTGACATATAAAGCATTTAAATATATTTTCATCAGATTGTTGGAACTGTAGATTTAATTTTTCCATTTATGGAAAATAACTGCCAGTAAACCTTAATGGCTAAGCCAGTCCTTATTGACAAACCAGGCAGCTAAAACACCCTGACATTCCGTCAGAAAGTCCGACTCCTTTTTCCAGTTTCACTAGATGAGTACTATGCATTTGCAAGGCAACTGTCTTCTGAATTCTAAGAGAGACTCCTGGATAAAGCTCAAAGCCTTGCTGTGATGCACTAAGGCCTTCTGAGTGTTTTGTTTGTTTTTTTACAGATGCTCTTTGTTTTTTCATTTTGTTATGACTGGTTTTCAGGAGCTGTGCATTTTCTTGACCACCATTCACTGTTTGGAAAAAGTGAAGTCTTTAAGTGAAAATTGTTCATTTATCTACCTATTGATTGATTGGCAGGTAGATGCCTGATGCCATAGTCTAAAATATTTTTTAATTCACAACACCCTAACACATGGGCAAAATGCCTCAATTCTAATACACACTTCTTTGTTACTGAAGTGTGTGTAAGATGCAAAACTCGACTGTGTGAGTTTATGCTATCTTGGTTAAAGAGGCTTCAGTTGTCTCTTTGCTTGGTGCCCATGGGGAGTTGATTCCCTGTGGCTGTGCCCCACTCTAAGATTCAGGGCGGTTGAGAGAAGGGCGTTGGGGTTGAGAACAGAAGGATCAGCCGATGCCGTGACCCTGTGCTAGTTCTCGGGTAGATCAATAGGAACTAGTACATGTGAAAGTTGATCTGAAAAATTGACTTCCTCAAACCTGTGTTTGTGTGTACCTGTTGAAATGTCTTCAGATACCCTCAGAGGGGCATGGGTTCACCTTTTGAAGCCTTCCGATACACTGTGCCGCTTTTCCTGGGCCTTGTGTTTTTCTTATCTTGGAGAATCTTTCATATCAGTAACTTTCTTTTAATGGCTACATCGAGTGACGTACTGTAGTAATTTAACCACTCCTACTGGTGGAGGATGGTTAAATTACCATGGTTAAATGGATGGGTGTACTCATACCGTTTAGCACAGGTATGAGTACAGCATCTATATTTAGCATAGGTTCTTAGAATGGTGGTTGTGGGGGCAAAAGATTGTGCCTTGTGATTTTGGTGGATACTGCCAAATTGCCTGCCTCAGATAGGGCACCAGTCTACACCTGCCAGCAGTGAGTGCGTGTCCGTTCCCTTCCATCCTAACCGCTACAGTTTGCTGTCAGGCTTTTGGTCTCTACTAACTTAATAGGCGGGAAATGATATTTTGGTGTAGTTTTATTTTTCTGTTTCTTATGAAAATGTGACTTTCTTATAAAAGCCACTTACATTTTTCTGCTGTGATTTGTTTCATATCCTTTGCCTATTTTATATTGATTTTAACTTTCGCTAAGTTAATTTGTAGGGAAACAATCTTTGGTTAACTCAGTAAAGGAAAAAAAGAAAATCAAATACCCTTACATTTAACCAGACATGTTTAACCTTATATTTTGCCCCTCCTCTTAGCACAAGGAAATAAATTTAGCTCACATTTTCTTCTTTCCTTGTCCTCTCCACTCCCTTGTTGAAACTACACAGCATGTAGTTCTAGATTTTTACTAAATAATAGTAATGACTTAATAATAATAATACATAGCACCAGACACTATTCTAAGTGCTTTTACACATAAGTTCATCTCCCATTACATAGCTGCTCTTCAAGATTTACTTGTTTAGGTTTACTTGTTTGTTGCCTCTCTACTGTTTCTTGTATCCACGCCATCATTATTTTTGAATTACATTTGTGTTTTGTCTTGCTGAAATATGTTCTCATCTAAATTTTTTTCCAGAAAGCGCCTGTGGGTGGTAAACTTATTAAACCTTTGCATTCCTTAAAAATGTTTTTATTTTACCATCACACTCCACTGCAAGTTTGAATTTTATAGAATTCTAAGTTCAAAATAGTAGCCTCTCAGAATTTGAAGCAGCCTTGGCTGGAATGCTCACTGGATTGAGCGCCGGTCTGCAAACCAAAAGGCTGCATATTTGATTCCCAGTCAGGACACTGCCTGGGTTGGGGGCCAAGTCCCCAGTTTGGGGCGTGTGCGAAGCAACTGATCTATATCTCTTGCACATTGCTGTCTCTCTCTCTCTTTCTCTCTTCCTCCCTTCCCCTCTCTCTAAAAGTAAATAAAATCTTTTTTTTTTAAGATTAAAACAAAAAAGAATTTTGAAGCAGTTGCATCACTTCTGGAATACAGTGTCCTTGATAAGTCTGTTGTCTCCTTGTCCTGGTGGCTCAGTTGATTAGAGTGTCATTGATATGCTAAGGTTGTGGGGTCAATCCCTGGTCAGGACACATACAGGAAGCAACAAAATTTATAAATAAGTGGAAAGACAAATTAGTGTTTCTCCCTCTCTCTCTCTCTCTCTCTCTAAAATCAATTAAAAATAAAAAGGTCTGATAGTCAATCTCATTCTTGCTCTTTTGTAGGTAATAATTGTTTTCCTCTGGAAGTTTTTCTTTTTTAGAATTGGTGTCCTGAAATTATCATAATATGTCTACATTTTGGATTTATTTCAGTAACCATTCTATGCATTTCTGGTGAATATGTTAGTATTATCGAGGACCTTTAATTACTTTTTAGCTTAGGGATGTTTTCTTCTAACATTATTTATTTATTTATTTATTTATTTATGTTTAGACAGAGGGGAAGGGAGGGAGAAAGAGGAAGAGAGAAACATCAATGTGTGGTTGCCCCTTGTGTGCTCCCTACTGGGGTACCTGGCCTGCAACCCAGACATGTTACCCTGACTGGGAATCGAACCAATGACCTTTCTGTTCTCAGGCCAGTGCTCAATCCACTGAGCCACACCAGCCAGGGCTGATTTCTGTTTCTCTGTTGTCCCTCTGTCCTCTGTTCTCTTTATGGAATTCCTAGTAACAAAAGTTTGTGACTTCTGTTAACTTGATCTCATTCTTTAATTTCTTAGAAATTTATGTGGCTTACTAGGATAATGCTTTGATATAGTACTCCAACTTACTTTTGTGATTAGTATCTTATCTCTTCTCAGATGTTTTTAGCTCATTTGTTCAAATTATAATACTTCCAAGAGGAATACCAAGGAGAGAAGGAAAAATAAAGCAACAATAGAAAGTTGCCCTGGCATTTGAAGAACTTTTTTCTTATTTCTAATGTTTGTACTTTGACCACAAATTTTGTTAGCAAGGATAAGTCTAAACATATTTTATTACTAGATTGTCTGTTGTATTTTTCTTATGAAGTTTGACATTATGAGAACATAGCCCATAATTCTGTTGTTTCTCAGGCTATAAAGTGCATACATACATGCCTGACAGGCTATAAAGTGCAGCCTGACACTCTCCTTTTCTGTACCCAGGGGCAAACCTGGCTCATCTGAGCCCTAACTTTGCCCCTGGAGACCCTTCTCAGTTCTTCCAGGCAGCTACTACCAGTTAATTGGAGTTGGCACAAAAAAACCTATTCTCTTTCACAGCATTAAAAGTAATAAACATTCAGCCCTGGCTGGTGTGGCTCAGTGGATTGAGTGCCGGCCTGTAAACCAAACATTGCTGGTTCAATTTCCGGTCAGGGCACATGCCTGGGTTGTAGGCCAGGTCCCCAGTTGGGGGCTAGTGAAAGGCAACTGATGAATGTACCGGTGGATGTACGTCTTGCACATTGATGTTTCCCTCCCTTCTCCTCTCTCTAAAAATAAATAAAATCTTAAAAAAAATAATAACAGACATTCAGCCCTGGCCAGCACAGCTTAGTAGTGGTTAGAGCATTGTCTGGTAACCGAAGGGTTGCTGGTTCGATTCCCGGTCAGAACACATGCCTAGTTTGCAGGTTCATCCCCAGTGCTGACGTGGGCCGCATGCGGACCCCCTGTCTGGGTACTTACCAAGGCAACCAGTCGATGCTCCTCTCCCATCAGTGTGTCTCTCTCTCCCTTCCTCTTTCTTTCTAAGAAAACAAATGGAATTGCCCTTGGGTGAGGATAAAAATAAAAGTAAAAAATATTCGTTTATAAGGACACTTTTATCTTGCTGTTTTATATATAATGTTTTTATTTTTGTGAATGACATTTTATAATTAGCAGTTATGGCAAGTTTGTGTCTCATTAACCAGATTATTATCAACTGTAAATATTACAAAGGTTTATTATTTGACAAGCTAATTGTTTTATGATAACACATTTTCTTATTGATCTGTAACTTTGAATGTTAATGATTGTTATTATCTTTTTAAACAAAGCAAGTACTATATTAGTACTTTAAAATTGATGTCACATTGCTTATTGGTTGTTAAATGAGGCATTCTGAAGATAAGTTAGCTTCTTTAAAGGCCTTTTATTAGTTAGCTTTACTTAGTTTGTAGGTTGGAATGTTATAGACTCATGTTTTATATTTGATTAGTTGAATAAAAATCAGTTTTGTAGTCAGTATCTAATTTAAGATTTTCCACAGATTATGTTTTTAAAAATAATTTTTGCCTTGAAGTGCAGTATAAATACTGAATTCTGTAGCTTATTCCTGTTGCCTCTATTTCTAATAGTGCTTTTACCATTAAATATTGCCTTTATTGAGAATAGTGCAAAGTAAGTTTTCGTTTAGCATTTCAAGCCACAGAATTTTAGATCTGGCAGGACCTTATAGAAAGTCTGTTGGAACCCTCTCTATTTCACAGCTGAGTCCTTGACCCAGTCAGTGTTAGCTGGATGGACTTATATTCTGCCCTTTGCTTGCTCCTTTTCTGTGTTTTGTTTATCTATCTCCATAAGATATATTTTAGAGAAGTTAAATATGAATATACTCCATTTTGTATTTGGCCAAATTGGCACTGTGGAAAAACGGATTCTGGAGTCACACCTGGGTATTAATACTGGTTCTATTTAGCAGCCATGTGGCCTTAAGCAGACAGATTAACTTTGCTGACTTTAGTTTCTTCACCTTTATAAGGCTCGCTAATACTTTCTACCTTATGACCCTCTATGTCTTGAGGGTTATTGTAGGAATTACATGAATAAAGTGTCTGGTAAATTATGAGATGTGCAGAAAATGGTAGCTCTCTTTTTTCAGTTTCTCGTTAACATTTTGGGGTTTTTTATACGTATCTATTACTTATTTTTATGTTCTTTAAATTGAATTTATTGGGGTGACATTGGTTAATAAAATTGTATAGGTTTCAGGTGTACAATTCAATAATATGTCAACTGTATATCATGTTGTTTGCGTGTTCACCACCCAGGTCAAGTCTCCTTCCGTCACCATTTATCCCTCCTTCACTCTTTTCCGCTTCCCTCCACCGCCCTTTCCCTCTGGTAATCACCATACTGTTGTCTGTGTCTGTGAGGTTTTTTTTTCTTAATCCCTTCACCTTTTTCACCCAGCCCCTTAACCCACTTCCCCTCTGATAGCTGTCAGTCAGTTCTCTTGTCCATGAGTCTGTTTCTATTTTGTTTGTTAGTTCTTTGTTCATTAGATCCCACATATAAGTGAAATCGTATGGCACTTGTTTCTCTGACTGGCTTATTTCACTTAGCACAGTACTCTCCATGTCCAGCCATGTTGTTGTAAATGGTAAGATTTCCTTTTTTTTCTTTTTAAGGCTGACTAGTATTTCATTGCGTAAATGTACCACTGCTTTTTTTCCACTCCTCTACTGATGGTCTCTTGGGCTGTTTCCATTGCTTGGCTATTGTAAACAATGCTGCAATAAACACAGGGGTGCATATCTTTTGAATTAATGTTTCGGATTTCTTTGGGCATATACCCAGAAGTGGAATCACTGGGACATAACGATGTTCCACTTTTAAGTTTTTTAGGTAACTCCACACAGCTTTCCATGGTGGCTGCTCTAGTCTGCATTCCCACCAACAGTGCACAAGGGTTCCCTTTTCTCCACATCCTTGCCAGCACTTGTTGTTTATTAATTTATTGATGATGGCCCTTCTGACAGGTGTGAGATGGCATCTCATTGTGGTTTTAATTTGCATTTATTTGATTTTTAGTGATATTGAGCATCTTTTCATGTATCTATTGGCCATCTGTATGTCCTCTTTGGAGAAGTGTCTCTTGAAGTCCTTTGTCCATTTTTTAATTGGATTGTTTGTTTTTTTGGTGTTGAGTTGTGTAAGTTCTTTATAAATTTTGGATATTAATCCCTTGTCAGATGCATCTTTGGCGAATATGTTCTCCCATTCAGTGAACGGTCTTTTCATTTTGTTGATGGTTTCCTTTTCAGTGCAAAAGCTTTTTAGTTTGATGTAGTCCCATTTGTTTATTTTTTCTTTTGTTTCCCCTGCCTGAGGAGATTTATCAGAAAAAATACTGCTACAAGAAATGTCAGTGACAGAGTCAGAAACCAATCTGGATTTGACCTTTTATTGGGCATTAGGTGCTTACCAAATGTAATGGTTGAAGGAACAGATCCGAGGCGGGGCCCCTGGAGGACTCCCAGAACAATGCAAAGAATTGACCCACACAGAAAGCTGGTTCTTCTGAAACCTTTTTTGGAGCTAAGCTAGCAGCATGCTTTTTCAGTTGCCCCTGAAGGAAGTTGGAAAATGGTTACCCAAAAGCCTCAAGTTGGAAAATGTTCACCTGAAAGTCATATCAAGAAGCTGTTGCCAATCTCTTTCTTGACCCTGGGAACTTGGAGAATGGACACATTGCTGCATAAAAGCCTCACCTTTTCAAGTTTTCCTGCTAATGGCTAAGAGTCTCAGGAAGATGGCCCCCACCTCATAGCCTCCAAGTACATCTAATGCCAGTTTTCATGCACTGTTTGGGAGTTAGAACTAGAGCTAGAAATCTCACACCCAGTTATTTTCAGGGGACTGTTCTCATTCCAAAGGTTTATTCTTTATTCACTCAAAATATAATTCATCTCAATGTAAGCAGATGTCTGGAGTGCTCCGATGTTAGTAGTGACCAGACACTGTCCCTGCTCCCAGAAAGCCTGATAGGGGACTTCTAAAGTGACACCAAACGCCTTTAGGAAATGATCATTCATAAGTTTGAGTACCTTAGTTACCTATGCATTTTATAGTAAAAGAGAATTGTTTCATGACAGTTTTTAAAGATTTTATTTACTTTTAGAGAGATGGGAAGGGAGTAGAAGAGGGAGAGAAACATTGATGTGAGAGAGAGACATTGACTGGCTGCCTCTCACATTCGCCAAGAGCGGGGACTGAACCTGCAACCCAGGCATGTGCCCTGACTGGCAATTGAACCATTGACCCTTTGCTTCTCAGGCCAGTGCTCAATCCACTGAGCCACACCAGCCGGGGCACAAATTCCTTTCTTAAAGAGCCAAGCAGGCATCTGTGGCATAATGCAAATTCTAGGCCACACATCCAGAGGTTCTCCATCCTTTTTCCTGTTACCATGTTTTCTTCATCTAAGATGTAAGAAGGGTCTCTTTACTTTATTCTTTGTGTGCAATAAATATAATTTTAAAGCACCAAAGAGAACCTTACTTATTTATCTTCCAATTTTCTTGGCATCCAGGTGTGGTTTTTTCTGATTCTAGAGGACAAAGGCAGAACAAAAGATCATAGCTGGTGTCAAAATTGCCTCTGCATTACACAACAGATAGAAATCATTTTTTAAAAAATAGTCTTATGCTTCCTGTCAAGATGGAGACAAAGGTAAACACGCTTCACCTCATTGCGCAACCACAGAAAGAATTACAAATAGACCTCAGAACAAGTAATACCCAGAACCGTCAGAAAATTGAGCTGTATGGAAGTCTGACAACCCAGGATTTAGTTTTTTTATGTTTTAAAGATTTTATTTTTTGTATTTTTAGAGAGAGGGGAAAGGAGGGAGAAAGATAGGGAGAGAAACATCAATGCGTGATTGCCTCTCATACATCCCTTACTGGGGACCTGGCCTGCAGCCGAGGCATGCGCCCTGGCTGGCAATAGAACTGGCACCCACCTTGGTTCGCAGGCCGGCACTCAATCCACTGAGCCACACCACCCAGGGCTGAGTGAACATTTTCATATTGTGGGATTTGTGAGTTTTTGTGGCAAGTTTGTATACATAGCTGGTTAGCCAAATTTACTTTGCATTTAAGAGTATGGGTAATTTATGTGGGTGAAACTGAAATTCCTAACAGGATTCATTTCCAACTAGTAGAAAAAATTACTGCAGGTTAGGCTGTTATTGGGAAGACCTTCCTAGGGATAACAAAATAAAATACTTTACTTCCTGTTTCTGTGTAATTCCTTTTGCCTTTTTTATTTTTAAAATTCTCTTAACCTTTTTCATTTTTAATTTTCAGTTACAGTTGGACTACAATATTATATTAGTTTTAGGTGTATACT
This sequence comes from Desmodus rotundus, assembly GCF_022682495.2. Classification (NCBI taxonomy): domain Eukaryota; kingdom Metazoa; phylum Chordata; class Mammalia; order Chiroptera; family Phyllostomidae; genus Desmodus; species Desmodus rotundus. The sequence continues at coordinate 122,124,174 of NC_071391.1, forward strand.
CCAGTGATTAGACATTATATAACTTACTAAGTGATCATCCCAATAAATCTTGCACCCATCTGACACCATACATAGTTTTTAGAACCTTCTTGACCATATTCCCTATGCTGTATTTACATTCCCATGATTACTCTGTAACAATCACTTTGTACTTTCCCCCCGCCCCCAAATTTTATTTACTTATTTTTAGAGAGAGGGGGAAGGAGGGAGAAAGAGAGGGAGAGAAGCATCGATGTGGGAGAAAAACATCGATTGGTTGCCTCTTGCATTCCTCCAGCCACGGAACCTGCCTGCAACCCAGGCATTTGCCATGTCCGGGAACTGGCGACCTTTCGATTTGTGAAGATGATGCCCAACCCAATGGGCTACGCAGGTCAGGGCCAGTTTGTATTTCTTAATCCCTTCACCTTTTATACCCATCTCCCCAACACCCTTCCCATCTAGCAACAGTCAGAATGTTCTCTGTATCTATGAGTCTGTTTCTGTTCTGCATTTTAGAATTCAGTTGTTGATATATATCTATTTATTGTGATTTTATTGTTCATACTGTTCTTCTCTCCTCTTCTGGCACCCCCATGATGCCAATGTTGGTTTACTTGAAGTTTTCCCAGAGGTTCCTTACACTACCCTCATTTTCGGGGGTTCCTTTTTCTTTTTGCTGGTCTGATGGGTGTCTTGTGCTTCCTTTTACTCCACATCACTGATTTGATTCTTGCCTTCATCTTCTCTACTGTTGATGCCCTGTAAATTATCCTTTATTTCAGTTAGTGTATCCCTCATTTCTGATAGGTTATTTTTTTGTTGTTGAGATTCTCATAAGTTTATTTAGCATCCTGTGACCAATATTTTGAATTCTGCATCTCGATTGCAGATTGCATCTACAGTCTGCTATCTGTAGGTTGCTGTCTGTTTTCGGTTTAGTTCTTTTTTGAGATTTTTGTTCTGTTCTTTCATTTGGGACATGTCTCTTTGTCTCCTCATTTTGGCAGCCTTCCTGTGTTTGTTTCTACGTATTATGTAGAGCTGCTATATCTCTTGGACTTGGTAGAGTGGCCTAATGTAGTAGGTGTCCTGTCGGGTCCAGTGTCACAATCTCCCCATTCACCCGAGCTAGGCACTCCAGGTGCCCCCAACCCTGTGTTGTCTCTATACTCTCTCCTCTTGTAGTTGAGCTTTGATTGCTGTTGGCACATCAGGCCAATCAGCTGCAAGGACTGGCTGTGAACACTCACCACCAACCTTCCGACCACTATGGAGGATCATCTGTATTGGAGACCACCCCACAGAGCAGAACTTACTTCAGCAGGGTGGGTCTGAAAGTTGGGTGGGGCAGGGCCTCAGGGAATAGCCAGAGTTGGGCAAACAGTGTGAGCCCAGTTGATGGAGTCTCAAATATGGCCAACCAGGTCTGTGGGGGAAGGCTCATCAGAGGAACAGTGCCCTGTGCCAGAACACCTATCTGGGAGAAATTGGTCCCCAGCTCCCACCCTGATGCTGAACAGTTCTCCTCTGTATGTCTCTGGTACCTTTCAAGCTGCTGCCCCCATGCAGGAGCTCAGAGGGAGTGAATGGGAGTTAGTCCGAGTTCAGAGCTTTAAGAGGAACTGCTGGAGAGGGACTCCAGCAGCCTCCTGTACCTAAGCTCAATCCCCACTGGTTTTTACAGCCAGAAGTTATGGAGACTGACTTCCCAGCACTGGAACCCTGGGCTGGGCGGCATGGTGTGGGGCTGGGACCCATCACTCCTCAGGGGTACTTCCACAGGGGAGATACCCCTCTGGATTTTTATCGGCCACACATGGGTATGGGACCAACCTGTCAGTCCTGTGTTTCTCCTATCAGTCTCCTGTGGCTTTTAATTCCCTAGTTGTAGGACTTATATTCAATTTGGTTGCAGGTGGTTCTGAATGATGGTTGTTCTGTAGTTTTGTTGTAATTTTGTTGTGGTTGTGGGAGGAGGCAAGTGCTGTGTTTGCATACACTGCTTTTTTGACCAGAAGTCTCTTTTTTGCCTTTTAAGTGTAGTATGTTGACTCCTTTGCTGGTTTTCATAGCTGGAGAAAGAAATTTATGTTCTTTTGTTGAGGTCATTTTCAGATTATTCAGTACCGTATACCTTTGGGGAAATGTTTTCTGTATTTTTCCTCATTTATTTGAAGTGACTTTTTAAAAACTCACTTCTGATTGTATCCCTTTTCATATAAATGACTGTAAATAGGAAAGGAAAGGATGACAGGATTATAAGAAATTTTTAGAAATTAATGAAGCTTATTATTGAAAGACTCACAGAAGGAAATACACTGCAGAAAATATCTGAAAGAAATGTAGTTGTATGTTCTGGCTAGTGTGACTCAGTGGATCGAGTGCCAGCCTGCGAACCAATGGGTCACTGGCTCGATTCCCAGTCAGGGCACATGCCTCAATTGAGGGTCAGGTCCCCAGTTGGGGGTACACAAGAGACAACCACACATTGGTGTTTTTCCTCCCTCTTTCCCTCCCTTCCTCTCTATAAAAATAAGTCTTTAAAAAAAAATGTAGTTGTAATCCTGTACTCTGTGATTGATTCATGTTTTTTATTTTGCGTATGGTAGACTGTAAGTTTCCTTACCCTTGGTTTCCACACTGAATGATAGGCTTGTGTTTCTTAATTGATAATTATATCTCACATAATTCACAAGTTTAAATCCAGTGCATCATTGTCAAATTATTTTAGATTATTTATTAGTTTGTAGAAAAATGAATTTTTCTTCATGCCTTTTTTTCATTGAATGATTTATAGTTTTTAAGGTTTTTAATAAGTATTTCCAAAGAGTCTTCTATAAAGCATGAATCAATTTTACTTTCATACTTTGTTGTCATTTAGTTCTCTCCTATATTTTCTTGTAGAAGTTGTATGGTTTTAAATTTAACATTTAATTTATGAATCATTTTTAGTTAATTTTTGTATGTAGTGCAAGGCTCAGATTCTAAGTTTTTGTTTTTGTTTGGCTCACACATATCCAATTGGTACAGCACCATTAGTTGAAAAGGTATTCTATCTCCATTATATTGTTTTATGCCTTTGTCAGATCAGTTGGTCATATATGTGTGGTTCTTTTCTGGACTCTTTTTTTCTGTTCCATGGATTCACGTTGTTGCTCTTCTTTTCCCTAACATACATGCTTTTGATTATTGTAGGTTTCTAGTACTTTTTGAAATCAAGTAATGTTAGCCCTCTAACTTTGATTTCTCTTTTTGAGAGTTGTTTTGGTTATTGTAGACCCTTGGTATTTCCACGTGAATTTTAGAATTGGCTTGTCAATTCTCTGCAAAAAAGCTTGCTGGCATTTTGATTGGGATTGTGTTAAGTCCATTGATCAATTTGAGGAAAATTTATATCTTTACAACATTGAGTCTTCTAACCTATGAATACAGTGCGTTTCTCAGTATCGGTTCATTCCTTTTTATTGTTCAGTATGATACCATTGTATGGATGTACCACAATTTGTTTATCTACTCACCTGTTGGTAGACGTTTCAGTTGTTTCCAGTTTTTGGCGAATAGAAAGTTGCTCTGAACATCTGTGCACAAGTCTTTGTGCAGACGTGCGAGCATACTCTTGGTTTGGAGTGGAATGACTTTATCATATGGTAGCGGTATTTCACTTTTTAAGAAACTGCAAACTGTTTGCAAACACGATCGTGCAGTTTTATTTCTCCATCAGCAGTATAGGAGAGTTCTGGTTTCTTCACATCTCTGCCAGTCTTTGGTATGGTCATCTTTGTAATTTCAGGCCTTCCAGTAGGTATTTAGCAGACATTGTAAGCTGTACTTTTTACGTCCTTGATATTTTTGTATTCTTATAAATCTTTTAGAGCTTTGTCCTGGGATCCACTTAAGTAACTTGAAAACTGTTTGATCTTTTTGGTTGTTGTGCTTATGATTTTGTTAAGTGGGTATGGAGCTGTTGGCATTCAGTCTAGGGCTGATTGTTCCTAATACTTAGGCAATACCTTTCCATAAACTCTACCAGCACATTGTGAATTGTGATTTTTCCCAGTGTGGCTGTTTGGGAATAAGTCTGTTCATGGCTGTGTGTGAGCACTGGGCAATGTCCCTCTGATTCTTTCCTTGGCTCCCGCTAGTTTTCTCGCATGCATTCACTCATTGGTACTGTGCTTGAGGAGCACCCTCTGAAGTCTCCAGGTTTTCTGTTTTCCTGGTTCTCTGTCTTCTGAACTCTAGTTGGTTTGGTTTTCTTCGTCTCTCAGCTTTGTCTCCTCAAATCTAGGGGTCTGTCATGCTCTGCCTCAGTTTCCCCTCCTTGCACTGTTGCCGGGAAACTCAAGGGAGCAAGCAGGGCCAATGTTAGGGCTCAGCTTCTTTGCTTCTTCTCTCTCAGGGACCAGTGTTCTTGTCTGATGTACAGTGATCCAGTGTTGAGAAAACTGGTGTTTCATGTATTTTGTCTTCCTCTAAAATAATTTATTAATTTGTAATTGTTTTGGTTGTTTCAGACAGGAAGGTAGATCTGGTCCCTGTTATTTCATTTGTCTGAAACAGGAATTCTAGTAATTGTAAAAAAAAAAAAGTTTTAATTGAGGTATAAAATGCAGTGGAATGGGTAAAGTGTGAAGGTCAGTAAGTGTGTCCACATGTATGTGTTTCTGTTGCCACCATTCAGATGAAGATAGACAAACTTTCTAATACCCCTGCAAGTTCCCTCCTGCCCGTTCATCGTCATTACTACCCTCTTCCTCCTCAGGTGAGTATGGTTCTGATCTATGTTGCTGTTAGTTTTGCCTGGTCTTTAACTTCATCTGTGCAGAGTACCTACAGTATTTACTCTCTTTTTGCCTATTTTCACTCAGCACCATGTCTGTGGCATCCATTTATGTTATTGCTTGTTTTTAGTTACTCATTTTACTGTTGATGGGTGTTGAGTGATGCTTCTGGCTTCTGTGGAAAAAGCTGCTGTGGACGTTCTTGCGCAAGTCTTCTGTTGTACTTCAGCTCTCGTTCCTCTTGGTGAATGCCTGGGAGTGGAATTGCTGGTTCATGGAGTGGGTAATAAATGTACTTTGGCACTATTGCCAAAAAGTTTTCTAAAGTGGTTGAACCAATTTTCACTTCCTCTGTTTTAATGTATGGGAATTCCAGTTGGCTTTTGCTCTTGATGAGACTGGTATTTTCAGTCCTCTAAATTTTAGCCATTGTGGCACCACAGGGCTTCTTTTAGTAGGCCAAAGCATAATACTTGGGTTGAGTAATACAAGGGCTAGTTCACCAGCTGTACTGGTTTGCCTGGTACTGAGGGACAGTCTGAACTTAGGAATTTCAGTTTTAAAACCAGGACAGTTTCAGTCACCCTAAATGAGGCTCTCAGCTGATTTAGTCAGCAGGATATGAAAGTAAAAGCAGGAAATTCATACAGTCAAACTAAGCCCAAGTGCAGATAAGGACCTGGGCCAGCTGTATTCTCTAGTTAAAAAAGCAGGGACCCACCCAACTTACCCACCTTTTTTCTTTGGTCTGGGCTTAAACTGTGTTTCTTTAAGAAGGCTCTGCTGGCCCCTCAGGTTACAGTAGTTTTTTCCTCTGTCATACTTCTGGAATACCTTACATGATTTATAATATTTATGACACTTGGAAATATATATTCTTGTGTGTAATCCTGAATCAACTATAATCTTTATCAGGGGGGGGACTTAAAAAATATTTTATTTATTTACTTTTAGAGAGAAGGGAAGGGAGGGAGAAAGAGCAGGAGAGAAACATCAATCAGTTCCCTCTCGCACACTCCACCAACAGGGGACCTGGCCCACAGCCCAGCCCTGTGCCCTGATTGGGAGTCGAACGGGAGACTTTTTGGTTTGCAGGCTGGCAACTCAATCCACTGAGCCACACCAGCCAGGGCTAAGTAATGTTTTTTTAAAAATGTATTGATTTTAGGGAGAGAGAGGAAAGGAAAAAGAAAGAGAAATATTGATTTGTTGTGCCACTTACTTATGCATTCAGTTGGTTGCTCCTTGTATGTGTCCTGACAGGAGATCGAACCCACGACCTTGGTGTATTGGGACGATGCTCTCAGTAGCTGTGCAACTGGCCAGGGCTTGAAAAATGTTTTAAAATTAATGTTTTGTGATAATGATTCTTAACTGACGCTCAACTGGCCTGACTCTCCCCCAGAGTCTCTAAATCAGAATTTCCATGGGTAGGGTCTGAGTATCTGTTTTTGTTTATAAAAAGTGAAAACATTTAAAATTTGTTTTAATTTTCATATAATTTGCCTTTTAAATTAGGAGCCATTGTTCTGGGAGATAGGAATCGTTTTCCAAATGCCAAAGAAAATCATATTAAAATTTATTTTACAAAAAGTAAGCTTTTTATCTAGCACTGGTAGTCACAGTCCTAAACGATTTATGTATGAGGGAGGAATTAGGTACACATTTTATAAGTGAAAAAACTGAGGATTACAAAGAAGACAGAATTTGCCCAAGGTCACACAACTGGGCAAGTGAGGTGCTAGGCTTTGAATTTAGGTGTGACTCTGAAGCCTGGTCTCCCCCCGCCCCCCCACACCCTGTGTTAGATCTTCAAAGAGCTGCGGAAAGCACCAGAATGCAATGTGAAAAGGAGAACCACCTAACAGTAGCTTTTTGGTGGTTACTCTGAGCAGTATTTTCTGCCATAACTCTGAGTCTATCCTTGCAGCCACCGACTTGAGCGTTAGCTGGTAATTCTTACCTAGTCTGCTGTGAACATTTCTAGAGGTCCCATCTCTTTTATTTACCTTACAAGTAAAAGAGCATGGGCACAAAGATAAATGACCCATCTTTGTTCTCAGGGGACTGTGAGTGACGACTGTAGTGCAAGGCATATTGTGACAAGTACTGAAGCTTGTGTGGGTGACGCTTTGTGGCAAAGAGGAGCGGATTCCTCCAGCTGTAGATTGACCCAGTCTCATGGGTCAGGCACTGAAATCTCAGAGGCTTCTTCCAGCTTTACATTGGATCTTCTTACTGCTGTTAACTTTTCATCCATTCACATCTTCTCCCCACTTACCGCAAGCACTTCTTTATAGAAACATTAGACTCTTAGCTGTTTTCTATTTCTGATCTCCCAGGATGGGCCCCTTTTCTGTTCCCCTCCCTCTCTTTAATCTTCAGAACCAAACTTTATTTGTATTTTTATAAATATATGTTTGTATGTATTTTAGTTATTGATGAATGCTACACAGAATGCCAGTTGAAATTTATGTTTTGTCACGATGACAGAGATGAGGAGAAGGGGGGAGAGGTAAAGAAATGATCACCCACTGTGGCAGCCGTCCCCATAAAGAAGAAAACACCAACGCGGATTAGAGTTTACAGGCAAAAGAAGTGTTTTCTTTCTGTTGGGTACTATTTATTTTTTATTTCAAAGGATTTTTAGGGAGCAGAAAAGAGAGTAATGTAATGCTAAGTACAAACCTACCAGCCAGCTTTTTCTTCTCTTAATATTTTGACATATTTGCTTCAGATTTTTACTGTGCTGTATGTATCCCTCCCTAAGCCTGTTCCCCTCCTGGTTTCCCCATAGGTGAATTGCTGTCTTACTTTGGCTGCTTTTCCATTCGTGTTTTCATGCTTTTGCTGTATATGTGTGCATCTATATAGAGCACTGTTTTTGCATTAAAAAAATGTTATTGTACATATATGTCCTTCTACAGATAGCTTTTCTCCCCTTAATATCAGGTTGAGCTCTATCTATGTTAGTGTGTGGATCTACTTAGCGTTTTTAGCTACTGAACAGAATCCCACCTCATGAGTGTGCAGCAGTCCCCCTTCCCCTCGGTTTCTCTGTTCAGTTTCAGTCACCTGCACTCTGCTACGGTCTGAAATACTATTGGGAAACTCCAGAAATAAGTAGTTACTTTTACAGTGCCCACGGGTCTGAGGAGCATGATGTAATCTGAAGTCTCAGACCTCCCTGCTCTGTCCTGCGCAGGATGTGAATCATCTGTTTGTCCAGTGCGTCCACGCTGCGTGTGCCACCTGTCCCATAGCCACTTTGCAGCTGTCCGGGTTATCAGATCAGCTGTATCGCAGTGTTTGTATTCAAATAACCCTGAATTCACTTAATGCCTCATTCGCATAACTTTTATTACAGTATACTGTTGTAATTGCTCTATTTTATAATTAATTCTTTTTGTTTTTCGCTTACTGTGCCTAATTTATAAATTGAACTTCACCGTAGGTATGTATGTATAGGTAGAAAAAGCATAGTGTGTACGGAGTTTGGTACTCTATGGCTTTAGGCATTCACTAGAGGTCTTAGAACATACCCCCCATGGATAATAGCTGCTACTCTATTGAAATTTATCTAGTCTTTCGACTTTTTGAATTTCATTTGCCCCCACCCTCTTTGTTCAGGTTTAGCCTTTTTCCTTTTTGATATAATTTACATGCCACATAATTCATCCCTTTAAAAAGGTGTACAATGCATGGTTCTTAGTGTATTCACAGATTTGTGCAACCATAACCATTTAATTCCAGGGCATTTACTCCAAAAAAGAAACTTGTACCCATTACAAGCTATTCTCCCATTTCTCGCTTCACCTACCCTCTGGTAACAACTAATCTACTTCCTCTCTCCCTTCCTCTGTAGATTTGCCTATTCTAGACTTTTCATATAGGTGGAATCTTATAATAAGTGATTCTTTGTAACTTTCCCATTCGTGTTTCTTTGGTATGTCTGAAGATTCCTCCATGTTAAAGCATGAATCGACACTTCATTCCTCTTTATGGCTGAACAATAGCCTATTGTATGGATATACTACATTTGTTTATCTGCTTTTTCAGTCAGGAAGACGTTTGGGTTGGCTTTACTTTTTGGCTGTTATGAATAATGCTGCTATGAATATTCGTGTACCAGTTTTTGTGTTGACGTGTGTTCTCACTTCTTCTGGATATATACCTAGCAAGGGAATTTTGTTTGTCATATAGTGACTAGCTGCTGAACTGTTGTACAATGTAGTTGTATCCTTTTACATTTCCACAAATCATATACAAAGATTTCAATTTCTCCATTTTGCAAATGCTTGTTATTATCTTTTAATTATAGTCATTCTGCTTGGTGTGAAATATCTTGTAGTGTTGACTGGAGTTTCCCTAGTAACTAATGATGTTGAACATTCTTTCATATACTTATGAGTCATTTGCTTGTCTTGGAGAAATGTCTGTTTTCATCCTTTGCCCGTTATTTCATTGTGTTGTCCTATTCTCGAGTTATGAGTTCTCTATATATTCTGGATACTAGATTCTTATCAGATACATAATTTGTAAGTATTTTCTCCCATTCCATGTCTCTTTCCTTTCTTGATAGTGTCCTTTTTAAACACAGAAATGTTAATATTAATTCCAAATTACCTATTTTTTATTTGATTGCTTATGCTTTAGGGTGCCACGGTGAAGAAACCTTTGCCTAATTTAAGGTATGAAGATTTATACCTCTGCCTTCTTTCAAGAGTTTTACAGTTTAGCTCTTACATTTAGGTCTTTGATTCAGTTTGAATTAATTTTCGTATATGGTGTGAGAGTCAAAAAACTTCTTTCTTTGCTTGTGAGTATCCAGTTGTTTTCAGCACCAGTTTTATAGAAATGACCATTCACTCCCCCAGGGGATTGTTTAGGCACCGTTGTCTAGAATTGATTAACCGTAAATGTGTGGGCTTGTTTCTGGACTCCGTGCTGCTCCATTGATGTGTATGTCTAGTCTTGCACCAGTCCACATAGTCTTGGTTGTTGTAGCTTTGAAGTAAGCTTTACAATCTAGAAGTGGAATCCTCTTAAATTCGTGTTTTGTTTTTGTTTTTCAAAGTTATTTGGCTATTCTTGCTTACTTCCATGTTCATAGGAACTTCAGGATTACTTCTTCAGTGTTTACAAAAAAGGCAGTAGAATTTTGGTAGGGATCACATTGGAACTGTAGATCGATTTAGGGAGTATTGCCACCTTGACAGTATTAAGTCTTCCAATCTGGGAATATTATCTTTCCATTTCTTTGGGTCCTCTTTAATTTCTTTTAATAATGTTTTGTAGTTTTTAGTATATAAAATTTGTCTTTTGTTAAAGATATTCCTAAGTAATTTTTTCCTTTTGGTGCTATTGTAAGTGAAATTGTTTTCTTAATTTGTTTTGGATTGTTCATTGCTGGTGATAAAAATATAATTTATTTTTATTTTTTTTGTTTATTGATCATTTGCCTCTAGACTGCCAAACTGTTTTTTCCTCTTCATTCTGATAGTTCCATGAACTCTAAATTGTCATAAAAAATTGTTCTAGTTTTGTTCAACCTGCTTATTATTTTTTTGAGGTTTTTTTTTCCCCCTTAACAGGCAGACTTGAATTGCATCAATACTAAGCTATTCCCAGTCCAATAATATGCCTTCAAACATTTGGGTACTTGTTATTAAATGCATTGGTAAACATTGTTAACCACCAGCTTTTCTGTATGGTCTGTACCAGCTAATGTCATTGTGGGCTGATAATTTCATTCAGATAGAGACCTAGGAAGCTCGAGAATATAACCTGGGGAGAACTCTCCTGCCAGCTCCTGCTCCATCCCTCCCAATGAATACATACAGTTCTGATCTGTCCTGAAAAACACCTGGTTTCAAGTCAGTAGCAGCTCCTCCCTCCCTGTGTTCTGTCCCTTGTTCAGTTTCCTGCACTGATCAGTCGCCTCCTCTGGTTTTGCACATGTCACGTGCCCAATCTCTAAAGCTTTGCCTGAGTCCCCGATTGAAACCTGCTGTTGAGACTGCTCTCCTAGGCGGATGCTTTGGTGCTCTGGACTACTCAGCTAGTCTGATTTCTTCTCTGACCTCTGCTTCTTGGACATTATTTGTGCCAGCCTTATCCTATCCCCTTTCAGTCTGTATGTGTAATTAGCCTTAGTGAGCTTTTTGGCCATGCCTTCTTCCTCATCTTGGAGTCTAAAACTTTGAAATTTGTGGAGCCTTGCTGGGTCATGCACTTTATTGCACATACAGTAATAGGCACAGTGATACATATATTGCCCCTTAAAACTTCATACAATCCATTTGTACGGTTTTCTCCTGTGCTCTGTTTCCCCTCCTTGCCCCAGTGCCTTCTTCCTAGTAAACTATATGTATGAAACTTTCCTAACTGTAAGGAAACTACAGTAAATAATTTGCCATCAGTCTCTTCTGTCACCATGTATACCGCGGGACTTCTAGTTAATAACTTTTGTAAGGTATTTGATGTTCCATCAAGCTTGGTAAATGATTTTAGAAAATTATAATTAAATATGTTACCATCTATGTGATTTTTGATGATGATAGTCATATTTGGTCTTTTAAAATTTTCATTGTCTACATGCTGGGTTTTGGCTATTTAATGTTTTTTAGGATATTAATGACATGGGAGTCATTCCTGTTCAGAAGTCTATGCAAATTTATAGAAATATGTAAATGAAATTTAACTAGTAAAATTTTAAAAAATGGGTTGCAGATGCTTGTGTGCTGATTTCCATCTTTGATTAGATTGGATGTCAGAAATTTGAGTCCTTTTCACTCTGCCAAGAGAATGTGTAAGAAAATAAAAGTTGCTGTTATTTGTAGAGCTTGTTGCTATTTAGCTCTATAGGGTACTGATTAGAATTTAGTTTGCTGTGTTTTACAGAACAATTTATCAAATCCTAATTAGGTAAACAGTGTAATTTTGTGTGTGATCTTTGCTGGTGCTAATAGTGCCGATGCAGCAATAACTTCATTATTCTCTACTGGTGAGATGTTATTAGGCTTGCAAGTAAATGGCTCTTTTAGTGCTGTGTTTCTCTTTGAGTAGTTCATTAAAAAGAGTAATCTAAGAATTTTAAATCACTTCATTCTTTTTGTTGAGTTAGGTGAAATCAGTTTTTCAGCTTCACTTTCCATTTAGAGCTTTCAAAATTTGAAAGTAGAAACGATCAACGCTTAGCCCATTCATTACCCTCACACAATTCAAGAGAACCGCCACAACTGGGGGTTGATGTGTGATGAAAACCTTTTTGTGGTCCAGGGTTCATAAAGAAGAACTTCTAAGAATTGTGAGGAACAGAAATGTGTTGTCTTTGTGTATGTGTTGCCAGTGTCCCAGTATCAAGCCCTTAGAGGCCTGACATTGGGCTCTACTTCCTGCCTGAGGAGCCTCCCCCGCTTCTGTCTCACACTCTGTCCCCTGGTGCCCCTACTGTTCCCATAGTCACACACATCTGGTCTAGCAGAGGATCTGTGAGCCCTCAAGAGGCATTATATTTTTAAAATTCTTGTATCTAAAATTATTTGTGATTATATCTGGAAAGGACATTTGGTCTTTTTTTTTTTTTTTTTCTCATTAAAAAGAGTGTTAAATACAGTGCTTTTTTTAAAGAAAAAAAAAAGCCTGATGTACAACTTGGTTTTCTGTCTCTTCCATCTCTTCCTCCCAACCTTGCTTCCCAAAGGCAAAACTTGGAATTGTTTCTTCTTAGCAACTTTTTGCTCACTGCTTATCTCTAACACCTTGTTTGCCTGTTTGGACACCTTACGTACACACCTTGGTTGAATGACTGAAAGGTTGTCCTTACTGTTTCAGGCTGGATAGTTTACTGTGCAGTCCTGGGTTGGTACCATTTTTCCTCTAGGATGACAGTGCTCTCCCATCCTACCATGCAGTGTTTGCTTGCTGCTCGCATGCGTTTCCCCTGAGTCTGGTTTCTTTGCACAGGACCTATGTTTCCTTTCTGTAAACTTCTGTGATCTTGGGTTAGCACTTAAAAAATTAGTCATGCTGGGAATTCAAATGTGGACATTCATCTGGCTCAGTAAGGGGAAATTTTCTTGAATCGTTTCTTTGAGAGGTAAAGAATCTGTTTTCTGTGTTGTCTCTTCCTGGATTTTTTTTATTGGGATGTTGGGCTTAAATGAATGTTCTTTAATTTTTTTTTAATCTTTTGGAGTTTTTAATTATTTAATTTCTTTGTCTTAGTGTTATAATTTCTGGGAGATTTTCTTAGCGTTACCATGTAATCCTTCTATTAGTTTTTTTATTTGTGTTTTCAAATAAGTGCATTATCCTATTTTTTGTTTTCTGATTATTCTCTTTTTCAGGAGCGTATTCTTGTTATTGTGATGCACATAAGACTTTTAACCCTTTCCTCTTGTTTTATAGCTTTGACCTCACTCCTCCCCTTTCTCCCGACACTTGGTGTCTTTGAGGGCACAGTCAGTCACGCTCTGTGTTCTTGTCTTCTGCATGTCATCTTCTGTATGCTCATGGGTTTGTGTATTGTTACTTCCTTGTCTAGGCTAAGTGGGAACTTTTCTTTTTTACATAGGCTTTCCATTGTCTAAAACTTTTTTGTTGTTGTTGAGAATCTTTCATTGTTGCTTCATTTTTTCATTGACACTGAAATGTTAATATATTTTAATTGCCATTTTGTGTGGTTTTCTGGGGGAAGAGGAGATATATGTATGTATATGTTCCTTCTGCCATTTTTAAATTGTAGTTATTCCTCTTCCTTTGATGCCCATGTAACTTAATTTTATGGTTGTAATTCAAATGAAAGTTAAATATGTAAATTTAACATTAATTAGCGTGAAGAAAATATGGAATGAACGGTTGATTTTTATCTATCTTAATATGCAGATAGATAATGTGCTTTGTAATAATGAATTCTTTGCATTTTATTTGTGTAGAAGAAATTGAGGAAGAATCTGAAACAACAGTTGAGGCCGACTTGACTGATAAACAGAAACATCAGTTGAAACATAGGGAGCTCTTTTTGTCACGCCAATATGAATCTCTGCCTGCGACACATATCAGGTAAGAACTTCTGTAGAAGTTGATTTGAAGTACTCAGTAATATCGTGACAATTAAAAAAAACAAACCCGAAACGACCTTCTTGGAACCATTTTCCAAACTCTGCTCATGATCTCGCTCAAATTAATTTACTAAAATGCTTCATAATGGAATCTTATCTTGGAAATCTATGGTGTGTATTAGCATATTAATAAAGCCCCAAGAATGTTCGTCAGTAAAGTAACCAGTTAGCTTTATTTTAATCCAGACTTCCAATTTATTTGGGTGTCTGTTGGCCTCCTGCAGAGAGTGTCTGGCAGAGACCGTTTTGGGACATGCTGGTCTTCTTCAGATTCCTACAACACTACAGAGTCATTAGAATCCAAGAACTAGGACCCAAGATCTGGTTCCCACGCAGGTGACTCTTGACCTTGTAGAGTATATGGCCTTTTGTTTTTCTTTTGAGGACCTCTGGGCTGAAAACTCATATTCTTTATTACTCACTTGCATTTGCTCTGTGCAGTAATATATTAGATGCAACAGTGGAAAACTTCGGTCTTTGGTTTGTAGTTTGGGGAGTTGTGGAGGAGTGTCGTGGTCTTATATGATGGGCTGATAGTGGTAACATTTAAACAGAAACAGAGTTAAGCTGTTTCTCAGTGTCCTCTGTGATAGGTGCATCTTGGAGGTGTAACAAAATGTTTTAATTAAAAAACAGGTCGTCACTGACCCTCAGGGTCAGGAAAACACCAGAAGGAGTTGGCGTTTTCTCAGCCGTTGAGACACTGTGAGGCGTGTTTCAGAGAGAGGAAACAAGTGAGCCTACACTCTTCTAAGATAGGGAATGTATGACAAAGATCCTGTAATTCCTTTTTCTCCAGGTCTTTTAAGAAATGTCCTGAGCGCCTCCCTCGGTAATAATAGTTCACACCTTCGTTGTTGCTTTGTTTAGGCTCCGTAGGGGACACTATGTTTACATTGGCTACAGTTAGTATAGTCTGTGTGAGTTAGGTCCTTTTACCGAAAAAGATAATGAGGCCAGGTAATTTGAAGCAGTCATTTTACCTACCAGTGAGGGTATTTCAGGAATTAGGAGAGTAAGTTAATTTTTGCTCAAAGAGATAGAATGTTGGAAACATTTTATAATTTTTTTAAAGATATATGTAATTAATTAATGCTAAAGAGCCATATGCATATATTATTTAATTGGAAGAAGCTAGAATATAAAGATTCATTTTCAACTCAAGAAGTTATGTGGCCAATTATAAGAGTCTTGCCAGAACAAGAATCTGACAAATGTTTTCTAAAATGTATCCAACTCACACACAAGTGTATTTTTAATTTAACCTCCTGATAGGTTGGAATCTGTTTACAAGTAATGTTGGTTTCTACAGATTGCTTGGAATGGAAAAACTGGATGTGTTTTTCATCTTTTATAAGGACAGAGAATATATTGAAATATAACAATTAAGACACCTTTGTATTGAACATAGCAATTACCTAGTATACATGATCAGACACTGTTGAACACATTTCCTGAGAATATTCTAGATTAGATATTTTAATAAGTACTTGGTAAGTAAGACAAGGTCCTTAGCTTTGTAAACTCAAGAAGTTTATTAGGTGGCAATTCTTTTAAATTATGATGGAGAGACACGTTTGGGGCTCCCCTCATGAAGTTGAAAGGGACATTGTCTCTTCTTTAAACAGCTGAATGGGGCTAGGGGCAGTCTCTGGCCAAAGCGTGGAGTTGTGCTCACCAGCCTTCATGCTGATGTAGAACAAGTGGCACATTGGAGCAGTCTTGACATTTTGCTACTGTTGAAGTCATGCCTTGTCTATTTCTGCCACAACAGGAGGAAATTACTGAAGCCCCATTGTTCTTTGGCAGCAAAGAGGGGTAATTTGGTGAATACTGGCTTTTTATTCTCAGGGACATTATCACATGCCCAGAATCTCCTTGTGCCATATGGAACGTAGGAGAAAACCTGACTGAGGCATTCCTGAGGTCCGTTGTAGTTTGCGAGCGATAATACTGGATGCTATGAGCTTCTCAAAGTAGCGGGAAAGCAACTCTTTGTTCCTTCTGATTCCACTGGAAGAGAGAGACCAGGACAGTTCTGGGTAGGGTTAGTGATTCACCTCTTGTTTGTGAGGTAGATAAGACTTGAGCAGTGAGAATGTTTTTGGAACATTTTGGGGGGGCGGGGCGAGAAAGGGGAAAGGCAGCATGACACAGTGCCCTCGGTCATTAATGATAGAGTACATGCTACATACACTATAAAGCACTATAAAATTATTGATTGTTATGGCAGCCATTAGAGCTGTTACAAGTATGTACAACACTGTATTCAGTCTTATAAATAGCCCATGTTTATAGAGCTTGGCTTTTAAAAATCTAACATTTATTGAACCTTTATGCCTACTGTGATTCTACTTGCTTTAATGTATCTTATTTAATCCTCACAATGACTTGATAAAGTAGGTCCTGTTATAACCCCCATTTTATGAATAAGGAGACTGAAGAACAAAAAGGTTAAGTAACTTGTCAGACTCACAGCTTTTAAACGGCAGATTCAGAAATTGAACACAGTATTATGATTTACATGACTGTAAGTGTTATAAAGTGTCAGACACAGAAAGAAAGCTGTTTAAGTTTAAACTTGTTGAGTAGGTAGGCCCTTTGATTTTCTTTTTCTTCCATATAATTTTTTCTGTTTACATGCTCTAGTCAAATGGACAGAACTAATTAAAAACTGAGTTAAATATATATACTAAAAGATGGTATTTCGATGCTAGATATACAGTAGCACCTGGGGAGTACCTGCTGCATTGGGTACCTGAGTGTATGGGTGTCCTGTATAGGGTCCAATGTCAGTTTTTCCACATACTGCACACACAAAGCCTGGCTTTTTAAAAGCTGCTAATTACAGCATTGTGTGTGTCATGATTAATGCCTTTTCCCAGTTTCTGGCGCAGCTGGTTAGTCATATTTAAAAAGAGCCAATCCTCTCCTGCTGCCCGACCTTGGGACCTAGATCACACAGCCTCTGAAGTTATGCTTCCTTGTGTCTTAAAAGTATTTCCTTAGGTATCTGTTGATTATTGGCCTCACTTTGTCCTTCAGTAAGGGTTTTGGACCTGATGGTTTCTTGTCTGAGTCTGTCTTGTGAGGAGTTAGTGGTGGTAGAGAAACCAGCATACCCGAGCGGGCAGTGCTGGCCTTCAGTCAGAGCACCACTGGTGAGGAGGATCCTGTCTGCCTCATTGCTTTACCTTCACTGTGTTTTTTTTTAAAGGGCAGAACCCTGGCCCGTGTGGCTCAGTTGGGGCGTCGTCTGTAACTGAAAGGTAGCAGATCTGATTGGTGGTCAGGGCCCATACCTAGGTTGTGGGTTCTATCCCCGGTCTGGGCGTATATGGCAGGCAACCAGCGGATGCTTTCTCTCTCGCAAGTGTTTCTCTCCTTTACTCTCTCCGTGTCTCTCTAAAAGCACCGGAAAAAAAAAAAAAAAATGTCCTTGGTTGAGGGTTAAAGAGAGGCCAGAGAAGCCATTCCAAAACCTAAATTAGTTGTCTGTGGTAGGATAGGTGCACATTGTGTTCGGTCTCTTGTTAATGGCAGGGCACTTCCGAGAAAGCCTTACATTCTTTTAAACAGCTCTTAGGTTAGGGTTTCAGAATGCAAGTGTCACCGTCTTCACTCTATAGGAGACTGGCTGCAGCCACTATTTGTAGCGAACTTGTCTTGGTTAAGTGATCCCATGTTCCTTTTAACATGGTTTCCTCGCCTCCAAATTGAGGTGCTTTCTTAATTCAGTTGAAAAAGTATCTTGAGCAGCTGATACAAATCTTGGGGCTTATGTAGCATTTGTCTAGATTGTTCTAGTCAGACATTGTCTTAGAGTGCAAGATTCTTGAAGGTTGGTACCTTTTTTCCCCTTTTGCCTGCCTACTGTGGAACATAGTAAACAATGGCCAGTCAAGAATTTGAAGCTTGCATAGTTTCCATTTAATTTTATTTTTGTTATTTAAGGAAATGAAAATCATCAACAGATAATAGAATAATCTCTTCTCAGTTACCACTGACATTAAATGAATTTTTATATTGTGTGCCTTTCTCTTTTATGAGAATTAAAGATTTGGATATTAGCTCAGGCCTCTGAGGGAGTGACTTACTCAGATAATAGGCTTTTACCAGAAGGCCTAGGCAGAGGATAGGAAATCTTTTCTTATATGTTGGGTTGGCCAAAAAGTTCATTTGGTTTTCTAACAATACGATGGCTCTAGTATCATTTAGTTGTCTTTAACTTCATTTGAAACAATTTTGTTAGATTGTATTTGACGGCTGTCATACAGTGTGCATTAAAAAAAAACTTATCAAAATTGGTGAATTTTTCTTTAGCCATTTCAATAGTGAATATGGAAGAAAACATGGAACATTTTTGGCACATTATGCTTTATTATTTCAAGAAAGATAAAAATGCAACTGAAATGCAAAAAAGGATTTGTGCAGCGTGTCAAAAATGGTTTGCAAAGTTTCGTGCTGGAGATTTGTCGCTGGTTGATGCTCCAGGGTCAACTAGACTAGTTGAAGTTGATAGCGATCAAATTGAGACATTAATTGAGATAGTCAGTGTTCTACCACATGGGAGATAGTTGACATACTCAAAATATCCAAATCAGTAAAGTTCCTGGTGAAAATGAAAAACGTGTCTTTTATTTTACTGAAAAAACCATGTGGACTTTTTGGCCAACCCAGTACATACATGGGCAAAGGGGCAAAAGTAGGGTTACAGTTGTGAGTACACAAAACACAGAGTTTATTCTTAAATTATTTATTAATTATTGTATTATTTTCCTTATAAACAACTGTAAACCCAACCTTCATTGTCACAGACACACAAAAGAATTTATGAGCAGTATATAGCACCTTGAGAAAGGGAGGCATGGAGAAGTTTCTAGGCAACAAGCAATATTGGGTAGGGAAATATGTTAATTCTTTCATATTCGGGTGTTAGTGTAATCAGAAAAATGAGATTGTAGTGAGTGTGTATCGTGTGACTCAGCAGTTGCATTTCTTGGATTTTACCTGACAGAAGTTATCATGTAAGTCTGTAGAAATATATATACTGACTTGTTTGTTTTTTCAGTTGATGGTTTCTATTTTGTGAATAAATAAGATGATTTTCATGACTAAGCATGTGTCTGCATCACAAATATGGATAGGAACTTGGTATTTGATGGATTTCAAAATTGTTTTAATATCAGAACATCTAAACAACTTCCATCATATGCTTTTCTGTATTTCTAGTTTTTTGAAATGAAAACACTTTAAATATATAATGGGAAAAAGTGTTATTTAAAAATTTGGACCTAAGGAGGGAAAAGGCCATTCTGTGTTCATTTTTATCCCTTTTCGGCCTGACAGTAGGGTGGGTCCTGAAGACAATAGATGGAAATCCCTGAAAACTCTTCATCCTTCTTTCCCTGGTAGTGGTGAAGGGGTAACATTAACTATTGCCATTTGATAGTAGACCTGTTTCTGATTTAAGGGTATATTTTTCAAATATTTTTATTGCATAATGCTAAATTTTCTTTAAAAATTATTCTGTCAGTTTATATTTCCACCACAGTATGTTATGAATATGCCATTTGCTGTTCTCATCACTGGATTTTAAAATAAATTTTTATTGTTGATATTCTGATAACCAAAGAATTACAATCTATTGCTGAAATGTGAAAAATACAGAGGATCCCACGCCCTTCTCCATTTCTCTCTCACACATACATTCACATCCCTAAAATTGCTCAGCCCAGCAGCACCTACATTTTGGTGTATCATTAGCGCATCTTTCCTTCTAGTCTTCCGTGCGTTTGTTGGATTTTGGCCGCACGTTGCTGGAGTTCAGTTGGAATGACAGAGGAGCTACACTACTCGTGTGGCTTCCCCTCTTGCTGAGTAGTGCGTATTCTGTGCTGCTGTTGTCACCGCTGCTCTTTCTAGGTTGGTTGGTTTGTTTTTAAATATGTAAGGAATATGGTTGGAAAGTGAATGATGGAACAGCAGGGGGAATGGAGGACAGTTACATAAAGAAAGAGTGCTAATTCAAAAGTGAGTCCTAGTGGTGCTGTGTGGAATGGGCAAAGATTTCTTAAGATTGTGAAGAGAGTCTGTTTTCTTGAAGTTTTACTGTTTCACCTTTCACATTTAAGTTGATTTTATGTATACGGTGTGTAGAGTAGAGGGGTCTGTTAGAAAACTACGTTTAAAAACATACCATGTACAGTATCATCAAAACCAGCAAACACCTAGAAATAAATCTGAAGAAAGATGTGTACAAAAGGGGAACGATGTGTAAAAACTATCTAGAAACTACAAGTATTGCTTAAGGATTTAAAGACTTAACTAAATGCAGGATAAGTAAATGCGTGACAGTGTGTCAGTTTTTCCCATGTTGTTCCAAATTCAATATAGTTCCAAAGAAAAGCTCGGCGAGATTGTACGTGTGTGTGAAGTGAAGCTGTCTGCAGATTAAGCTGATTGCAAAATGTATGTGAATGGAAAAGTTCAAAAAAGGCGAAAATAAGGCGTTTTCAAAGCATGGTTCCTGTATTCTGGAGTGTCCCCCTGGTCCCTTTCTTGGCCTTGTGAGGTCAAAACTATTTTCAAAACAATATTAAGATTATTTGCCTTTTCCCTGTATTGATTTTGCAAAACCAGAAAGCAGGTGCAAAAGCAGTGGTGGGTGAACTGCGGCACCTTAGCTGGGATCCGGGCAGTGGCACCAAACTGCTGTCCTTGGCGCTGTGCCCTTCGCTTCTGTGCGCTTGCAGTGGAAACAAAAATGAAATGCACCAAAGAACGTGCTTGACAAAACAGTACGATTTATTAATTGTAATAAATCTTAGCCCTGCATGCCTTTTTAAAAGTTGAGGAAAAATTCACACAAAATTTATTACATAGTGTACAGGCTACGAAATACAGTGGCATGCAGTGCATTGACAATTCTGTGCAATCACCTACCTTGTTTCAAGAGATTACGCATCTTTTTAGCATTCTGCGTGATGCCGTGGGAAGTATGCATAAATCACTTGTGCTCCATATGGAAGTGAGATGGTCATTAAAAAGAATGACTCATGGGATTGTTTGAAACGCAAGCTGAACTACTTGCTTCATCACGGAACACCTATTTTTTACTCAGAGTGACCACTGAACGACAAACCCTGGTTATTTACTTAGACGGGAGCACTGTGCTTTGTCGTGTGTTATGTGCTCCCATGTATAACATGCATCCGTGTTTTTGACCCAAACTTTCAGGGGAAAAAAGCTTTCATTTTAATTTTTTAATTCATTTTTTTACTCATTTATATTTAGACACTTATTTTTTGTATTATTAAAGGAATTTGAACATTTATTTTTGAGCATGTAATGGTACAAGAAATTTTATGTAACAAATAATTACAAAAGAACAGATAGAAGGTATTTCAGGCACTACCCATGTATAATGCACATCTGTATTTTTCCATCAAAAATTTTGGAAAAATGGTGTGTATTATACATGGCAAAATATGGTATTTGGTGGATGTTTTTGAAAATGAAGTAAACTTGTTACTTAGGCAAAAATCTAGTTGTCTCCTAAGTCAGACATTGAAGAGATTTGCAAAAACATAAAACAGTGCCACTGTTCTCATTACATTTTTTTGCTTTGGAAAAGAGTAATTATTCATAAATGTTTACTAATATAAAATGTTTATTTTTATTTTAAATTAAAAAATGTTAAAATTCACTTTCAGTTTAAATTTCTAACCTCGTAAATAAATATTGACAGGTAAAACCCCCAAAACCAAAGTTCTTTGAGGTCCTCAATAATTTTTAGGAATGTAAAAAATCTTGAGACAAAAAAGTTTGAGAACCATTGACAAAGTCCGTCTAGAAGAGCAAAAATGTTAGAGGTTCATATGATTAGATATTAAGACACTCTTATAGTTACAGTAATTAGAGTAAGGTGGTCTTAGTAAGAATGTTGAGAAATAAACCAGTGGGACGTCATAGAAGAGTCAGAAGTGACCCACTTATATAGTACCGCTTCCTATTGATGTGAGCGCCTTTGCAGTGTAGGAGAGGAAGGGGGGTCTTTTTAGGAAATTGTCCTAAAGTAACTTGGGAAAATAAACGAAGGTTTCCCTTTCTCTTTCTTTCTTTTTATCCCCCTTGCTAATTTTTGTTGATGAAATGAGGGTTTTGTTTCTTACTGTTTGGATTTTGCTGATTGCATCCCTATTGTGTCCTCTACCCATGAATTGGTAATTAGATAGGGAGAATACATGCATTTCAGTATCTTTCCTCCCATCCTATCCTCCCTCCCTCCCTCCCTCCCTCCCTCCCTCCCTCCCTTCCTGGAAGAGGGACGTTCAAAACACAAAACTTCTTTGTAGGTGGTGTTGTGTATCAGGAGATAGATAATACACATATTTCTTTTCTGGATGTTACTGGCATTTCATGATTATTGTCTAGAGGTCCATTAATTCGTAGTTATTATGAAGTGATCATATTCTAATTAGTGTTCCTTCTTCATGTACTGCTTGGAAGACTTCTGTGTTTTTTGGTTCTGATTCTTAATTTTAGTTTAATGTTTTAATGTATAACACCTTACAGCAGAGGTTCTCAATCTTATCAGACTCAACTTCTCTTTTACATGTTTTGTGATGTGTTTTTTACTGTTCTGGAATGAAATTAATTGATACATATCATGATACATAGTTTGGCTTGCTATTGAATTTTGGGTTAAAAATTATTTTTCCTCAAACCTTTGTCTTCAAACATCTGTTGTCATTTAACAGTAGTTTTGCATCACGTAGATTCTGCATACTTTGCATATTACTTGTTTTCCTCCCCTCTCTCAAATTTTCTTAGAATTCTCATACCCACTGTATCCTGAAATCTGGGGGATGCCTCAGTCATGATATTTGGTAGACCATTTAAAATTTTTTATTTATTGATTTTTTTTTAGAGGGAGAGGGAGAGAAACATCAATTTGTTGTCCCACTTATTTATGCACCCCTTGTTTCCTTCTTGCGTGTGCCCTGATCGGGGGGTCGAACCTGCATCGCTGGCCTGTCAGGATGATGCTCTTACCAACTGAGCTACCCAGCTAGGGCTGATAGACCATTTTAGATACCTATTTTCCTGTATAGCTGGACAATTTTTTCCTAATATTACTTTCATTTTTCCCCCATTTTCTACTACTTCTGCTTGTGTGTTAGATCTCCTGGATTGACGGTCTTTGTCTTTCCTTCTGTTTTCTGTTTTTCGTTCTGAGCTAAATCTTTTACTTTTATGTTCCAGCCCATTTACTGATATTTTACTTTTGCCACTCATACTTCAACATTTCAGAGGCTCTTTTTTGTCTCCTTAATGTTGTTGCTTTTCTGTAAACCCTATCTTTGTTTTTATGAATGCAGTATCCACACAAATCTTTTTAAAAATTCTAATTTGTTTAAATGACCTCTGTTTCCTCCAGGTTCAGTGTTTGTTCTTTGATTTTTTTGTTGTCTTTTGTGCTGTATTCTTTCTTCAAATATTAGATGATTCATAGCTGTCTGCTCTTATTTAAAATCAAGGGAATAACAGAAAGGCCAACCAGCAGCTCCCTTTGTGTGGGCAGATTTTGCTGGTAGGCTTCCAGTTAGGATGTAAAGCTGGCTCTTCTAGCTCCTGTCCTTACTGGAACTTTTTTTTTTTAATGTTTTTGAGATTTTATTTAGTTATTTATTTTTTAGAGAAATGGGAAGAGGCAGAGAAACATCACTGATTGCCTCTCACATGCCCCCAACTGGGGGCCTGGCCTGCAACCCAGGCGTGTGCCCTGATCAAGTAATCAAACCAGCGACCTTTCATTTCACAGGCCAGAACTCAATCCACTGAACCACACCAGGCAGGGCTCTTACAGGAACTTTTTTAGGGCTCTGCTAGGTAAATCAATTTCATTTTCCCTAACATCAGCTCTCTTTATGCATATTTTGGGCTTTGTTTTTTAATTATCTTTTTCGATTGTATTAGTTAAAACCACCAATGCCAAGTTTAATGTTAATGTATACTGGACATTTGTGCCTTGTTCCTAGTCTTATTGTTTCCCTGCTAATGGAAAGGCTCGTTCTCAACTTTGGTTTGCTTTGCTCAGTCTCTCTTATCTGTATTTGTCTTTCAGAATTTTCTGAAATCACTCATGTACTGATGGGTCCCTCTTCATAGTGATTTAGGTTCTTTCATTGCTGATTCTCTTGCCATCACCTTAAAGGCATCCTAGAAAAGAGAAGATGAACACACAGGCTTTGCTGGTTATTTAATTCACTATTCTTTTGAGACTCCAAAAATACTATCTTCCCACTGCCCGTTGGAATGCTGTTAAACATCTTTCAGTTAGGTCACTGAATAAAAATACTTTAAAATATTGGGATTTGTCTTTTTGTGTCTGTCTGTGAAGTGGAGTTAATCAAACTGTCCTGAAAATGCATTGTAACTGTTAAGTTATTCAGCATCGAAAAAAAATTTTTATCCATTTACAAAAACTGTAATTTGAAAGAAATTTGGTTCTGGTTTTACCTAGAGAAATTAATATTTGAAAGTAGACCTTTTCTTTAGATGGTCATACATGTAAGAATAAGTGAATGAACAAAATGCTTGTCTATAAGCAGAGGGTTTAAAAAACAAAACAAAAAAACAAATGATGTTCAAAAGACCTCAAAGCTGTAGTTAGATGGCAGTTGATGGGACTAGACTGCCGTAGTAGTTTGCTGTGAATTACGGTGGTTGGGGATGGGTACCCGTCTGGGATGCACGTTCGGAGTGATCTGCCGTCCAAAAGCAGTGGGTGGCAGAGCTGTCCTTTTCATTGTCAGGCTCACAGCCAGCGGATTAGATGCCACCCCTTTAAAAAAATAAAACTTTTGTGGGGGCATGTAACATACTGACATGATCCAGAAATTAAAATATGGGCCATATCATAAACTGTCTCACTTCTGTAGAGTTTCCAGTGTGTATGTTTCTAGACTCTTTATTGTTAAAGAAGACAAATATAACTGAGTAAAGTTGAATATCTAATTGGCTTTATTAAACAATGAATTGGGCAGCATCCCATCTAACAAACAGAAGGGAACTCTGAGGGACTGTATAAAACAGAAGGTTTTTATGAGCAGAAGGAGGGTGGGACAAGGAGTTTAAAAATACATTATTACAGGCAAGGTCACCTTGCATTAGGGGAAGGCAGGTGGTTTCTTATTAGTCAGATTACCTCATTAGAGTTGATCAGGAATTCCAGACTGATTGATTGAAAACTCTACTCCTAAGGAGAGACTGACACTGCAGGTAGGTTAAGTATTGAGTCTTGGGTGGTGGGGTTTATCACAAGTGACTGCATTTTGGGTTTGTTGTTCCTTTTTAATGTTCTATATACTTCCGGAAACTGAACGCTGTACTATTTCACGTATATAGAAGCAGTGAGATGTGTTTGTGTTTGTGCCTGTAAGTAAATTATGATGCTTTGATATTGTGTTTTTTAAATGAAATATCTTGGGAGATCTGCCTCATTCTTTGCTGTGGCTGTTTTATACAGGGTGGGGTAAAAAGTAGGTTTACAGTAGTTCTTGTGGAAAATAATATAATAAGTAAATAATATAAGAATAAACAGTTTCATGTACTTAGGACTATAAACCTCCTTTGCCTTACCCTGTACTTCTTTCTTTCTTTTCTTTTCTTTTTTTTGTATTTCTGATTTAATCATAGTCGATGGATATTTGGTTCATTTTAGTCTTTTGCTCTGAAAAATAATAAACTTATACCTGGGTTTCACATATGTGTGATTGTGAGGATATATACAAACTAAAATTATACCAAGTAAAATATATGAAAATGCCCTAATTATGCTTTCTGGATTTTGTATTTGTTCGTGTTTCTGTATTGGTCTGAGCCGGAAGATTCAGCGGAAAGGCTTTGTAATTTGCGGAATTAGTTTATGATGTGTTTGTTGAGACCTTTTTTTGTTTTCTTCAGAGAAAACAACTTTTAAAAAAGACTTAAGTTGATTGAAAAATGCTAACTTATTTAAGTACATATGTAATAAAAGAGAGCGTCACTCTCTGATTGGCTGCTAATTAGTAGTCTGTAATTGGCTACTACTTCAGTTGGCTAATGTTAAAGGAAATGATTTGGAATCCAAAGTGTTGTTGTAAAGGCAGTTTTCTTCCTCAATTTCATTATGCCAATATTTTTATTTTGAGATGTTAGATTTAAAAAATTTTCTTGGTGTTTGTAAACAAAGTTTGAATTAGCGCTGTTAGGCACTATTGATGACTATAGCTAGTACTAACATGAGTTAAACGTAAGGAAGTTACTTACTGTGCTTCGGCTCATAGGATTGCTAGTAGGTGAAGTAGAGGAAACACATAGTAACTGGGGTAAAATCATATCACATTTTAACATTTTAAAGTCTAGATGTTTATAACACACTTTAAAAAAATGTTCTGTTTATTCTATATAATCTTTCCCTTGAAATGATCAATTTGTCCCCTATGGGTTGAAGTGCTCTTTTCCAACCAAAACCACAATGCAGGAAAGCCCTGGGCTAGGTGAATGTGTATGTTGCATATTGTTCCTAGTACTGGTATTCCACACAGTTGCGGAAATGCCTGTGATTTCCTGTGATTTTTCCAGGCATTCAAAACAAACTGTCCCCCTGTTCTGCAGAAGGGGAACTTCCTAGTGCGCACCTACTACCTTTTGGGCATTTCGGTTTCTCCAAGCTATAAAAGGGAAAAGTGGTACTAAGAAAAGGGCGTTCCCCCCCTTGAATTACTCTTTCACAGTTCCCTCCATATTTTTATCAGATCTTTAGAACCATGGGTTAAAGTCTTAATCCTTTGGTACTCTTCACATGCCGCAGACGGAATGATCTTTACAAAACACTACTTGTCATTTTTCTTCACAAAGTCTGCCTTAAGCCCAAACTTTTCTTTTTGGCTTTTTATTCCTCTACCTTAATTACCTATTCAAACAGATATTCCATTTTGTGTTTGTTTGTTTGTTTGTTTGTGTTTTGGTCCCACTTTCATTTTTATTTCTTAACATCTGTGAAAGCAATATTAACAATAGAAAATATATCTTTGAACAGAAATACTTAAAGGTTTCCATATTCCTTTTTTTCTTTGTCCTCCTCCTCCTTTTTATCATCTATAAACTGATCCATAAAATCGTATTCTTTCAATTAACATAGGCTGTCCTTAAATGTTTGTTACTAAGATATAGTTAAGAAATGATGCAACGACTCTATCATGTAGCACAAGGCTCTTTAACCAGGGGCAGTTTTATCTCCTGGGGGACATTTGGCAAAGTCTGGACAGTTTGGTAGTCACAGCTAGGTGTGAGGATGCTACTCTCATTCAGTAGGGTGGATAGAGGCCAGGGATGCTACTTAAATAACGTACCCATCCAGGACAGCTCCCACAACAAGGAATTATCTGGCCCCAAATGGCAGTAATGCTAAGGTTGAGAAAACCTTTCTCCCTTAGTATATGTGTGTGTGTGTGTGTGTGTGTAGTAGTCAAACAAATTTGTGCACTTTATCTAATTAGAATCCCCCGTTACTTTAAATTTTATAAAGTTTAAAAAAAATGTATTAATTTGAGAGAGGGAGAAACATTGATTTGTTTTTCCACCCATTCACGCATTCACGGGTTGATTCTTGTATGTGCCCTGACTGAGGATCAAAACCACAGCCTTGGCATATTGGGACAACTTGCTAACCAACGAAGCTCTCAGGCCAGGGCTAAATTTAAATTGCGTTGTTTTTACAGTCAAATGCATGCGTATAGCAGTTTAGTAATATTGGTCATATGCCCGGTGTCCCCTCTGCAGTCATTTTCACGTCTCTGACAATGGCTTCTGCATGTACACTGCTTCTATTTTTCAGTTACAGAAATCTCTCTTTACTCTCTCCTCCTTCCCTTCTCTTTCCCTTTGTTTCCAATGTATCACAACTTTTATTTAACTTAATGATCAGTCTTTGTATTTTACGATCATTTAAATATTCCTCACATACTCTTTCTTGTACAACCTTTTGTTTTCCTTAGAATATAATAATTGTTTTGCCATTTCCTTTTCATTAGTCTTCTAAAATGTAAACAGTTTTTAGCCCTTGCTTATCTGAAACTCTTTTTCACGGTTGGATGGCGATTTGTTTAGGTGTATATCTCTGGTTTAGACATAATCTCCTTCAGAACTTTGACTCTTTCCTTCTGTTCTGTTTTACAGTACTGCTGTTGAGAGAGGTACTTTTCTGAAAGCATGTTGGACCTTCAGATTTTATTTCATTGTAGTGTATTTAATGGATGTTATGCTGTATAAAACTGTTTATTTGCCGAATTCCCAATCACGGAACCTAGCATGGTTTTTATATGAAAAGATCTTCAGAATCCAGAGCAGTGCAAGACTGATAAGGCCAATGAGGAAAATATGCCTTTCTTTAATGGGAAATAATGGCTTTCACTGAACAAGGACAGTTTAAAGGCAGACTCTGCGTCTGTAGTAGTGGTATTCCAAGTTCAGTGTGCCTAAGGTTTGCCTGGTGATGCCCGTTAATCAGGTAGATTCCTTGATCTTTCCCCGAGATACTTGGACTCGGCCAATCTGGTGTGGCACTAAGAAATTTGCGTTTTTCGAAGCAGGGGTGGTAAGTTCTGAACCATTCTACAAGCTGCACTTTTAAGAAGCTTGAAGGAAATTCTTCCAGCAAGGTAGAAATGAATGTTAATTTAAACTTTCTGTTTTTAACTCATGCAAATTGGTGACATCTTTAGATAAAAGAAATGTGTAACCCGTGTACATATGGTGTGAGCATATGGGATTATATAGTGGACATTCTGTTAAGCAACTAGTAGGCTGATTAGCACCTGCCATTAAATATGGGACCGTGTTGTGTCATTATTTATTCACACCCTGGCTGGTATAGCTCAGTGGATTGAGTGCTGGCCTGTGAACCAAAAAGTTGCCAGTTCAATTCCTGGTCAGGGCACATGCTTGGGTTGCAGGCCAGGTTGCTAGCTGGGGCATGCAAGAGACAGCTGATCAGTGTTTCTCTTGCACATCAAGAATTCTCTCCCTCCCATTCTCCCTCCCTTCTCTCTGAAAATAAATAAATAAAATCTTTAAAAATATATTTATTCACATGTCTCTCTGTCCCAGCATAGTCTCTAAAACAGTATATATTTTAAGAACTTTTTGAAGGTCTGTTGGAAAGTGTGTTACCTCTATAGAAATTCCTTGCTTTTGTGTGGCTCCCTATAGAAAAGCAACATGAATAATTACATGGCCGGGAGTATTCTTGCTTTGTGTTACGGTCTTTGATATATTTTATCATCATGTTTGGGTATCTTTATTTCTGAAGTTTTAAAACATGTGGAATAGAACAGTTAGGATTATTGCTTGTGATTCAGCATAAGTCTATTATTATGTTCAGAATTTCATAAGTTACTTTCATTTGGAGTTTGCTTAAAATTTTTCACGTGTTTATCTCTGTTCCAACATTTGTTCGGCATAAAGGAAGCCAACACTTTAAATCTCATTTTAAACTACTTTTACCAGCAACTCTTGGCATGTGGCACATGTGTTAATTACATAATCATATTTACTAGAATCATAAAATAATTCTGACTCAGCTTCCTGCTTTGTTAGCTGTGAATATATGTACATGAAAATTTCAACATTTGGATTTTCATTTTTAATTTGGGAAAAGGTACAATATAGCTATAGTAAAGACAATTTAAAAACTGAAATAACCTATTATCCTTTCATCTTTGCATAAAAGCTACATTCCTCAAAATAATTTTTAGATTGGCTTAAGTATCCTACTGATTTTTTAAATCATGTGTCTCTAAAACAGTATAAATAGTGTTTTTTAAATGTCCTAATATAATTATGAATGTCCTAAAACAATTTTTTAATGATTTGTTTAAATTCTTTTGTCATTTCAGAGAGTATGGAGAAGACTAAGTATGTTTTATTGGCTAGATGAATTTACAGTGTCTGTTAACATTTAACATTCAAGTGACTATTAAACAGAGTGGGATATATTAAAATAACATTTAGCACCTTTTACTCCTTCATTTAAAAAAAAAAAAACAAATTTTGGACTTCCAGTCTACCTGGAAACATAGGTAAACACACTTTACCTCTGCACACAATTACAGGAAAAATTACAACTAGACTACAAAACCAGTATCAGCCAGATTTGTCAGAAATTGAGCTGTGTGTGGAAGTCTGACAACCGCGGAGTTAAAGAAGCTACATTCATCCAGATGGTTAGGAGGGGTGGAGACTTGGAGAGATGGCTGAAAGCGTGGTCCCACATTCACATGTGGTGGATAAAAATCGGGAGGGATACCTGAGGAGTGAGTGATCCCAACTCAGAACAGGCCACCCAGCCCAGGATTGTAAAATGAGGAATATAAATCCCCATAACTTCTGGCTGTAAAAACCAGTGGGGGTTAGGGTGATAGAAGAAACTATGGGATTACCAAGAGACTCCACTTAAAGGGCCTGCAACGGACTTAGGACTCATGTAGGCCCACACCCTTTGGGATTCAGCACTAGAGCAACAGCTGGAAGGGCACAAGTTGTATGCGGGGTAAAGGGGAGAGAGTGAGGTGACTGGCAGCGGGGCAAGTGCTAGGAGACAGCTTCCAATCCTGGGCACACTCCAGAGGCCAGGTAGTGGTATTGTCCCCTCTCTGAGCCAACTGCCCCCCACCCCCAGAGCCACAAAGTGGTGAAAAGGGTTTCCCCACCCTGGCAATTACCTTGACTCTGCCCCACACAATTTACTAAGCCATGTTACTAAGACAGGGAGTCAGAACAGCTCTACCTGATACACAGAAACAAACACGGGGAGGCTGCCAAAACGAGGAAACAAACATGCCCCAAATGAAAGAAGAGAACAAAACTTGAGGAAAAGAACTGAATGAAATGGAGATAAGCAACCTATCAGATGCAGACTGGTGATCAGGATGCTCAAAGAAGTCATTGGGTACTGCAACAGCATAAGAAAGACCCAGGCAGAAATGAAGGTTGCATTTAGCGAAATAAAGAAAAATCTGCAGGGAACCAACAGTGGAGGGAGGGAAGCCAAGAATCAAATCAACAATTTGGAACATAAGGAAGAAAAAAGCATTCAATCAGAACAGCAAGAAGAAAAAAAGAATTAAGAAAAACAAGGTTAGAATAAGGAGATTGGGACACCTCCAAATGTACCAAAATCCAAATCATAGGGATGCCAGGAGGAGAAGGGTCACAGCAAGAAATTGAAAACGTATTTGAAAAAATAATGAAAAAAAATTTCCCTAATTTGTTGAAGGAAACAGACATACAAGTCCAGGAAGCACAGAGAGTCCCACACAAGATGGACCCAAAGAGGACCACACCAAGACACATCCTAATTAAAATGCCAAAGGTTAAAGATAGAGAATCTTAAGAGTAGCAAGATAAAAGCAGAGAGTTACCATAAGACTGTCAGTTGATACAGGTTAGAAAGGACTGGCAAGAAGTATTCGAAATGATAAAAAGCAAAAACCAAGGACCTATAACCTAGATTACTCTATCCAGCAAAGCTATCATTTAGAATGGCAGATGAGGCTTCCCAGACAAAGTAAAACTAAAGGAGTTCATCACCACCAAGCCATTGTATGAAATGTTAAATACTTAAGAAAAGATCAAAACTATGAGCATTAAAATGCAAGAAATTCACAACTATCAACAACTGAATTTAAAAACCAAACTAAGCAAAAAAAAAACATGGGGGCTGACCTTGGCCGGCACCACATGGGAAACCCCAGGGCCAGGGCACCCAGTGGACATTTACAGAGCACTTTGGAACACCACCATCCTGTCCCTGCACAGCTGATTCTCCACAGAGGGCAAAGGTTGGTGGTCAGTGGTCACAGCCATTCCTTGCAGCTTACTGGCCTAGGTGAATCCCTCCCATTGATCTGCCAGCAGCATCCAAGGCTCAACTACAAGAGGAGGGTGCACCTCAAGTATCCAGCTTGGGTGATAGGGGAGACTGTGCCACTGGGCCCTACAAGAGACCTACTACATTAGGCCATACTTCCAAGACATGGAGTCAAAGTAGCCCTACCTAATACATAGAAACAAACACAGGGAGGCTGCCAAAACAAGGAAACAAAGAAACATGGCCCAAATGAAAGGACAGATCAAAACCCCAGAAAAAGAGCTAAACAAAATGGAGACAAGCAATCTATCAGATGCAGAGTTCAAAACACTGGTTAGAAGGATGCTGAAGGAACTTAGGGAGGACATTAACAGCATAAAAAAGACCCAGTCAGAAACAAAGGATACACTAATTGAAATAAAGAACAATTTGCAGGGAAACAACAGTAGAGTGGATGAAGCTGAGAATGAAATCAATGATTTGGGACATAAGGAAGCAAAAGCAACCGATCAGAACAAGAAGAAGAAAAAAGAATCCAAAAAAGTGAGGATGGTGTAAGCAGCCTGCGGGACAACTTTAATCAATCCAACATTCGCTTCATAGGGGTGCCAGAAGGAGAAGAGAAAGAGCAAGAAATTGGAAATCTATTTGAAAAAATAATGAAAAGAAACTTCCCTAATTTGGTGAAGGAAATGGACATGCAAGTCCAGGAAGCACTGAGAGTCCCAAACAAGGAAGACAAAAAGAGACCTACCCCAACGCACATCACAATTAAAATGCCAAAAGGTTAAAGATAAAGAGATGGGAGGGTGAGTACGGGAGAATGGGGAAAAAGGTGCAGGAATTAAGAAGTTCCAGTTGGTAGGTACAAAACAGACGGGGATGTTAAGAACAGTATAGGAAATGGAGAAGCCAAATAATTTATATGCATGACCCATGGACATGAGTGAACTAAGGGAGGGGATTGTTGGAGGGAATGGGGGTACCGGGCAGAGGCAGGCAGGGGGGGAAATTGGGACAACTGTAATAGCATAATCTATATATTTTTTAAAAAACAATTTTTGAGAACTTACAGATTTTATTTCTGCTAGGTGATTAAGTACTAAGTGTTAGAAATATTGCTTCATTAGCTGTTACTGAGGCAGAAAAAACGGAACTTACTTTTGGGAACCTCATTTATTACTTAGGCACGCTGCGTGTATGAGTACATATTCACAGGTCATAGCGTCTGTGGCAGCTGTGGATGTGCTAACGGCAACAGACCCAGTTTCCCTGCCTGCGATTCTGTCCTGTGTAAATGTCAGCTGAATGTTGACTTTAGTGTCGTTATGTGTACTGAAGTAATAATGTTAATTTTTCTTCTTCACTAACATGCATGAATAAAATAAGGTAGAAAAGCAGAAAACCTTTACAACTCTCGGTAGCCGAAACAGAGATTGGATAATAGGGCTATACAATATGCTGTCCAAGAACTCTATTACAGCGATATTAACCTAGGGTGATTACCAGGAAAAAGTGTTTTTCTGTGGGGAAAATTTTTTTTTTTAATTTGAGGAATATAATGTAAAATGTTTAGAGAACTATAATTATTTTTTACCTATGTGTTAATATTTTACTTTTGGTATTTTATTTTGCTTTTGGTAATTTAGTTCTCTGAATTGTTTTTCTTTTTTTAATTTTACTTTTCAATTACTGTTCACATTCAATATTATTTTGTATTGGTTTCAGGTGTACAGCTTAGTGGTTAGACAATCACATACTTTACAAAGTGCTCCCTCTGATATTTCCAGTACCCACCTGGCACCACACGTAGTTATTACAATATTACTGGCTATATTCCCTGTGCTGTGCTTTACATCCTTGTGATGAATTGTTTTTCACTCTGATAATCCAACAGCAACATCTCTTTTTAATGCATATGTGATGTGTTTGATTTTGCTTGTTACTTTGTGGAGAGCAGGTAGTAACTTCTGTTTAGAAAATCAAAAAACATTGTGACATTTAGAAAATTTTTGTGAGCCCTGACCAATATCTATAACTTGAATAGTCTACCAAAATTCTCCTGTCAAATTTGTAGCTATATTGAATTTTTCAAACTAGTGAGGATAATTTTAAAAGTGCTTATAATAATTTACTCTTCCTGGATAACCTTACTATTTCTCAAGTTCAGACAAGCCCTTTTTAATGGCATCAATTTCCAAATTCATACCCAGGGCTCCGGACCAAGGTAATTGCCCTCAGACGTCAAGGCCCATGCAAGACTGTAGATCTGTATTTTGCCCCACGCTCTGTAGAAGTTCCTTGTGTTTAAATTTTAACTAGTCTTTAGAGCATTTTCAGTATAGGTAGTTAATCCTGATATGAATGTGTATTATTTTTAGGTTCTTTCTTATATGCAATGGCTTCTTTAAGAATCTGAAGATTATATTAGGCACTGGTTTTCATGGTTTGCATAATGTCTTTGTCTGGAAAATATAAAATCACCTCATATTTACTCGTAGAGTCAGAAATGGACTTAATCTGAAGGTTTCATTGTACTTTTTTTTCTTGAATAATTAGAAATTAACTATAAAGTGCTTTGTGTTACAAGTTTTTACTGCCTAACACAGTTTCTTCCATAGGTTAGCCTCTCAGTAAATGTCTAAAAAGACAGTCTTTTGTTTTAGGTTACTCAACAGCAGGAGTGTAAAGGATTATATATACATTTGTAAATATTCCTCACTGCCATTTGGATTCTTAATACCAACTTTACACTTGGAATACTCCTCACTTTGTATAGTATACATCATCACTGTGAGGGTGAAGTCACCTTTCTTAAATGTTTATTTATTCATTTTTTCCCTTTTTTAACAGGGGGAAATGCACTGTTGCCCTTCTGAATGAGACAGAGTCAGTATTGTCATATCTTGATAAAGAGGTAATTCGCAATTATACTTGTACTGTCCTTTTTCTCTTTTATTTCACATGAAGCCCATACCTTTGAATTTATTTCTTTTTGTACCAAATTATTACAACACCATAGTGGGATAATAGTAGAAGTGTAATGACTGGAATGCATTTGGATAATTTGATTTTTCTGGTGAATTGAGACAAGAGTCGCAAACACTCTTGCATCTGTCTGTCTCTCTCCAGCTGGTAATGAAAAGCTTCGTAAAGTATGGCACATGATTTAGCTGGTAGTAGAAGAAATATTTTTGTCTTTATGAAAAATGACTTTACTGTAATTGGTCCTCCTCCTGCCTTTGTTTGTTTGTTTTTTAATAAATAGCTTTTCTTTTTAGACTCCAGAGGAGATTTTACCATTGGTGGTCTGATTTCTTTCCTGGAACCCTAACTTTGTCAACAAAAAATAGTTCTTTCTGTAAACCGCAACAAGAAACGTTTTAACATTTTTTAGCAAGTTGAATTAAGTAAAGGAAGGAAATGCTTATAATCAGAGTATTCCACATTATACACAGTTTGATGTGACTTATCAGCATTTGTACGATGGGAAAATATTTTACTGTTGATGGTGCTTCAGTATTTAACCTTTATAGTTTCATGATGTTTTTCTTTTCCCCAAGCCTTAAAAATGTATGTATTTTTAAAAAATAATTAAAGGGGCATATTTCTTATCATACTTAAGTATTGTCCTCCTATCTCAGATGAAGAAAACACAACCGAAAAGGCAGATGAAAATATGTAGAACTACTATAATTAGAAACTCTAATAAAACTAAAAGGAAAACTAAAATATTCAAGGCAAAAAGAAGGCTAATAGTCCTTAAAACTTAGGCTTGTGAAATTTAGAAAAGAAGGTACTTGGGTTTGTTGTCAGTGTGTCCGACAGAATGGTTGATAATAATGTGGGTAATGATAATACTAGAAATTAGCACAGATTTAGAAATAAAAGGAGGAAACATTCAATATGTTTCAGTGTGTTTTACTGGTATTTTTGGGTGAGTGGAATTTTTCAAAAAATGATGTTTTTTGCCTTCTAAGTTATTTATTATTAGCAATTTGGATATGCTAAGGACTGCAATAGGTGAAAATTTGCAAAGGTCTTTAGGATTGTTTCTGTACACTCGGTTTTTTGACCCCTTAGTCTTTCATCATCAGTCTTTGAGATGGAAACAATCTAAAAGATAGAAACTTTAAATAAATAAAGTGTATTCAAGGAAAACTTTTTTGTTGTTGTTTTTGGCAGCAAAAAGAGCAGCTTAGGAAAAATAAAACTGCTGACATATTCTTTATATAATTTGAAAAACACTTTTTTAATTTAGATTTGCTACTTTAACCATTATAAGACTGGCCTTGAGAAAATTTTTTAGTCCTATTAAAATATCAAATTTGGTATATTTGAAGATGGTAACTTGAAGGTAACTTGATCATTTTTTACTTTGTAACTTTCTATTCTTGAAATTGGCAGATTAAACAATTCTTAGAACACTTTTCCCCTTGTTTTTTTTTTAATTTCTATTTTAACTAAACACATTTTGAATATTTTCCCACATCAGTACATACATATCTAAAAGGTTTAAGCAACTTACGTGGCCCTAAGTAATAATTTTATTTCATTTTACAGTAAGGTATGGCAATACTGCACTACCATTTTACAGGCTGAAAGTGACCTGAAGTATATCTACTTTTAACAGTGATGGTGAGCCAGTGACAATAGCATTAGTTACCTAGTAACATTCTTTGTTGCTCTGGTCATAAAAAACAAAGAAACAATAACTCTGATGATGTACTGACCATCGTCCCTGCTCCCCACTCCCTAACCTATTAAACCAGTTGGGTTATATATTCTGCAGATTTTTTCTTTTCCTTAGATAGCATTTTTTACATGCGTAAATGGTCATGTAATGGTGTGACTTATGAACAGTTTTACTGTTTAATGTTTTCTCCTGACAGTGACCCAGATTAAAACACTGTGCAGAATTTCTCAGTATCTTCTTGTCTGGTTTCCTCTCCTGTTGTCACAGTCCGTAAGACCTTGAAAGGAGAAAGCTTTATAATCTGACAGGTCATCTCTTCATTTGCAGCTTGCCTGGCTGGGTCTTGGTAAAGTGCTGATGGTAAGGCTAGGTCCTTCCAGGACACCCTAATACAGAGAGTTGTGCTGTAGGTGACCCTCAGAATCGTAGTGGAAGGCAGGAGCAAAACTTCACTGGGTCACATGGCCTCCACTGGTTATGCAGAATTCAGCAGAGGACTGGTGGCCATTTTATCCTCTAGGCTCAGTAACTGGGGCACTTTTGCATTTTAAGGGACTGCGATAGTTAGGGGACTGTGCTTGTGGTGGGCATGTATAGTTTATGTTTATATACCTATCTACACATACCGGTATATATGAATGTTTCAGGGGACTGCAGAATTATAATTGGTAGATGTATATTTAATATGGATGTGTGTACATTTTACAATTTTAACACAGTGTGGGATGGACACCCTGAAAGTAAGTGTCCGATGTGTGTGAAGGCATTCATACTGTTCAGTGTGGGCTTCAGAGGTTTAAATGATAACTTGATTTTGGGTGTCTTACCCTTGACTTATGGCTTCACTTTGCTTGCTTTTCAAAACCCTGTTTTAGAGCAATTAATGGTTTTCTTTTAGACTAAAACAAAAAATAACTTTTTTATGGTAAGCTATTTATTTGGCTAGATGTAATAATATTACACTGTTTTACATGATGACAATAACTTCATGTTCTCCTTAAACATATATGAATTTATTCACTAAAATGAAATTTTATATACTCTCTGAAGTTTTATGGTTTCATTATTGTGACATTGAATTTATTGTTTTATAAAAAGTTTACCTAGACATTCTGTCATTTTCTTTCAGGATAGCTTTTTCTACTCACTGGTCTATGACCCTTCAGTGAAAACACTATTAGCTGACAAAGGTGAAATCAGAGTGGGACCCAGATATCAAGCAGACATTCCAGAAATGCTCTCAGAAGGTATGTTTTCTTTTGAGTTTCAAGTCCTATGAAAACATACACCACATCTTGAAACTCAAACATTGTTTTCCTCATATGGGAGAAACAACTTTCAGGCTAAAGTTTAAAAGGTATGAGTTCTTCCAATTTTAGGAATGCAAAAAAATAGCAAGGGATAATAATTTAATCAGTGATTCACTTTCGATTTTATATTTTAATAGAGATTTTGGCTTTTTCATTCTTTTCATTTTAGAACAAGTTTAGAAACACTCGTGTTGAAATTGCGTTTTGATGTGGTGCGTTCCTTCCTCGACATCCCGCGTGCCCCTTACGCCCTCTGTCTGAGCCCCAGGGAAGAGTTGCATTCTGGTGGGAATTCTGATGGATCTGGCTAGTTTATGTACCGGAGAGATTCAAAGCTTTGCATTTTAAAAACATCTTCCATAACTTTTTTCATTATCACTGGTTTCAGAAGTAAAACATTACCATTAAAAAATAAAACACAAAATAAGGACATGTATAACATAGAAAATAAATATCATCCCCTTTCCTTCTTCATTCCAAACCCGTATTAAGTTCTCTGATCAGATAGGATATGTTTATTTTGTTCACACTGTGGCTTATATTCCATCCAAGAACGGTCCATGTTCAGTGGCAGGTCGCACATGTTCCTTTGCAGCTGCTTATTTCACTTATCAGTGTATCGTTAGCATCTTTCCCCATGAGTAGAGTGACTTCATTCTTTTAGTGACTCTTCAGCTCTTATATGTGCATAGATGTCTGGTGATTTCATTTTCCAGTCTCCTGTTGATAGACTTCAGATGTTTAGAAGTTTTCGTAATTACATATGATGCTGATAGAAGATCTGTGCATGTATTTGTGCTGTGTAAATATTTTTCAAGCATAACCTTTCAGAAGTGAAATGGTATGTACATTTTAGACATTGAAAATGCTTCTTTGCCATTAAAAAAGCTGTTATTAAGTTGTAATTGAAATAACCAGATGCCGTTGGCAACACTGATTATGAGGGATATTTTTGCCCCTTCATTTTTCCTAACTTTATATCTCATTGTCTTCATTTAAAAAAATTTAGAATTTGAGATCATGCTTACCTTCATTATCTGTCACCCTTCTGTAAATTTCTTGTGCGTTTTCTACTTATCTTTTTAGGTTTTGGCAGGAGTTCTTTGAATATTAAAGGTAAACAAACACAAAAGTATTTGTCTTTTGTCTACAAGTATTGCAAGCACCCCCCCTCCCATTTGATTAAAAAATTTTTAATAGTGATTTACATATATATTTTTTACTTTTGTCATACAGGAGTTTAGGATTTATTATTAGTCTTTCCTTTAAGGCCTTTATAATTTGCATTATTCATAAAAAGGCCTCCATTTTTGTTTGTGCTTTCTGATTATTGGAGGGTATGAGCTTTTCCATAGGTGGGTTTTCCTCTGTGCCTTGCCTTAGTGCTAGAAAATGTGTGCAGAAAAGTTAAATCAACAGTTCCTCAGGATAGAGTTTGTGACATCGGACACATCGGTGTCAGTGGTGGGTAGGTGGCATGGCTGTGAATAACGCCAGCCTGCAGACTTCTGCATTTTCATGAACTTAAATACCAGGAAAGGTCAGTCAATAGTGATTAAGCTTGCAGAACAGAAAGCTGTGTCTGTATTCAAATGTTCATTGGCTGTTTTTTGGGGGGTAGACAATAAATCGATTTATTATAGGCTGAGAGATTGCATTTATTCACATTCTGATCTGTGCAAATCAACTTGTCTTCCAGAAATAATTTTGGGTGTTTGTAGTCCTTAATGTTTGATGTTAGACATAATTATATCACTGTACCTAAGTGTTCACTGTATATTTATTACTATTTTTTAAAGATTTTATTTATTTTTAGATAGGGGAAGGGAGGGAGAAAGAGAGGGAGAGAAACATCCCTTAGGGAAAGAGGGAACCTTAGGACTTAGTTACAGATTGAAGGCTGCTATTTAGTACTCCACACCTCTTAGAATCCCACCTCTTCATTACAGTCAAAATCCCCAAATAAAATTTGCAGTTAGAAGTACTTAGGATGAAGTCCTTTGGAACACAGCATAACAGAGGTGCGCTACTGTATTCTCTTCGCTTCTTCCCAGTTTTCTAAACCTTAAAAATTATTTTATTGAAAATGCAGACAACTGTAATTGAATAACAATAAAAAAATTATTTTATTGCACTAGGAATTGTGATAGATATGCAGTTACAGTGGAGACAAAACTAGTGGTAGCTCAGATCATCCCTTTTACTCACTGTTAACCGCTCTTACGAATTTAACATATTCTCCCAGACTCTTACATAAATATTATATAGAGATCCATGAAAGTATATTTCGTGCAGTTTCATGTGTTAGAGATCCAAGTTTATTTTATCTGTCTCTTACTACATGTTTTACAGTAGGGCCACTTTTTCCTTACTGTTCTTTAAAATTTCTTACAGGAGAGGTCTCATCTCCTAGGTTTTTTTTTTCTTACTGTTGAAGTTTATCTCAGTTTGTCAATTTCTTCTCTTCCAGATTTATTAGGATTCTGATGAAATTGTGTTAATATTATACAATACTTTGGGAAGTGATTAATCATTTTATAACACTGAGCAGTACGCAGGTCTGTTTTTGAGGTTGCGATTCTGTTCCATTGGTCTGTCTGCTCCTGCTCCAGTAACTCACTGTTTCAGTTACGGGGCTTTGAGTGCGTGCTAGTATCTGGTGCGGCTAGTCCCTGTCTCATTTGGTGACATGAGTTATATTATCAGCTCCATTTGACACCAGTGGAAAAACACACCTTCCTTCCTATATTTTTGGGGATTACAGTTAATTTTTAAGTTGTTTTAAGGAGAGCAGACATTTTAATGATGTTGAAACATCTCAACCAGCAACAGGGGATATCTTGCCCTTTGTTCAAGGCCATTTTTGAGTCCTGTGGGAGTTTGTTTTTTTAAACAATAGATTTAGTCACATAGATTTTATACATTACTTGTTAAGCTTTTTTAAAAAAAATATTTATTTATTTTTAGACAGAAGAAAAGGGAGAGAGAAAGAGAGGGAGAGAAACATCAATGTGTGGTTGCCTGTCATGTGGCCCCCACTGGGGACCTGGCCCGCAAACCATGCATGTGTCCTGACTGGGAATTGAACCTGCAACCCTTTGGTTTGCAGCCCACCATCAATCCACTGAGCCACACCAGCCAGGACCAAAGTTTTGCATTATTAATTCACGGTGTTGTAATACTGAAAATTTAAGAAAGAAATCTACTTACATATTAAATTTAAAATTGTAGCTGTTAAAATATATAGTAGTAACATTAAATTATTAAACTACAATGACTGGATTCAGAGGTTTGGGTTGAAACCAGCTGCGCTGTGCTTTAGCTGAGTAACCTTGGAAAAACTATTTAACTCAAATTCCCATTTCTTACATGTACAGGGTGGGGCAAAAGTAGGCTCACAGTCATGAGTACATGGCACACAAAGCTTATTCTTGTGTTCTTGTTTATTAATTATATTATTTTGCATACAAAGAACTGTAAGCCCGCTTTCGCCCCACCCCACATAACGATGTTGTGATGATCAAATAAAGTAATTCATTTAGCACAGAAGCCAACGCTTACTGTTACTGCGAGCTGCTGCTGTTGCTTCTCCCTGGGGCACCGCTGTCCATTGCTGCTAGGTAAATACCCATGTCAGTGTTGGGGAACTTCAGGAGGTCTCTATCTCTGAGAGTCAAAGAGTTAAATTAGTATAGTCTCCTCTGCTACAACATATGCTTTAAAAACATGAATTAGCTCACATGCAGTTGGTAAATAGGAAAATGTCAGTACAGTGTGGAATTTGGGTCAGTTCATCTGAGGTTTTCTCCAGCTATCAGTGAAGCACACATTCTCACTGATAGAGAGCTTAAGAAAAAAAGATGGACATTCTACAGAAGTGCCTTCCTTTGGTGCTAGTAGTGGCTGATTGAGTGGCTTCAGAATCTGTGGTACTTTCTACTACCTTAAAACTGTGTGGGTGTCTAATCACTATGCTGTACACTTGAAACCAATATAAAATAATACTGAAAGTAAACTGTAATTGAAAAATTAAAAAATATAAACTATATAGGGAAGCTTGGAGTTACAGAAGAAGGGGCTGTGAAGATATTTCCCCTGCGTTCAAAAACACCTGTGCCCTGAACTCTATTTTTAACTTTGTTGGAACTGTGTGCAGTGACCTATATATCTCAGTGGAGGAAGCGTGAGTCCAGGGTTTAAGGAGATAAAGGATCGGCTGACCTTTGTGCTTGGTGCAAATATCAGTGGAGATTTAGCTGTGTTAGTACTTTTATTATGATTATTACTATGTGGTGGGGTTTTTTTAGTGCTCCGGTTATCAAGTTCTATAGGTTTTCAAAGTTTTGTCCTATTTTTTCATAAACCCTGTTGTTCTTGGTGTGTGCTTTTCAACAATGTGGTGGATGTTAACCAAATTAAAAACACCAGCCTATAAGAATTAAGTGTAAGTAGGTATTGATCTCAACCATGCAGAAGAGTAATTCCCAGCCATGGGGCAGTTTTATTCTGCAGGGCACGTTATACAGTGTCTATAGACATTTGTGATTGTCACTATCGGTGATGTGGGGGTGGAGTGGCTACTGTCGTCCCGTGAGGAGATGCAAGGGATGCTGCTGGACACCTTGTGGCCCGCAGGACAGCCCGACAGCACACTGTTATTTGGCCCCACATGTCAGTGGTGCTGAGGTTGAGAAACCCTGCTGTGGAGGGTTCCTGGGACATAGTAAGCACTAAATAAAGATTAGTTAACATTTATATAATTATAATAAAACTTGTATTTTCAAGCGAGTGGTTAGGATTTGGTCTATATCTGTGCTTTTGATCCTGTTCTGTTTTGTGCCATACGACCTTGTGTGATTGTTGTTACTGTATATTATATAACCTCGTCCCATTTAGTTAAACCTTTCTCTTATTATTCTTTTCATAATAATAATATTATTTGACTTGTAAAGATTAACATTTGGGCCCCGGCTGGTGTAGCTCAGCAGATTGAGTGCAGGCCTGCGAACCAAAGGGTTGCTGGTTCAATTCCTAGTCGGGGCGCATGCCTGGGTTTCAGGCCAGGTCCCCTCACCCCTCGTAGGGGGTACGCAAGAGGCAACCACACATTGATGTTTCTCTCCTCCTTCTCCTCTCTCTAGAGATAAATAAATTAAATCTTTCCTTTTTAAAAAAAGATTAACATTTGGACCATTTTATTGGTTTCCAAGACTTTAAAGTTGTTAAATTTAACCTATTGAGTTACCTGTACAAAAATTATGCCCTTAAGATTTTAAATTTTCTTTACTCTTCATTTATATTCAAGTCATCATATAATTTCTTTTTTATAAGCGTGACTGCAATTTTATTTCTGAGTGTTTTATATTTTTTGCCACAGTGAGTGTGATTTTTTAAACAATATATTTTCTTTGTTTGGAATGCTCTTGAGGTTTTTATATTCATGTTTTATAATTTTGTACATTGGCCAGAAGTTTCAGAATAATATTAAACAAAAATGGTGATACCTGGTATCTTTGTGTATTTCTGAAATAACTATAACACGAAAAGTGTAGTATTCTGGCGGTTGGTGCAAAGAAAATGGTATTTAGAACAAAGCGTTTCCAGTTGCCCATGAAAGAGCCTGTGGATAGCTGCAGACAGCCGTAGTTCTTCAGTCTTTGAGCACTATGTGCGCTTAGAGGGTATACTAAATAAGTCTGCCTTTATGGACAACATCCTTTGTCCATATTTTCTAGAAATCTTAAAATATAGCTTGAGGGTTAAGGCTAACACATTTAAAATGATTGCTGAATCTACATTTCTTCAAAATTATGAAGGCCATATGAAGCTAAAATAGGATGCTAATAATACAATTCATGCAG
This sequence comes from Desmodus rotundus, assembly GCF_022682495.2. Classification (NCBI taxonomy): domain Eukaryota; kingdom Metazoa; phylum Chordata; class Mammalia; order Chiroptera; family Phyllostomidae; genus Desmodus; species Desmodus rotundus. The sequence goes on from NC_071391.1 coordinate 122,167,846, forward strand.
TTAGTTGGTAAATACGTTTTGTAGGAATCCAGAGACTGGGGAGATCTTTATGAACGGGGTTATTTGATGGTGTGGGACTTGAGCAGGTTGTGGAGGAGGAAGGTGAGATTGTTGCAGTGACTGGGATGAACATGAGCGGAACGTGGAATTAATCTTGGTCCAGTCTCTGGCTTACACCGTCGTTACCAAGACCATTCCAAAGATTACTGCTGGCTTAGCAGAGAATTTAATTACACAGATTCTAAATAAGTTCATTCAAGAGCTTCTTAAAGGCTTTTTAATTTTTTTTACTGTAAAGTGATCAAACTGTGATATAAATGTAATTATATATGGTGAGTCCAAAATGGGGAATTTTTTGTTTACTTTACAGTGACTCTTTGATATAGAACATTTCTATATTTATTCTCTTTGTTGTTGCTGTTTTTGTTCTCATCCCCTGGTATTGTCTGTATCTTAGGTGTTAGTACAAGTGCATCCAGGAATGTTATTTTATTGTTTGCAGCAAATGTATTTTAGAATTCTTATGTGGAGTTCTCTTCCTGCTGTGTGCTAGAGAATGGATGGGTGGAATTGTAATATATCAATTTCACTAGCATTTGAAAAGTAAATATCAGTTTTACCCCTACGTTCTGGTGTACATAACAGAGAGGAGGGGCTTAATACTGAGTAGCATTGTCTTTCATCTTGTATTGTTTAAAAATTAAGATCTCAAATTTTTATTTTTATCATTTTTTACCATTATTTATCTTACTTAAAATACATTATTTAAAGACACAAGGAAGTGTGAATGTGACATTCTCCTTTCTCAAGTTTCACAGTTTACAAATTTTTTGCTTTTTAACTATGCACCTAATGTTGAATGTCTTGGCTCAGCATGCTGGGAATTGCAAACAATGAAATTCTTTCCAACACTTAGATCTCTTTGGCCTAGTACTCTTTCCACTCTGCCTGTTTCTTTATGTTGGGGGTGGCAATTGGTCTCAGGTTCTCTGCCTTTGAACAAGGGGCAGGATGGGCAAGTCCCCAGCTGACAGTAGTGGCTGACTGAGGAAACTACAGGTAGAATGGCTGTTCTGCCCTCCCCCTTTCTCTGTTTGAACCACTGGTACCTGCTTGCTCCTATACCGGACTGAGCACATTGTCCCGTAGCCTGGATTTGTCAGGGGACGTTTAGCTTCACAGTATGTCCGTCAGTGCAAGGCACTGCCTGATACTATAGGTGGAGGGGTTCTAAAGCAAAACGCCAGAACCAGTCCCCAGCCTGATAGGAAATCCACAGCTGCAAGTCAGAATTTCAGTCGGCTCCCAAGGCTGATTTCCTTTGCTGTCCTTCGTCCTCACATTGAGTCCTGCCTGATGGTCGTATCTCCTTGTGAGATATTCCTAAGGCAAAGCATCCTGAATTGTCATCAGTCTTTCCCTCAGCCCTCGCCTCCTGTTTGCTTCCTTCTTTCTGCTAGCGGCCAACACTGCTATCTCTGCAGTTCTCCAGGCTGCCCACTGCCTCCAGCACGCCACTGACTTCCTAAATCCTCTCCCTTTGCTGTCGTCACTGTCAGTCCCGGGCCTCTGCCTTCATCGGCTGTGCCTTTAGAGCAAATTTTATACCATTGCTAAGGGTGAGATGACAAGTTCGATTCCGGTCTTGTCACTCTCCTTCTAAAAAGGCAAGGGCTTTTCGTTGGCTTCCTTTTCAGAAAATCGAGGTGGCACCCTCAGTAACATGTTCATAGTCCACTTCTCTTAGCTACCTCCTCTCACTCCCCTTAATGTACTCCTGACAAAATGAGCTACTTTCTGTCGCGTTTGTAAGCCCCTTGGCTTTGTTCACGCTCTCATTTCTTAGTCTTAATGTCCTTGTCTTCTGCCAGTGCATTCATATCTTTCAGTTCTTGGCAGAAATGCCGCCTCCTTCATGGCCTCACTTCCTAGCTAGCCTGAAATGATTTCTCTAATCTTTGGAACCTTACAGCCATATCTCTACCTCTCTTACGACACCTGCTTTTTTCATTTGTATAATAGCTGTTCGTGTGTAAGTTTTAATCATAGTTTAAGTGTCTTGCTGCAGGAGTGCTTTCTTTCTTGTCTTTCTATCCCTTAGCGTGAGGCTTAGTGCCTCACACATACAAGTATTCGGGAAATACATGTTAACGACGAGTGAAAATACCGTATGGTTTGATTGTGTTATTACCAGTGTTCACTTTACGAAGTGTTCTATGTTCTACATCTGCTGACTGAAAAAAAATGCACCAAAACCATGAGCATATTCTTGGCATTTTTAATGCCATGGTTACCACAGTCATCAGTCACATGTGACCATGTGTGTGTGCCCTGTGAGTAATAAGGCTCCATTTCCTTTGTTCTTGGACAGGAGAATCAGATGAGAGGGAACAGTCAAAATTGGAAGTTAAAGTTTGGGACCCAAATAGCCCGCTTACAGACCGACAGATTGACCAGTTTTTAGTTGTAGCACGGTGAGTATGGCACTGTTGAGTCAAAAACATCTTTTCTCTGTAAAATAATTGATACACATTTCATTTTCTTTGTAATCTACTTTTTTCGTTGGCTATATTTTTCTTTTTCTATTTATGTAAGAAAGCCTAATATCACTTAACATCCACTAAATAATTCAAAATCCAGGTAACCTGTATGAGTCTCCAGGCCAGTGCTTCGGCCAGTGATTCGGTTCTACTCTCGATTCTTCAGTGTGGTCTATTCCACTGCCTGGCTCCTCCCCAACAGTGTGTGAGAGGAGACCTCCTGCCCCCCAACCGGAATTTATTTATAAAAATTTGTGTATGTATTCTTACATGTTTAAACTTCAGCCACCTTCAAAGCACTCTCCATTGGATGCAATCCACCTATTGAGACATTTTTTCCACTGCTCACAACAGTTTTTGAACTTGTCAACTTTGAGCTTTTTAGTGTTGTGCCGTTTTTTGTTCTACCTCTTCCACATTGGCAAATGTTTCCCTTTGAGGACATTTTTCATTGGGGGAAACAAAAAATAGTCTGTCAGGGAGAGGTTGGGTAAATAGGGAGGCTGGGGTACCCTCCTATTTGTGACCCTAAAACAGGGTCATGCCATTTTAAGTAAAAAACTCTGGACGCTTGGCACAGTGTGGGCAGGTGTGCTTATAAATCACCTGTCATGAAATGGGCAAACACACAGTCTTCAAAAGAACTCATTGAAGCTGAATGCAGCTTCTCACGACACCACTAGTTGGTACACGGGTACAGAAGGGTCTTAGAACACTCACCTAGCGGGGGAAGCCTGTACTACAAGGGGCCGCCCTCCAGAAGACAATTCCATTTTGGGGGGTGGGGATACTCCTACAGTTTTAGATTTGATTATTATTGTGTTTTCCTTCATTACCAAGGGCCTTTTGTCTTGAAGCCAGAGTGAGAGACACCAGAGATGCATCTAGTGTCTTTTTAAGTTTCTTTAAAAAAAAAAGTCTTCTAAGCATGAATCAAGAGCACTGCACATACCACCAGAATTTGTAAAATGCGAAAGCCCTCAGTACCAGGCATTGGCGGAGCGGCCGGCACTCACACCCCGCTGGAGGGAGTCTGAGCTGGCGTAGCTGCTTTGGTAAACCGTTTGCAGTCATCTGACATACACACGTCTTCAGTTTCACCCCTAAACGTGCACCTAGCAGAAGTGCCTACACAGACCAGTGCACCAGAAGACGCGTACGCAGATGGCAGGTCTACCACTATCCATAGCAGCCCCAGACTGGAAACAACTGTCCATTAGTGGTAGCGTGGTGGTGGGACGTCATACAAAGGGCACTGCAGGTCAGAGAGAGCAAATGAACACAGCTGCAGCCAGCAGCATGTGGGGATCCACAGCAGCATTTTGAACAACAGAAGATGGGCACGAAAAGAGTACATAGTATGTGATTCTATTTAAGTTCCCCAGTGAGCAAAATTAACCTATAGTGTTAGAGTCCAGGATGGTGGTTCATTTGGAGGAAGAGGGAGGGAGTAGAGATTGGGAAGGAGCACAAGGAGCCTTCTAGGGTGCTGTCACCTTCTGTTTCTTAACCTGGCTGTTGGCGACATGGATACACTTAACTTTGCCATCACTACATAGCTGTACAATGTGTACTTTTCTACGCATGTGTTATATTTTAATCAAAATGTTAAAAAAAAACCCTCTTCCTGCCCTTGTCGGGTTGCTCAGTTGTTTAGAGCATTGTCCCCGATATGCCAAGGTTGCGGGTTTGACCCTCGGTCAGGGCACGTGTTAGAAGCAACCAATGGCCCTGGCTGCTGTGGCCCCGTGGATGGAGTGCTGGCCTGTAAAGCGAAAGGTCCCCAACTGGGGGCTGGCGAGAGGCTGAGATCGATGTTTCTCTGTCACATTGGTGTTTTTCTCCCTCTCTTCCCCTCTCTAAAGATAGAAAATGAATAAAATTAAAAGAAAAGAAGCAACCAGTGATTGCATAAATAAATGGAAAACAAATCAGTTTCTCTCCGCCCAATCAATAAATTTAAAATTATTTTTAAAAAACCTCTGTCTTAGCTAACATGTTGAAAACATAGACAAGTAGCAAGTCTTCATTTCATGCATTATCTCTTGAATTAGGGTTCTTTACATATTGGAAGCCCTTCTACATCATTAAATGATAGTTAGTGTAGTAATTTTTTTAAATGGAAATCTATTTATATTGAGTCCTCATAGGAAGAGGTTGATTATATTTCCAGGAAAAAATATCACTGGGATTTCACAATTGGGTCCAAAAAAAGGGTCAGAACTTACTTTGCAGTAATAATCAAACAAGCTAATTTACTATCAATTTTTTTTTTCACATTTGAATGCTAAATTGTTTACTCCATGGCGTTTCAAAAAAGATCTTTTCCTTCTTTATGCCTCACAAGCTACTGTTTCTCAATTGTAACGGTAAATTTTGGCTTGTTAATTCTCAAATTTTGTAGAAAATACTTTTTATTTGGTACTTGATTTTCAAACATCCAAGAACTTGTTTGACTTTTTTCTCTTACAATTTTTCATTCACTACCAAAATGTGTTTCTTTCAATATAAAAAAAAATAGCAGAGCCTTGATTTTTTTCCTCTTTGTTTTTGTGGTTTTTTTAGTGCTGTTGGGACATTCGCCCGAGCCCTTGATTGCAGCAGTTCTGTAAGGCAGCCTAGTTTGCATATGAGCGCAGCTGCAGCTTCTCGAGACATCACCCTGGTAAGATGCTTTTTCAAATTTCAGGGCTCTTTCTTCTGCTACTTGTTTAATTTTAAAGCCAAAGTAGCAGTGTTGTAGACACGAGAGCTTTCTGGCTCCCAGCCCAGCTGACTGCTAGGTGGATTTGGCTTGGCTGGTTGGTAAACGGGAGTGTCTCAATCCTCAGTCACCTCTCCTGTGAGCTGAGACAAGTAAGAATGACTGTTCGTGGAGTAGGTACAAAATGGTAAAAATATTTTGGGGAACACAGTTCAATGTTCTGACCTATCTGTTTTCACTTTGGTATTTGTTCCCCGTATTCCATCTATGTACCTGAATAGTTGTAGATCATATATAATGCTTTATAGTTTTTTTTTTTTAAGTGAAAGTGACCATGTCTTAAAGCCCTTGCAATTGGATTTATTTTGTTGTCATGACCATTACTTAGTATCGATATTAAGTTCTTGTATCTGTTTATTAGAAAGAGGTTCTGTTTCCTACATCATTTTGTTACATCGTGGTTGCCATCTTCTAAGACTATTTCCTTTTTCCTTTGGTAATTAAATGAAGTTTCCTGTATTCAATTTAATTTACACCACCAATGCCTGCCATGGCTGGGCATCGAGCTAGGCACTTGCTTCTCTCTGCCTCCAGCGAAGTAGCCCTGCAGGTGTTTTATTGATTGACTGACGCTAATTACTGTATGGGATTGCCATAACCCTTCCAGACAGGCATGGTCGGGTGCTCGTTTTATAGATGAGGAAGCTGAGGTTTGGTGAGGGTAAGTTCTTTGACCGATATTCATTACCTGTAGTAAAAGTTTCAATTTTATTTTCTGATGGGATGGAATACAATGGTAGATTTTATTACTTTCTCATTATATTTTAATTTGAAATACTTTCCACAAATATTTGTCATCGTAATGAAAAAATTCATGCTGGAATGCACACCAAATTTGTTTCTTACAGTGCTTTCGTATATTTTTGTACAATTATAATGAATGATGAAAGCATTTGTAATAATCCGTTGCCATCCATTTGGAATTCCTTCATCCTTTCTCAAAGACTAGAGTGTTTACAGAGGCAAGTTTTGTTCTCTTCACTTGTACATTAACATTTTATATAAAAGTTTAGGACTTTCAAAATAGGTTGTAATTGGGTCGTATAGAACTTACGGAGTACTCCACCAGAGAAGCAAGAGTGCGGATGTCGCATTTGTAAAAACTTACAAACTCCTGTCAGCAGCTATTTATGTGAATCAGAACTGCATGGATCTTATCACTACCCATACACGTCTTTCTGTTCAAAAAGATCCTCCCACTTCTGAAATTGATGTAGGCTTATTATGAAAAATGGAAAAATACTGTACAGCAGCAGCCAAAAAATAGTTTTGTTTTCATTACCCAGAGTACAATGTATTCTTTACCATTTTATGTTTGTTTAGCTACTTTTTTGCATTATGAACAATAATAATAGCAAATTACAGAATAGCACAGAGGATAGTGTAATAACATTCCACATAATGCCACCTAAAGTGTTAACAGTTGAGCAAGCGTGAATAGTATTCTTCCCCAGTCCTATCCCCCCCTTCTGTCTGTCCTTCTGATCCCCCATTGCCCCTGCCTCCCGTCCAGCCACTGTAACAATCTGCCATTTAGTCTGTTTTACAGTTCTACTGGTATTTATATACCCCAAACAACATAAATATGTGTTTTGCATGTGTTTAAATTACTTCTGTAAAATTTTGCCATTTGCTTATTTTTAAGATCTAGCTATGTTAGTAAATACATACCTAGTTAACTCATTTTAATTAGTTTGTAGTTGTAGTATTCTTTAAAAGATTACCACATTATTTATGTATTCTCTTACTGTGAACATGTGGAGTGCTTTACAAACATTTTTCTTTTGCTGTTATCCATAATGCCGCATTGAAAAATACAACACCTTCCCCTTTGTGAGCATGTGTGTGAGTTTTCTGGACAATAACTACAGTTGAAATAGTAATACACAGTGATTCATAGGTCAGTGTCATTGTGAATTTGACCACATGCAGCTGAATTATTCTGTACAATGTAGTCGACAGTTATAATATTACATCAGTTGAGTGTTCTTTCTTCATCTATTTGTTTGCATTGTCTTCAACACTTGGTATTTTCAGACTTAAGTTTTACTGTCCTGATGCTATCTCATTTTAATTGTATTTACCTGGTTACTTTGTGAGGTTCAACATGGTTTAATGTGTTTTTTTCTCCTTTGTACTCTGGATTCATACCCTTTGACTCACAATAGTGTTCTATTTTTTCTAATAAAGTGTTAGTTACATTTAAGACTGTAGACCTATCTGGAGCTTATTTTTAAGAATGGAGTGAAGTAGGGATCTAATTAATTTTGTTTTCTATGGAAACTTAATCATCACATCACCTTTTATTGAATTTCTTATTTCCTCATGACCATTGTAATGCTGCTGCTGTCTTATTTAAAGGTTTTAGATATGCTTAGGTCTGCTTTGGATTTCTGATCTCTTCTCCGTTTTGTTGATCCGTATGTCCCTGTATAAGCACAGCGTTACAATAAATGAGGTAGCTGATGAGACAAGCCCCACGTGAACTTTCTTCTTACACTAAGTCTAAGTCATGTGGAACAGAGTTTTGAACTCCCCCCACCATGTTTTCCCTAACAATTTAACATACTCATCTCTTATGAGAACCTGGAAAACTTTTTTCGAGTATTGGATGGTCTTGCCTTGTATAGATGATACTGTTACTTACGAAGCCCAGTCTCTTGTGGCTTATTTAACATTGTCTTTGGAGATAATGCTTCTTAAATTATAATTGAGGATGCTATCCCTGTAATAGCTGAGCAGATTCCCTGTATTTTGTCTGAGGAGTAAGGGTAGAAAGCCTGATCCTGAGATGGCACAGAGCTTGTAGAACACACTTCAGGCTCACTTGCCCGAAGTCTTGACAGGTGAGGAGCTGGTGTTGGATTCTTGGTTCACAGCTGCATCAACTCTCTGCTTCCCACTGCTGGTCACTGGTGGGATAGCAGGTGAATTTTTGGTGGAAGATTGCTGAGTTTTCAAGATTCAGTGGTTTTTTTCTGTCAGTGAAGAAGACCATTTATAAAAGAAGCATTTTAAATAAGACACAGCTGCCCTGGTCAGTGTGGCTCAGTTGGTTGGAGCCACACTTTCATCCCATAAACCGAAAGATCGTGGGTTTGATTCCTGGGCAGGGCACATACCGTATTTTGCAGTGTGTGATGTGCTCCTGTGGATAATGCGCACCTGCGGTTTTGTTCCAAATGTTCAGGGAAAAAATATTTTGTTTTAATATTTTAATTCAATCATTTATTTATTTATATTTAGAAACAAAACTGATTATTGTATTCCAGGGTATTATTTTATATACGGATATCGTTATTGCTTTCTAGCGTTACACTTTTAACACATAAGCATAAATGAAAGAATTAAAAACATTTATATAGCACTGAACTAGTACTACCCATGTATAATGTGCATCCATATTTTTCCCTCAAAAATTTGGGCAAAAAAGTGTGCATTATACACGGCAAAATATGGTGCCTGGGTTGCAGGTTCAATCTCCGCCGGGTTGAGTGAGGTGCATGCGAGAGGCAACCAGTCTGTGTTTCTCTCCCACATCGATGCTTCTCTCCCTCTCTCCCTCCCCCCTCTCTAAATAAATATGTCCTTGAATGAGGATAAAAAAGTAAGTCAATGAAAATAAAGAAGGCACAGCCTATATGACTTAATTAGTTTTAGTGCCGTTTTGTGCACGTCATTTACAATACTGGGCTGTTACGCTCCTTCCAAGCAGGGACTTTCAGATCCTCCACCGTTTGCGTCTCTTCTGTTTGTTTTCTTTTATATTTAGCAATTCGGAGGTCACCTTCACATTACATCTAATATTAAATTATTTATTGCTATAATTTTTTTTTAAGCAGCAGTGTACTCAGGGGCTCAGGAAATGCTGTTCCGGCATATTTGTACAACTGGTTTCAGAGACAGGGTTCGGATTGGTTCTTGACTTCTGCTGAGGAGTTCTCTCTGCTCTACCAGATGACCTCTTCTATTTCGTTCTCACTAAAATGGCTTGGCTTAAAATATTGTTGTTGTCTATCTTGGATTAGGTAGCACTGAAGAATGTCTGTTCTTTTTTCTGCAACTTTTAAATTTTTTCTTTTTTAAAATATATTTTATTCATTATGCTATTACAGTTGCCCCATTTCCCCCCCTTCACTCCCGTACTCCCTGTACACCCCCTCCTGCCAGAAGTCCTCTGCAACTTTTTTTTAAAAGATTTTATTTATTTATTTTTAGAGGAAGGGAGGGAGGGAAACATCAAAGTGTGGTTGCCTCTGGAGCTCCCCATGCTGGGGAACCTGGCCTGCAACCCAGGCATGTGCCCTGACAGGTAATCAAACCAGTGACCCTTTGGTTCGCAGGCCAGTGCTCAATCCACAGAGCCACACCAGCCAGGGCTTTTTTCTACAACATTTAAATGCTTTGATTTCCTGCTCTCTCTACTCTAGGTTCAACTTTACTTGGACTCTTTCTATGTATGTTCTCTTGAGGTTGTGTTTCCAGCGCCATACAATTGACATCTTTTAGAAGTTGACAAAGCAGAAAGAAATTGATGCCTTATCGCAGATACTGGCTCAGTGGTGTTAGGCTTTCCCACTTTGATGTTAAAATATAAGACCCTCAGGCCTTTCTACAATAATGAGTGGGAGTAGTTAAAATTGATTATTAATATGTTGATAATATGAATTTGCAGATTTTTTCCCTAAAAGAACATGTAAAAGGCTAAGTTGTTTTGTGTTATTAAATGAAAATTGATTTTTTATTCAGCTGAATTTGGAGAGTCTAGCTTTTAGTTTTCTTTCAGTGATCGCAAGCCTCTAACAGATCAGGTTAGTACCTTTCTGTATCAGGTGACCAGACAATGGAGCCGAAGACTTCCCACTGCCGAGAAGGCGGAGTTGGTGAACGGCAGGAATCTTGGTAGCCCGTCCAGGTGGCTTTCTTGTGCTTTTTTCTGTGAGGGCTGCAGCTGGGCTTTCAGCACTCCTAGCCCGACACATCCATTTGACCAAGACAATCCACGTGTGCTACTTGTCAAATCCCCGGTAATATTGTGGGAGCAGGGAATCGCGCTGCCAGTAGATCGCTAGAGCTACCTTCCTCATTTTGAGATCTGTTAATGATATAACTGGACTGTGAATTTCAAACACTGCTAGTCTAATGTATGTAAGACTTACTATTATTAGAACATTGAAGTCATAGCGGCTTCCTAGGTTTCATCCTTGTTTTATTAAAAATTAAAGTGTACTTTGAACAATATGCAAAGAAAAACATCAATTTATTAAAATGCCTACACTGACCTTTACTGCCTTCAGGAAACAAAATTCCTTAGAACAAAGTAAAGCCTGAGATGGTTAGTAAGTAGTAGTGGGCCAATGGCTAGCCTGTTGCTTCCTGCTTGTTGTCTGCACCCATGTGGCTGGGGGGCAGGGGTGCCATAGAGGTTGTTAGGGGGCTATGGCTGGAGCAGGGCCTCGAGGTTATTGCATAGGTACAGATTGTATCAGTACTGGATTCCTCTTTTGCCTGGGCTATGAGGACTAAAGCAAGTTGGAGGGTAGAATCTCAGAAAAAGAATATTTTGAGTTGTTTGGGGCTTTAGAAATGTTCTAAGATAAACTATATTAGAGATAGTGGTGAAGTACCTTTCATATAAAGACTCATTTAATTAGTGACAGAATCAGGACTAGAAACTTAGGCTTCCCAGTGCTAAGTCTGATTCTGGGAAAGGTCAGGCTGTGTTGATTTAGTAGCAAGGAAATTTTATCCTGAAACATCTCTAATTCCTACATTATGTCTTCTCTTTTTAAAATGCATCTCTGATTTTGCTGTGTGCAATCGTATATCCTTTCATTGGCTTTTAATTGCATTTAGGGTAAAAACCCGGGCCCTCAAAGCAGTTGACAAGACTGTGGGGTTTGCCCGGCCTGTTTCTCTAGCCCCTTGCCCACACACTCTCCTCGGCGTCCTTTGGACTCCAGCCAGGCTCTATCATTCCTTTGGTTCCCCGATTGCCTCCTGCCACAGGACCTTTGCACATTCAGTCCCCTTTGCCTGGATACTCTCACAGTCCCACTAGTTAACCCTTAGTCTTTTTTCAATTCTTGTCGAGTACATCAGTCTAGGGCAGGTTACTATGTCCTGTGCTCATGAACAGAACCAGTCATGTTCCTCCATGTTAGTTGTTTATAATTAAACATTCATGTTTGTGATTATCTACTTAAGGTCTATTTTTCTCCTTTTCATTCCCCACATCAGCTTATAATAGTCATTAATATAGTGACTATATCTGTCTTTCCTTACGATTGAATCCCTAGCACCAAAGATTTTCCTGGCATACATACTAGGTGTTTAGTAAATATTTGAGAATGAGCAAATTAATTTCCATCTCTGGGACACATTTTTTTTAAAAAAAAAGGTCATTGGAGTATATTATTTCTATTCCATTGTTTTTAAACACTTCAAAATCTTTTACTGAGTACATCTCATCACTAAAGAGAGTTGTATAGTTGAATTCTAATATCATTGTATCCTCAGAGCTATACACACACAGTCTGAAGACCAGGAGTTATAGAATGATTTTGGTATTGGACACACTTGTTTAAAAAGTGTAGTGAAATATATGCAACATAAAAATTATCACTTTACCCATTTGTAAGTGTACTGTTCCGCTCGCGTTAAGTATCTACTTTATTGTGCAGTCGTCACCACCCTCCATCTATAGAACTTTTTCATCCTTCCCAACTGAAACTCCAGACACATTAAATGACTCCCCATTCCTTAGCTCTTAGCAACCACAGTTCTATTTCTTGTCTCCATGGATCTGACCACTTTGGATACCTCAAGTGGGTGGAGCCATATAACATTTGCCCTTTTGTGACTTGCTTATTTCACTTAGTTAATGTCACTTAGGGTTCTTCCATGTTGTAGCATGAGTCAGCATTTCCTTCCTTTCTAAGGCTGAATAATAACATTCCATTGTATTTAGATACACATTTTGTTTATTCATCCATCAGTAGAAATGGGTTGCTTCTATCTTGGCTGTTGCGAATAATGCTATCAACATGGGTATACAGATGGGTACACTCATGATTCTGTGTTTTCTGTCCCGCCTGGAACTATAGCTTATGCGAGTGACTTAACCTCTCTGTGTCTAAGTTGCCTCATCTGCAGGGGGAACAGTAATAAAACCTACTGGCCCGGCTTCACGGGCTTATGGATTGACGAGAAGAGTGTATTATAGATATACTTCTGAAAGTTGCTAATACATGTACCCAAGCGTATAAAACTTGATGGAACTCTAGTTGCTCCTCTGAGCATGCCTTGGAGCTGATTTTCCTGGGCCCTGGATTCTCCGAGGGGTGCAGAGCTCTCTGTGACACTGGCTGCCCAGTCTGGGGGGAAGACATCTGATTTGTTGCTGTGTCACAAACTTTTGTGTACTTCCATCAACATTCCAGAAGAAATTAGAATGAACACTTTATGGGCCTTCATTTAAGGTTCGCAAACACCGGGCTCTTCTGCCTCTTGAAGCCCGTCCCAGGCCCCGTCCTCACTGGGAAAGAAAGAAGGTGAAGCCTCAGTGTCCTGAACAAGACCTTTGGCACCCTCTTGTCAGTTTCTGGGAAAGTCTGACTTTGAGTTACCGTGTAGCATCAGCTCGAGGATTTCATGAGGTAATGCTTGTAAATAATTTAGAACAGTGTCTGGCACGGTGTAAGAGCTCAATAAATATTAGTTGTTATTGTAGACGTGATGATGATAACAACGGTGCCTCTTCCGCTCAGTCTTTGTCGCGTCTCACTTACTTTCTTCTGATTTCGTAGCACTTACTGGTTGTCTGAAAGGGATTTTGTAACACCATTTTTACTGTCATTGTCGTAGATTATCAAGTTTGAATATGATTGTTAAGCTATGATCAATCATATATTTTAATACTATTGTTACACGAAAATCACTCTATAATTTCTCCTTACTACAAGCTATAATTTTTACAATGAAAAATTTCTCTTCAAGAAAAACTTAGAAGACGAAGTTGATTCAACCGATGATAATTTTGTTCTTCAGGAATTAGCTGTTTGTAAAAATGGTAGCCATTAATCTTGCACTTGGTTCTCTTTGTTTGTAAGTCCTGTTCAAGTCACACATGTCATTTAGGACGTTGAAGGCATTGGGAATTTGAGGACAGCTTGCAAATTGTGTTCATTACAGTATTTAAAGAAATTGTACTCAGCAGAGTGTATACATCTTTTAGTTAGCATTTTAAGCGTCAACTTGTACCAGAAATCTAGTCTTTCAAATGAATATAAAATTGATAAAATGAGAATTCATAGAATTTTTTAAAAGTCAATTTGCTTATGAGTATTATCTGTGTTTCCAAAGCTGTAAAATTAAATTAGAACAAATGGACTACGGTTACAGTAAAAATATATGAAACAGGAAATTTTCCTTTGTTCTAAATATACCATTAAGGCAATAATATTCTATATTAGACACTTTTTTGTGCGATGATTAATTACAGATAAAAATTTTAAAATGATATTAAATGAGCTTAGAAATAGTGCAAATTGTCCTCAGAGAAGTGTTTGTGTATGTTACGGTCTATTTATCCATCTTTTTCTTTTAAATTTAAGCTCAAATTAGGGTTTTTGGGGGTATATATAGCCTTTCACGCTACTTTTTCTTCCATGAATGTAATTTAAGAAGTATCAGAAAAATCATTGTAGATCTGAATTACGGGGAAATATAATGAAAATTATTTTAAGTTCTTTGTTTAGAGTCAGTGTGAGGAGATTTGGATTTATAAGTGTGAGTTAATGAGGGCTTGTGTTTATAGTTTTTTAAAACTTAGCTTTGTATTTTTGAGATAATGCAAAAGTACTAAAACTTTCTGTATTTCCTTCACCCAGGTACCCTAAATGTTAATATTTAATGCATTTTCCTTATCATTCTCTCTATATATACATGTTACTATTATTGAACAGTTTCAGAATGGATATCCCATTATTGCTAAATGTTTGAAGAGGTATTTACCAAAAGAGTAAGAATGTTCTTTTGTATAACCACAGTGTAATAGTCACATTCAGGAAATGAATATTGTTGCTATAGTACCACTATTTAGTCTAGAGGCTTTAGTCTGATTTGCTAGTTGTCTCAGTAATGTCCTTTATAACAAAAGAAAAAAAAATTCTTTTCTGGTACAAGGTCTGCTTGAGAATCACTTACTGCATTTAGTAGTCATAGCTCTTTAATGTACTTCAATTCTGAGTGAACAGTTCCTCATTCTTTCTGTCTTTCAAAACCGTGGCAATTGGAAGAGCACAGGCCATTATTATTATTAGTAGTAGAATTATTACTGAATATCCCTCAATTTGGGTTGTGGTTATAATTAGAATAAGATTTTATTCTACTTAAGACCATTTTGGTCAGATTTTTCCATTTTTTCCTAAGTTTCAAATTTATCAATACAGTTTTTTAATAGTATTTTTAATTAGAAAATTTTGCTATATCTGCAGATATAAGTAGCTTTTTGTTGTTGTTGTTTCTGTGGCTTCCATTTTTTTTTCCCTTGACAGTTGTACCGGAGTTTTCTCCTTTATTGTCTAAAAGAGTGAGATTTCAGTTTAGTTGATTTTCTGTATTGTTTGTTTTTCTGTTTATTTTAAAAAATATATATTTTATTGATTATGCTATTTCAGTTTCCCAATTTTTCCCACTTTGCCCACCTTTGTCTGGTATCCCCATTCCTCCAGCAGTCTCTTCCCCTAGTTCATGTCCATGGGTCAGACATAAAAGATCTTTGGCTTCTCCATTTCCTATACTGTTCTTAACATCCCCGTGTCTATTTTGTCCCTACCAATTTGTACTTCTTAACCCCTGCACCTTTTCCCCCATTCTCCCCTTCCTTGTCCCAGCTGATAACCCTCCAAATGATCTCAATATATATGATTCTGTTCCTGTTCTGCTTATTTGCTTAGTTTTAGATTCAATTGTTGATACTTGTGAATTTGTTGCCTTTTTATTGTTCATAATTTTGATCTTTTTCTTCTATAGTTCCTGACAACATTTCATGTAATGACCTGGTGATTATGAACTCCTTTAGCTTTGCTTTATTTGGGAAGCACTTTATCTGCCCTTCCATTCTAAATGATAGCTTTGCTGGATAGAATAATCTAGGTTGTAGGTCATTGCTTTTCATCACTTTGAATACTTCTTGCCAGTCCCTTCTGGCCTGCAAAGTTTCTTTTGAGAAATCAGGTGACACAGTCGTATGGGAACTCCTTTGTAGGTAACTTTTCTTTTCTCTTGCTGTTTTTAAGATTCTCTCTTTTCTTTAGCCTTTGGCATCTTAATTATGATGTGTCTTGGTGTGGTCCTCTTTGAGTCCAACTTGTTTGGGACTCTGTGCTTCCTGGACTTGTATATTTTCTATTTTTAACTAAATTAGGGAAGTTTTCTTTCATTATTTTTCAATTAAGTTTTCAATTTCTTGCTCTTCCTCTTTTCCTTCTGGCATCCCTGTGATTTGATTTTCCAGCACTTCTGGTTGTTTATTGTTTTTAGATTGGTTGTTATCCTCCTTTTGGTTGTGTGAGGAAGAGTTTCTACCTACGCCTCCATCTTAGCCAGAACTCGCATCCCTGTGATTTGTATGTTGGTAAGTTTGGAGATGTTCCAGAGGCTCCTTATTTCATCCTCATTGTTTTGAATTCTTTTTTCTTCTTGCTATTCTGATTGAAATCTTTTCTTCTTCCTTATGTTCTATATCGTTGATTTGATTCTAGGCTTCATTCCTTCCACTATTGGTTCCCTGTAGATTTTTCTTTTTCATTTAATGCAACCTTCATTTTTTCCTGTCTTTTTTTATGCTGTTGCAGGACCCAGTGAGTTCTGTGAGCATCCTGATCATCAGTGTTTTTGCATTCTGCATCTGATACGTTTGTTTATCTCCATTTCTTTTAGTAATTTCCTGGAGTTTTGTTCTCTTTCATTTGGGCCGTGTTTCTTTGTCTCCTCGTTTTGATAGCCTCCCTGTGTTTGTTTCTGTGTATCAGGTAGAGCTGCTTTGACTCCCTGTCTTAGTAACATGGCCTGTTGTAGAAAAGGCACCTATAAATTGTGTGGGGCAGAGCCTTAGGTAATCACCAGGGCGGGGCAACCCGTTTCACCACTTTGTGGCTCTGTGTGGGGCAGGGCACAGAGAGGGAACAGTGCTGCTGCCTGGCCTCTGATACTGCCTGGGAGGAAGCTGTCAATCACTTCACTTTCTCCCCTTTTCCCATATGCCACTTGTGCCCTTTCAGCTGTTGCCCTGGTGCTGAATCCCAGACAGGGTGGGTCTGTGTAAGTGCTGAGACCTTTGCAGGTCCTTTAAGAAGAGTCTCCTGAGAAACCTTCAGTTTCTTTCACCACTCCAAACCTCTCTAGCTTTTACAGCCTGACGTTATGGGGACTTATGTTCCTGGTGCTGGAACCCTGGGTGGGTGGTCTGGTCCGGGGCTGGGATCGCTTGCTCCTGAGGCATCCCTTCCGACTGTTATCCACCACAAGTGGAACTGCCCATTCCTCCTCCTCCCCGTGCCACTCCACGTCTCTGCCCCTCTTACCTGTCTGGATGAATGTGGCTTCTTTAAATCCATGGTTGTCAGACTTCCATACAGCTTGATATTCTGGCGAATCTGGGTGGTATTTGTAGTCTCCTTGTAATTTTTGCTGTAGTTGCGCACAGAGTCAAAGCGATTTTACCTGTAATCTTGACCACAAGTCCTATTTTTGTTTTTTATTATTTTCTTCTTTTACATTTCTCTGGGTCTACTGTGATATTCCTATTCTAGATTTTTAAGACTAAATTTTAGCCCATTAATTTTATTAGTCTACTTATCAATATTTAAGATTATAAATGTCCCTAATTACCACCTTGATGGTACCATGTGTTTTGATATATAGTATTTTTTTTATCATTTGCTTCTAAGTAGTTTCTAATATACTTCATAATTTTGCATTTGATTATGAGTTAATTTCCAAGGAAATGAGGTTCAATCAATAAATTTATCTTGATTATCTTGGAGGTTATGGTTAGAGGACATATATGCTACCGATTCCTGTAATGTGTTTTGATTTCCTTTAAGGCCTGAAATACAGTCTCTCCCTTGTAGCATTCTCTCCAGAAAATGCATTCACGGTGAAAGCCAGGGCCAGTGTGTATGCTCCCCTCTCGTACGTCCGCGTCCTGAATTATCTTAGCCTCTCCTCATCTGCAGTGGTTGTTCTTCGGTGTCTTCACACAGGGTGTCTGTCACGTGTTTGCCTGCTTTGTGTCTAGAATTGTCCAGGGGGTGCAGAACCCATAGTTGTGCTCTTGGTAAGTTTGGGCCAAGAGGTTACCACAGCCCGCCGCCCTGTAGCTTTCTTGTGGCGATGATCCGAAGGTGTGAGTGCACATAAGAACATGACCTGGGTGTCTTACAGGTTGATGTTTGAGATTTGAGTGAGTGACAGCTAAGTCTCAACAAATTTGACAGTGAGTGAGGAATTTTGTTTTGAGTACTATGCAATGAAGCAAAAATAGCATATAATTTTTTTTTTATATAGAAGAAATTTTGCCTTAATCATGATTGGAGGTTTACTCCTGAGAGTTTATATTCATCTTCTGCTTGGAAAAACCATATGCTCAATAATGCTCATTAATTTTTAAGTAGATTTGATATTCTGAATGCTGTAATTTGTGCTGGAGGTATACATATAAAGGTTTTGTCAGATTATCAGGAAATCAGTAGTTAGTATCAACTGTATATGTGTATCGGTTACCTACATGATAGAGGTTGGGTTCCTGGGAAACAGACTTTGAGGTGGAGATTTGCATGTAGGAAATTGATTAAGGAGGACCTTTGGGATCAACACTTGTGAGAGAGAGGGGAAGGAGGCAGGATTTAATGGAGGGAAAGATGGGCCAGGATACACAGGCTGACTGAAAGGCTCAGCTGAGTCTGTGGGTTGCTCTGGAAAGCTGTCCCAAATCAGTGTGAAGGGCTGGGCCTTTCTCCTGTGTTACTGGATGCAGGAAAGCAGCATGGCCTGGGGTGATGACTCTTCCTTAAACTAGGTCATTCCAAAGAGGACCAGCAGCTGAGGTCTGTTCACAGCACTTCTAGTAGTACTGGCTGAATGAGTTCTTTATTCTCGAAGGGAAAACACGGTATCCATTATTTACTCCCCAGAATTTCAGTGGCTTATAACAACAAGCATTGATTTCTTGTACACTCGTCTGAAGATTGTCTAGGATTCTGCTGAACTGGACTGGGACCACGCTGCAGGCTGTGACCAGATCTCCTTCATGTGTCTCATCTTCTGTTGACAGACATCAGTAGCACAAGGGGGCAAGTCCAGATGCATAACACATGTCAGGGCTCTGTTAAGTCACATATCTAAAAACCTGTTGGGCACTCGAGTCATTGTCCAGGCCCAGCACCAGCAGAGGGGAAGGATACCCTCCTGCCGAGGTCCAGGGGAGGAAGTGAGTATTTGCTGGACAATAACCCAGGCTACCATGGTGTGATTCTGCCTAGTGAACAAAAGATAAGAATTTCACTGCCAAGATTTCACTGTCAGTCTTTCTCCTAAAATATTTGTACTCGTCATCTCCATCTGTTATGAATGAGATGAAATGTGACAACACCTTCAGTGCTGTTTGGCAAAGAGAACAGCTTGTGCTGAATTCTCATGATTTTTAAAATTTAGTTTTGAATGGATCTTGTCATGTGTTATCTGTATAACTATTGGAAAGATGGTAATTTTGTATTTATCTGGAGAGAGACCTCCCTATTTTTTTTTTTTTTTACTGCATTTAGGGTGTAAGTTCTTTTGTTACTTTAAACTAAGGTGTACATGCAGTAAGGTGTATTAAGTATCCTACACTTTAGATGTACAACTTATATATTTTTACATAAGTATATTTGTAACCATGTAATCACCACCCAGGTTTAGGGAGAAAAAATTCCCAATGCTAAATCCCAAAAGGGTTCTCATGACCCTACCCATCAGTGGTTTCCCCCCCACCCCCCAGCAATGATTATTGAGACCTAACTCACCATCGAATAATTGTTTTTCTTCTCAAAGTCCATATAAATAGAACCAGCCAGTATGTTCTCTAGTATGTCTAGCTTTTTGAGTTTCTATTATCTTACTGATAATCCACAGTCACTGGTTTTTGTTTTGGTTTTTTTCAAACTCCTACATATTTTCTTAGTTTATTTTCTGCGAGTCTTTACTGAGTATTGTCTTTGCTATTGCAGAAAATATCTTCTGTATTTTAGTTATATCTTTTCAGGTAGGATTAGACTATTAAAGTCCATTCAAAAGAAAGTGCTGTGTGTGTCAGAAAGATGGAGTTAATAGGGACTCATAGCAAATCATGTGACCCCCTGGTTTCCTTTGTCAAGTTGGTCATTGATTTCAGCAGAATTATTCCCCAGGAATTCCACAGTACATGTGCCTGGTGGGATGTTTATTTTCTCTGCATACTGATCATTAATGCATCCTCCTCTGGGCTATGGAATAAATTCGGGCTTTGGAGGTTTCGTAGCTCCTGGTCCGCTGTGAGTCTGACCCATTTTTCCATTTGATTTGTGGCTCAGCGCAAGAATTAGTCTTCCAAAAGCAAGTGCATACACAACCACACTCTGTAAAGAACAGACAGTCACTGGAGATTTTGGTCATAACTACTTATAAAGCCTAAGATATTACTTTGGTTCTTTGAAGCCTTATTAGAAAATAGCTCATCCTCAATTTTAAAAGTCCCTATAAGAAAAGCATTTTCATTCACCTGACACGAACAAAAGACTGAAAATCCATTCATGCTTTGAGGGTTGGTATAATATCAGCCAAGAAAAACTCATTTGATTCTGTTACTTTTGGCTTCAGAGCACTGTTAATTATAAAAATTACTTACACCTCCTAAGGAATCTCAGTAGCATATTTAATTTATATAATTATTGATTTTGAATAGCGTTTAATCTATTTTAGTTTTGTTATTCATTGTAAATTTAGGGGTTTTAAAAATAACCATTTATGAAAATACATTATTAATTGAAGGGATTCCTAAATGCTGTTGAACTTTTTTTCTTTCATTTTCATAGGTCATATATCTAGAAACAATAATCATTTAGTTTCAGGGATAATGTAAAAATGTTTAAGAGTGTGCCCTACAGCTAAACTGCCGAGTCTGTCAAGTGGCTAGAGAAGTGGAACTTGATTCTGGAGTTTGCAGAGCACAAGCAAAGAATAACGATCGAATCAAACGTTTTTGTACCCCTGCTACAGAAGAGTGAGAAGCAATTCCCTTGAGTTGAAGTTTTATTCCATGATTGTGACATACACAGCAAACAGCTGTGCGTGGCCCGTGGTCTTAGCTGTGATTATCACTGGGAAATTGGTAATGAAGTCCCTGCTGGCTTTTATTTTCTGGAATCCAATGGTTCTTATATTTTTCAGTGACAGTTGACATTCAATGTTGTATTGGTTTTAGGTGTACAGCATCGTGATTAAACATTCATATAACTTACCAAGCAACCCCCCCCAATAAGTCTAGTACCCACCTGGCACCATACACAGTTATTACAGTATTATTGACTGTGTTCTCTGTGCTGTACTTTCACATGAGTGTTTTGTACCTGCCAGTTTGTATTCTTAGTCCTTTTCACCCAGTCCCCCAAACTCCATCTCACCTGGCAACCATCAGTTATTCTCTGTATCTGTGGGTCTGTTTCTGTTTCATTTGTTCACTTATTTTGTTTTTTAACTTTCACGTGTAAGTTAAATCAGTACCAGTTACGGTATTTTTCTTTGTCTGACTTATTTCATTTATAATATCCTCTAGATCCATCCATGCTGTTGTAAATGGTACGATTCCATTCTTCCTTTTTTTTTTTTTTTAAGCTAAGTAGTACTCCATTGAATATATGTACTGTATCTTCTTTGCCAGTTGTCTATTGATGGACACTTAGGAGGCTTCCATGTCTTGGCTACTGTAAATAATGATGCAGTGAATGTAGGGGTGCATATATCTTTTTGAATTGGTGTTTTGGATTTCTTTGTATATATACCCAGAAGTGGAATTGTTAAGTCATAAGGTTGTTCGATTTTTTTCATTTTTTTTTTTTAACAGCCTCCATACTGTTTCCCAAAATGTCTATACCGATTCTCAATCTCACCAACAGTGCATGTGGGTCCCTTTTCTCTACATCCTTGTCAGCACTTGTTTGCTGATCACTGATGATATAGCCATTCTGACAGGTGTGAGGTGATACCTCATTCTGGTTTTGATTTGCATCTCTGATGATTAGTCATGTCAAGCATCTTTTCATATATCTGTTAGCCATCTGTATGCCCTCTTTGCAGAAATGTGTTTTGAGGTCCTCTGCCCAGTTTTTAATTGGATTGTATATTTTTTTTGGTGTTGAGTTGTCTTGAGTTCTTTGTAAATTTTGGATATTGACCCCTTATTGGATGTATCATTGGCTAATATGTTTTCCTATTCAGTGGGTTGTCTGTTCATTTTGTTGATAGTTTTCTTTCCTGTGCAAAATCTTTTTAGGTTGATGTAGTCCCGCTTGTTTATTTTTTCTTTTTTTTCCCTTGCCTAAAGAGATAAATCAGAAAAAAAATATTACTAAGAGAAATGTCCCAGATTTTATTGCCTGTATTTTTGTTACAGGATTTTTATGGTATAAAGTCTTACACTTAAGTCTTTAATCCATTTTGAGTTTATTCTTGTATATGGTGGAAGAATGTGGTTTAGTTTCTTCTTCTTCTTCTTCTTCTTCTTTCTTCTTTCTCCTTTCTTCTTTCTTCTTTCTTCTTTCTTCTTCTTTTTTTGCATGTATCTGTTCAGCTTTCCCAATACAATTTACTGAATAGATTCTTTACCCCATTGTATGTTCTTGCCTCCTTTGTTAAATATTAATTGACCATACAGGCGTGGGTTTATTTCTGGGCTCCTGTTCTGTTCCATTGATCTCTATACCTGTTTTTATGGCAGTACCATCCTGTTTTGATTACTATGGCCTTGTAAGATAGTTTGATGTCAAGTAGTGTGATTCCTTCAACTTAGTTCTTCTTTCTCAACATTGCTGTGGCTATCTGGGGTCTTTTGTGGTTCTATATAAATATTTGGATTATTTGCCTCTAGTTTTGTGAAATACATCACTGGTATTTTGATAGGAATTGCATTGAATCTGTAGATTGCTTTTGGTAGTATGGGCATTTTAACAGTGTTAGTCTTCCTGTCCATGAGCACAGTATCTGCTTCCCCTTATTTGTATCTTCTTCTTCAGTGTCTTATAGTTTTCTGAGTATAGAATTTTTACCTCCTTGCTTAAACTTTTTCATGCAATTGTAAATAGGATTGTTTTCTTAATTTCTCATTCTGATCATTAAATATTGGTGTAAAAATGCAACCTATTCCTGAATGTTAATTTTGTATCATTCTACTTTACTGAATTCATTTATTGATTTTAATGGTTTTTTGGTGGAATCTCTATGTATAGAGTATTGTCATCTGCAAACAATGACAGTTTACTTCTTCCTTTCCAATTTCAGTGACTTCTCTTTCTTTTTCTTGTTTGATTGCTGTTCCAATACTGTGTTGAATAAAAGTGGTGAAAGTAGACATTCTTGTCTTGTTCCTGATCTTAAGGAAAAAGCTTGCGTTTGTCACATTATGTCCTTTATTATATTGAGATAATGTTCCCTCTAATCCCACTTTGCTTAGGGTTTTTATCATAAATCGATGCTGGATTTTTGTCATATGCTTTTTCTGCATCTGTTGATATCATCGTGATTTTTTCCCTTCATTTTGTTTATGTAGTGTAAAATGTTAATTGACTTGCAGATAATGAACAAACCTCGCATCCCAAGAATAAATCCCACTTCATCGTGGTGTATGGTCATTATAATGTGTTGCTGAATTTGGTTTGCTAATATTTTGTTGAGGATTTTTGCATCTATGTTCATCCAGGATATTGACCTATATAATTTTCTTACTTTGTAATGCCTTTATCTGGTTATGGTGGCCTTGTAAAATGAGCTGGGGAACCTTTCCTCCTTTGAATTTTTTGGATAGTTTAAGAAAGATAAGTGTCAATTGTTCTTTGATGTTTGGTAAAATTTACCTGTGAGGCCGTTATGTCCAAGGCTTTCATTTGTAGGGAATGTTTTGATGGTTGATTCATTAGTAGTTATTGGTCTCTTCAGATGTTTTTCTTCTTCACTTAGTCTTGGAAAACTGTATTTTTCAAGGAATTTATCCATATCTTACAGTTTGTCTAATTATTGACATAATTGTTCATAGTGTTTTCTTATAATCCTTTGTATTTCTGTGGTGTCAGTTGTCACTTTTCCTCTTTCATTTCTGATTTTATTTGGGTCCTCTCTTTTTCTTGGTGAGTCTGGCTAAAGGTTTATCAATTTTGTTTATCTTTTCAACGAACCAGCTCTTGGTTTCATTGATCTTTTATGTTATTTTGTTAGACTATTTTGTCTATTTTTGTTCTGATCTTTATAATTTCATTCCTTCTATACATTTTGGGGTTTGTTTTGTTTTTCCCTAGTTCCTTTAGGTGTAAGTGTAGATTGTTAATTTGAGTCCAATGATTTATTTTAAGTGAAATGTCAACCCTTGTTAAAGCACTTGGTTATTGTGCCTAAACATGTGGACATGTCCTGAGTCCCGCCTTTAGGTCTGTCAGCAAATTTATATTCTGTAGTCTTGTTCAGAGTCTTAATATATCACAGTAATAAATACGTATTTTAATCCATACTTTTGCTAATTTTTCCCCCTTTAACAGATGTTAGCTGATACTGGAGCTTAGTTTACGCTCTTGCACCAGGAGAGAACTGTCTACTGCCCCCTATCAGATACTTAGGGACCACTTACACACTAAATCCTAAGACCCTTCTTGTCTTGTAGATGCGACACCTCCCCAATGTGAAATTTTAAATAAATATCAGAAGATACACTGTGTTTTTAAAAAGTGCGTCACTTGGCTTTCATATGTTAGAAAGTTTAAACAGAATTTGCTCTTGGCAAAGATGTGATCACCTTGTCAGCCAAATCTGCACCACACATACATACATACATGTTTATCCTGAGACAGAGCTAATCACCCTATTTTGCTGTTTTCCTGCTATGCATACAATGTGCATACATGTTATGGATGAATCTCTTTCTCTCCAGTAGAAAACTATCAAGTTTTTCAGAACTTTAAATTTGGAAGTTTTGGAACCTACCATATTTTTTGGACTCTAAGATGCACCGGACCATAAGACACACCTAGGTTTTAGAGGAGGAAAATAGGAAAAAAACCCCGCTTCACCATGGCTACCCCCCTGCCTCCCCAGCCAGCAAGCCAGGTAACCTCCATTCGGACTATAAGGTGCACCCCCTTTTCCTCCCAAATTTGGGGGTAGGAGAGTGTATCTTATAGTCTGAAAAATACGGTAGTTTATTTTCTGCTTTTGATGGGAGGAAAATGCTAGACCCAAGGTACTTTTTCAAAAAGTCAATTTTATTATTATAACCTATCTTTTCTTCTTTCAAATTATCCTTCAGCATAGATTGAAGGCCTTCAAATCACACTCTCCCTTGAAATATATAGGAAACCCCCACCAACCTAGCTGTTCCAAGCATGCCTGATCATCTGTTCTTGCTTAAAAATATCAACCAAGTTAACTTTTTTAAAAAATTTATTTATTTTGAGAGGTTGGGGGTAGGGCGAGAGAAACATCAATGTGTGGTTGCCTCTCATGTGCCCCCTACTAGGGACTTGGTCCACAAACGAGGCATGTGCTCAGACTGGAAATCGAACCAGTAGTGACCCTTTGGTTTGCAGGCTGGCGGTTAATCCACTGAGCCACACCTAGGGCCAGCTAGGGCCAACCAAGTTAACTCTTAGCATGGCTAGGTTAATTTGGTTTGGTTTAGTTTGGTTTGGTTTGGTTTGGTTTGGTTTGGTTTGGTTTACACGGACTGGTAATTTTTTGTCTTAACTCTCGTTCATTCTCAGTTCCATTGATTTCTTTTCCATTTTTCCTTTCGTAGTCCATCATTCTCTCAATCTAACCTGAGAATATTTTTCTCATTGTCTGATACATAATCTGTTTTTCCCTTGTTCAGTAAGGCTGTGCCATCCTTGTATAATAGCTGAAGTGACGTTGGTATTTTTAACAGAAAGGATGATGAAACTTACTGAGTTCCCAAATTAATACCTGGAGGTCCTGGATCTTCATGGTTAGGTTGCTAGAACAATTGGATGCATTTAAAAAGATACCCACCTTAAAAGACACTAGTCAGCATTTTCTTAAAGCAGTTGATGATATTTTAAATAATTGTTATCTGTTCAAATTTTTCTTAATTTTGTGAAAAAAATAAGTACCATCTAAGCATATTATTGCTAATGAAGTGCATCATGCACTTTAGTATTTCTGTTCTTAAATAATTGAGTAAGTTTGCATTTGTGGCTGATCTTTTCTCTCCATTTTGTTTGTTTCCTTTAGTTTCATGCTATGGATACATTGTATAGACACAGCTATGATTTGAGCAGTGCAATTAGTGTCTTAGTGCCACTTGGAGGACCTGTTTTATGCAGAGATGAAATGGAAGAATGGTCAGCCTCTGAAGCTAGTTTATTTGAAGAGGCCCTGGAAAAATATGGCAAAGACTTCAACGATATACGTCAAGACTTTGTAAGTAGAAAATTGTGAATAATATAAAATGTTGAGGTGGGAATATTTTATTTGTTTTTGAAATCTGGTGAACCTTAAAGTATTTATTTAGCGAGTCTATGACAAGTGATTTTTATCTGGTCAACATAGATTGAAGGCCAGTATTATAAAGGGAGAAGCTGACATTTATTCTGGGAAGTAATTGTGAGTAAGACCCAG
The DNA here is from genome assembly GCF_022682495.2 of Desmodus rotundus. Lineage (NCBI taxonomy): Eukaryota > Metazoa > Chordata > Mammalia > Chiroptera > Phyllostomidae > Desmodus > Desmodus rotundus. The sequence goes on from NC_071391.1 coordinate 122,194,069, forward strand.
GGCCAGGAGGCCCTGAGTTCTTGCTGTAAACCTTGGCAGTGTGCATTCATCCTCTTCACCTCTCTGAGTTCTGAGTTTAAAATACACGAACAGATTGTCTGACCATTTGTGCTAAATATATCTGAGTCCTGCTTCTTAAGCTTGTGGCCCTCCTTTGGACCTTTGATATTTTTCTGGTTGTCTCATTGTTAAGTCTAAATTGGACGTGGACCTTGGACGTGCAGACAGACCTGTAAAGCAGAGTGGGAGAATTTGATTTATAAGCTTTGGCTCTTTGACTCCTCTTAATGATATGCAGTTTCTTACTTGCCTTTTAAATACTAGATAATCTTTTTTGCTATTATGTACTTTCTTTTGTCTTTGTGTTTGTGGAATTGCTCTTTTATTAAGCTTACAGTCTCTTTGAAATGGAGAAATTTCCATTTGAAAGTCCATTAATAGATATCTATAGCAGTCATCCTTTTAAAAAATTATGATAATAGAATCTTTATAGACGGTGAAGTATTTGATGTGAGCTAATATCCTGCCTTTTATGTTGTTGAATTTCTGTTTGAATTCTTTCTGAAGCAAAATTATTATTTATCAATATGGATACATTAAGTTCCAAACATGATAATTAAAGCTGTTAGTGTCATTGACGTTTCTTCTTCTGGCAACACATCACTCACACCCAGATTGTTGTATGTCATGATTTCCATTTATAGGACGTGCAGGTGAGAATTTAAAAGGCACTGGTGGCATTTAGCTTCAGGTGGTCAGAACAACATACCAGTGCAGTGTTATTAATGTAATATAGCTATCCCACTAAGTAGAAACCACAAAAACAAACCCCCCCCAAAGAACAGAATCTGCAGGTCTCACAAAGGAATGGAAGATGAGAAACCCGTTTAGAGTGAAACTGCTTTCTCTGCATTGAGTGTGACATGCTCACTTTGTGTTCTAGTAGTCTCTGGGCTCATTGAAGTTCACCAGATGTCAGTTGAGCATCTGCAACGTGCCAGGTCTTCACGTAGGCACTAGGCATGCCAAAGAAGTGCAGTGTTACTTCAGGGAACGAGTTCATAATCCAGATCAAGAGATTGAAACACATACATGCCACTAAAACAAAATGTGGTTATTCCTGTCTGTAGTATGAATGAATGTTGTGGGGTATTGGGAGGGGAGTTACCAGTTGTGCCAATCAGAATCAGAAATGGCTTCACAGAGTTACCTGGCAGTTCAGCTGGATCTCTGATGATAAAGGGAGAAAACAGCAAATTGAAAGATTTATATGAGGTATGAAACTTGCAGACAATACTCCCAGGCACCTCACACAGGACTAGGAAGTAACTCTGAATAATAGCCTTGGTGCAGTATGCTTGGACACACAGGCTGACACCGATATGAGACAAAAAATAACTGTATGAAAATAACAATAATAATGCTATTAGATGGTTTTTGTTACCTTCACAATCTAAAAAAATCCTTGTAAATTTGCAGTGTGGTGTATATTAGTTTTTGCTGAAGGTGGTTAGAATTCTGGCTGATGAGCCTGTCACATTACATGTGTTGTAGGTTGGAGGCTGAAATTGTCCACCAGTGTGTCGAAAACATTAAAGAATATGTAACACCAGGAGGCTTAACTGCCCAAAGGGTTTATGGGGTTTTTTTTAGTTTGGGTGTTTTAAAATAAGTTGTATTGTCCTGGCTGGTGTGGCTCAGTGGGTTGAGTGCTGCCCTGTGAACTGAATGGTCGCTGGTTCAATTCCCAGTCAGGGCACATGCCTAGGTTGCAGGCCAGGTCCCCAGTTGGGGAGTGTGAGAGGCAACCCACTGATGTTTCTCTCCTTCCCTTCCCTTCTCTCTAAATATAAGTAAAATCTTCTTAAAAAACTAATTGTTCACCCCACCCCCTAATACTTCTAAAAGAAATACATAAACCTCAAGGCCATATATGACAAGCCTCACAACTAACATCATGCTCAGTGGTTGAAGACTGGTACAGAAAAGGGTGCTCAACATCCCTAATCATTAGGGAAGTACAAATCGAGACCACAGTGAGGTGTCACCTCATACCTGTTAGGATGGCTGTTACCAAAAAGATAAGAGATAACAAAAGGACAGGCATTAATTCTTCCTTAAATGTTTGGTGGAATTCACCAGCAAAGACATCTAGTCCTGGGCTTTTCTTTGATCACAGGTTTTTGATTCCTATTTCAGTCTCCTGATTAGTTATGTATAATCTATTCAGATGTTCTGTTTCGTCATTATTCAGTCTGGGTAGCTTGTATGTTTCTAGAAATTGATCTCTTTTTTTTCTAGGTTGTCCAATTTGTTGGCATATATTGGTTCATAAGAGTCTCTCAAAACAAGCCTTTTTATCTGAGTCTTATTTTCTCAGTCTAGCTAAAGGTTTTGTCAGCTTTATCTTTTTTTTTTTTTAAAGCCCTTTGTTACATTGATCTTTCCTATTTTTATAGTTTTTACCTCATTTATTTCTGCTCTGATCTTTGTTATTTCATTCTTTCTGCTAATTGGATACATTTTTTTTCTCCTCTGACTGGATGATTTCTAATGACCTGTCTTTGAGTTTGCATATTTTTTCTGCTCAATCAAGTCTGTTGTTGATGCTCTGTATTGTGTTTTTTCATTTAATTCATTGCATTCTTCAGCTTCAGGATTTATGTTAGGTTCCTTTTTATTATTTCTGTTTCTCTATTGTACTCATTCTGTTTTTATATTGTTTTCCTAATTTCATTGTATTGTCTAACTGTATTTTCTTATAACTTACTGAACTTCCTTAAAACAATAAAAATTTTTTCAGGCAAATAGTAGATACTCATTTCTTTGGGGTCAGCTACTGGAAAATTACTGTGTGTTCCTTTCACAGTGTCTTATTTCCTTAATTTTTCATGTTTCTCATAGCCTTCTGTAGATGTCTGTGCATTTGATGGAGCAGTGACCTCTTCCATATTTACAGACTGGCTTTAGTGGGGAAAGGCCTTCATCAGCAGGTGGTGACATTCAGCTCCATCAGCTGAGGTCAGTGTTGGTAAAGATTGCAGGGGCCTCCATGGCCGTGGCTGCAGGTGTGCGGTGGCAGTGAGAACTGTTACAGTCTGCAGTGACAAAGGCTGCAGGGGGTCCTCCTGATGTCTTTTTCTCCATGGGGTATGTCATGGACCAAGGGGATCCTCTTGGCAATGGGTCTGGCTTTGGGGTGTCCTGTGGTGGTGGTGGTGCGAGGCATGGGCACACTTGGGTCTGCCACAGAGCCAGGAGTGGAGCATGTGTGCTCATGGAGTGACGGCAGTCTGGGGTGCTGGCTAGTTTCCAGGGCCATGGTGCCTGAGGTGTGTGCACACGTGGAGCAGTGTGGAGCTGAGGTCAAAGTGCAGGTATATGCGGAGCAGCCAGGACTCTGGGGTCCAGGGTGTACATGGAGTTGGAGGTAAGGGCACAGCAGTGTCTTCTGGGAGTGACCCAGCAGCGTCTCCCAGTAGCATTGATAGCTGTTGGTTACCTCAATGGCGTAGGTGCTGGTTTTCCCTGCGGAGCAGGCTGCTGTCTGTGGTCCACGCCAACACACACTGCAGATGCCTATGCTGTGACAACTGCAGGAATTCTGTAGTGGGGGCTGTATGAGGTCCTCAGTGGCAAAGGCTCCCAGGCTCCTCTGTAGAGCAGGCCACGGGGGACCTCCCTGGCACCCACCTCGTGGCTTATTTTGACAGTCCCCACCCTTCTTCCTTGTTCCTAGCCTTTTCCAGATGTCTCGGCTAAGCTGTCAACAGTGATTCTTTCTGTGTGGTAATTCTTCATTATTTGCTCCACTGTGTTGCTGTAGGTTCTTAATTTGACTCTTCTGTTCTCCCAGGCCTATTTTTGTTTGTTGATAGCTATCTACTGTTTTGTTTTTTGGGGGAGGGGGTTTGGAGGGGGCAGTGAGACTTATATCCCCTATTCCTCTATGTTGCTGATATCTCTCTCCCTGTGCATTTTATCTTAAGTTGTCGAGTTTATTGTTATAAGGTCGTTCATAAGTCTCATATTATCTGTCTAAGGCCTGGAGGATGGATCTGTAATGATGTCCCCCTCGCTTTCCCAATGTAGGCCTCCTCTCTTTTTTCCTCATCAGTCTGACCTAGACTGATCAAAAAAATTTTATTTTTAGAGAGAGGAATAGAGGGAGAGAGACATCGATCTGTGAGAGATACATCGACTGGTTGCCTCTCACACTTCGTGACCTGGGGACCCGGCCTGCAACCCAGGCATTTGTCCGGACCAGGAATTGAACTGGTGACCTTTCAGTTCACAGGCCAGCACTCAGTCCACTGAGCCACACCAGCCAGGGTGAAAATTCTCAATTTTATTGAGCTTTACAAAGAAGCAGCTTTTGGTTTGATTGACTTTTCTCTTGCATTGTTTTCTTCTTTTATGTTTATTATTTCCTTTCTTTAGCTTTGGGTTAAGGTGCTTTGTCTTTGCCTGCTGTCTTATTAAGGTTGTAGCTTAGATCATTTATTTGAAACATTTCTTCTAATCCAGTCATTTACTGGTAGCATATGTTTAGCTAACAATGATTTCAGCTTTGCCTGAAAAACTTTTTACTATTTCTTTTGGAAAGATTTTTTATTCTTTCTAGAATTCATTATTTTTTTTCTCTTTCAATACCTAAAGGTGTTTATTTGGCTTATTCAATTTCTGATGAGAAAGTTAGTATGTATGTAAATTTCCTTTTTCTTTGTGTCTGAGATTTCTCTTTACTCTTGGTTTTTAGCAGTTTTACTACTACATTGTGCCTGGGTGTATTTTTGTAATTATTCTACTTGTAGTTCACTGTGTTTCCTAGAGATGAGATTTTCTGTTTGTGTATAGTTTGCATAACTTGTACTGATTTATCTTCTAGTACACTAATTCTTTTTTTCTGTTATATCCATATAGTGATAAACTTGTTGAAGGAATTCTTCAAATATGATAGCATGCTTTTTTCTAACATTTATTTTTTATTCTTTTTTATGCTTCTATCTGCGTTTAAATTCCCCGTCCATTTGTGTTGTCCACCTTTTCAACTAGATCCTTTAGTGTAATGATAATTGAATATCTGGTATTTCCAATATTTGGGTCATATTAGGGGTCTGTTGCCTGATTTATTTCTTGAAAATGACATTTATTTTTATGCCGTTTTTAATGTCCTATATCTTTGATTGGAAGGGGAGCATCCTGTGTAAACAACAACATAGATTGAGTTAAGTAGTTAAGTGGAATTTGCATTCTGCAATGCGCATGCCCCTTCTCCTTCCAGGTCGTTGTTGTGGGGGATCCAGAGCTTGATGATGAGTTCCCCCGTTTTTGCCAGATATGCCCCTCACCTAGCAGGAAAGGCTCCCCACCTGACTAGTTCCCCTAGCATCTCACTCAGTTTGTAACCTGATGGGTTTCACTTCCCCGCCAGCCTGAAGAGTTATTCAGACAAGCCAATCACATCCTCCCCTGGGAACCTTCTTTAGGAACCAGGGCACACTTACCCTCTTGGTACACAAAGCCTCACTTCCACAACTGCTGGCTCACTATTCCCAAGTACAACCGCTGTGCGGCCCTACATGGCGTCCTTTTCCCCTGGACTGTGACTATGTCAGCCTCATCTGTTTTGTCTTGGGTGTCGTGTGTTCTGTGTTTGGCCATCTTGTATTGTTTTGAGGGGTGGATCCCTCACTGATAGGGTGAAAAGGAGGGGTTCTGAACACCCATAGACCTCAGACTCTGCTGTGCTTGACGTGAGGCCTGGGATGCTGAGGGCTTTTTCACCGTTCCTATCCCCACCTCAGCAGGCGCTGCACTACGGAGCCTCTCTCCACATGGTTGGTTGCGCTTCTCCCCATGGTAGCACGGTGCTGCTGCTGATTGCCTGCACGGTTCACGGTGTGGGCACTGAGGGTTTCTCCGCTGTCCTGTTGAAGCCCCAGTCTTCGGCAGGCTTTGTGTGCCCACGTCTCGGTGGCAGCACCCTCACAGCTCCTTTGCTGCAACCAGCCTCTGCCTCATATTGCATTTTACTGGCAGGGGTTTATGAGTGAGCACAGACTTCTTCCTCACTCCAGTGGCAGACGGCTTTTGCTTTGTACTGTTTGAAAGAAGGACCTGAGAAGCAAGGGATTTTCTTGCCTGGTCCCCAGTGGCAGCTGATCACCATTTGCACACCCACATTACCACCAGTGGGGGTTTTCTTAGGTCACTTGCCCTCTCCCAATTTTTGCAGCTGACCACCTCCAAATTTTACATTTTTGAGATTTGATTGATTCTGACCCAGTATGTGGTCTGTTATGGTGAATGTTCCATGTGCTCTTGGAAAGAATAGATACTTTGCTTTTAGATGGAATGCTCTGCAAATGCTACTTAGGTCAAGTTTATTGATAGTGTTGTTCAAGTCTTTGGAAGCCTTACTGATTTTCTGTCCGTTTGTTCTAGTACTTATTAAGAGAGCAGTATTAAAAGTCTCTAGCTGTAATTGTGGATTTTTCTATTATTCCTATCAATTGTAATTAGGTTTTTGCTTTGATTATATGGAAACTCTGTTATTAGGTACATACACATTTAGGACTGTTACGTTCTTGTGGTGAATTAACCCTTTTATCTTTAAATCATGCTTCTTTATTTATGGTAATATTATTTGTGGTGGTGTATTTTATCTTCAATTAATATCATTTAAGCTTTTTTTTTTTAAGATTTTATTTCTTTTTAGAGAGGAGAAGGGAGGGAGAAAGAGATGGGGAGAAACATCATTGTGTGGTTGCCTATTGCACACCCCCTTCTGGGGACCTGACCTGCAGCACAGGCATATGCCCTAGACTGGGAATCGAACCAGTGACCCTTTGATTCATAGGCTGGCAGTCAGACCACTGAGCCACACCAGCCAGGGTCATGTATGGGTTCTTTAAGGAGAACTGCCTAAGAGTCCAGCAGTTTCTTACACTGACTCAATCCCCGCTGGTGTTGGCATCCAGAAGTTATGGGGACTTACCTTCCTGGCTCTGGAACCCTGGGCTCTGGGGGATGTGGTGTGGGGCTGGGACTCATTGCTCCTGAGATAATCCTTCCCAAAGTTTTATCCACCACACATGGACGTGGGACCAGTCCATTCCGCGTCTCCACCCTTTGTACTGGCCTGGATGGATGTGGTTTCCTTAATTCTGTAGTTGTCAGACATCCATTCAACTTGATTTCGGACAGTTCTGAGTGATGGTTGTTCTATATTTTGGTTGTAATTTTGATGTTGTGTGAGGAGATGAGCCATGTTTACATGTGCCACCATCTTGGCCAGCGGTCCTGGAAATATGATGTTTGGATTTCTAATCTTTACATTATAGGGAAGTAAACCAGAAGGAAGTTGGAAACAGTATTTAGAGATGACAGAATCCATTTGAGTGAGCTAGTTTAAGGAGAAAGAAATTTACTGCAGGGTGTGAGAAGGCTAACAGAACGTCCAGGAGTTTCCGGGGATCCAATTTTCGATACCGCACACTGGGGCTTGGGAAGCCAAGAGCAGTGTCCGACCCCACACTGACAGAGCTCTCGCAGCAGCCCTACGACAAAACCCGCCGCCTGTACTACCAGTCGTGCTCACCTCTGCCCCACTGGCAGTCTGTCGTTAAATGCCACATCTCCAGGGCCTGTTCTTCAGACACTCCACTCCTTCCTAATTTTTGTATTAGAGTGCTTTTGCGTAGGGGTGAGAGAAATCCACCTCACTGAGTACAGAATAAAGAATAAATGTATGGATTATATTGGTTAGAGTTCTTAGTTGCTAAGCACAGAATTCACTATATCTAATGTAAGAAGAAAGGAATGGAGGATATTAGATTCTCATAGAATCTCTGGGAAGACTAGAGAACCAGGCTTGGATGCTGTTCTTTGAGGAACAGTGGAAACACCCGTGTCCTCTGCTGCTTGGCATCCATGATTTCAAGCTTCAAATGCTGAAAGGTCAGAGATGGCCTAGGAGAACATGATATCTCGACCATTGTTCTGGCCAAACTGTGGTCTCCCTGCACGCACCCTCATTTTGATGTTGCTCACTTCCATATCTAAAAGTCATTCAGTTTGTCAGTGTGGCTCACCTAGCCCATATGTCTGCACCCTTGTTCAAGGGTATCTGGGAAAAGTATAGTTTAGAGCTTCAAGGAAGATAAGCCAGTAGTTTGGAAGTGGATGTATAGTAGCTGCCACACCCACTTCTTTGGCTACTCAACATCCATCCTTGCTTTGCTCCGTCTTTGTAAACAACAGTAATTATTCCTGAATCATTAGAAAACGTGGTGCCATTTCTTCAAATGGGGAGGCCCAAATATACTTTCTCTCTGGTTGATGTTTATTCCTCCTCTGGTTTTAGTCACAATCCAGACTTTATAGCTTGTAGCTTCAAAAATAAATTACAATGCTAAAACCACTACCAGCAGACCTTACAAAGAAATAGAAGGGGAATTGGGGTACAGACAGAAAATAATTACACCAAGCAAGGGCAGAAATACGTATGGCTTCTTTAGTCTTCTTTTTTGTTTCTGAAGTTCATCCTGAGGCCTTCACTGGGATTCAAAGTTGAATTCCCCCACTGTCCTTCTCCCCTCCGTGCCTGTAATAACCGGAATTCTCAGTCTGGTAGGGTGACCCGAACCTTCATTCTTAAGGGCCCTGAGCCCTGGTTAGAAGCAGTGTTTTGTGGGAATAAGTCTTTCATGACTCTGTGGGTGGTACTGCTAGCCAGTGCAGTGCAGGATGCTGAGAGTTTGACGTGCCCGACGTTACCAGGAAGGGTGCCACGTTGGAGACCCAGTGCACTCTGCTCCTTGCAGTTTGGGCACCTGGAGCGATCAGATCAGATTTGGTGAGCGGACATCCACGTGGTGTCACCCGTGTGTGATCTGTCTCCTTGCCTCTGTGTCCACTGTGTTTCTGTGTCCTTTGAGTCATCATTGGTGTGGTTCGGAGGAGAGGCTGACTGATCGCCATGGAGGAGGTAACTTACCCACTTGATATTAATGTGATTCTTCTCTACAGAGGGAGCCCGGGAGTGAGCACGAGGATACAAATATCCCCACACTCAGGCCCATCCTGGTTGTCTGTCCCACAGACCTCTTTTCTAAGCCTCATGGTCACCGACATTCTAAGCTGATTCCTTTCAAGTCCCTGATCGTGGTGACAAGTAAATAACAACTGCCCACCAGTGGGTGTGGATTGCTACTTCTGGCTATCTCCTTCAGCTCAAAGTAGAAAGCCAGGTGTTCACCCCAGTGTCCACCTTCCAAAAGGACCTCTCTCCTTCACTGTGCTTCAGGCCACTCCTGCTTGGGGCTGAAATGTGGTAGCCGCGCCAGTATATCACGCAGAGCCATCTACACAGGCACATTCTTTTTCCTCCTGAACTGACTTGTCACAGGGAACTCCCACGGAGCCATAACTGAGGGCTGAGGGAGAAATGATACCGCATTAGGAGCAGGCACACTGGGCTGGGGCATGTTCTTCACGCGATCGCAACCTTCTCTGCTCCTTGATAAGGGTGTGGTGGTGCTGAGCGCGCCTGACTAGGACTTCATGGCTCACCCCCAGATAAAGTCTGGCTCGTGATGAAGCTCAGGTTACGTGGTCCCTTGGTTTTCTTTCTCAGGCTTCCAGGTAATTACATGTCAGGGGTGATTTCTCACAAGAAGACTTGTTCAGAGATGGAGAGGTTTTAGCTTGCTTAAAACCCTAGGGGCTCTGCCAGTGAGTGTCCTGTGAGGTCTCACCCTCTGAGGTCTGGGCATACTCTTGCAGGCTCCTAAACCGCCCCCCAGAGCCTTCCAGCTCCACTAGATTGCTTGTTGGAGCGGAGAACACTGTTGGCTTTAGTTGCAATGCGAATGCCAGTGACTGTACAGATTTGGGTCCTCCAAGGAGACCACATTTGTAACTACTGCTGGAGTTGCCACCCAGTTAAACTTAAAATAAATTCCGTCTGTTTTCTCTCCAAACCAAATAGGTGGGTGAAATGTGGAGGTGGTAGGAACGGCGTGGGTGTTTTACACGCGATCACAAGCTGCAGTACAGTCTGGAAAGTACTGTTTCTTGACTTTAAATATTTTTTTATTTTTCTGTTACAGTTGGCATACAATGTTGTAACAGTTGCAGGCATAAAATCCATCGATTAGACATTATATAACTTACTACGTTTGGGAAGTGCTGTTTTAACTCTGACCCCAACGGTGCATCAGGCCCAGCTGCATGGGAGTCAGGGTGCTGAGTCACCGATCTGTAAAATCCGCTACTACAGCCGAAGTTGTGAACGCCGTCAGTCACTTTGTGTGAAATATGATGTGCCCCGATTTGCGTCTTGGATGACTACGGGTCTCCCTTTGCAGAGGGACACAGTGAATATATTATTTGGTTGTGGGTCTGACGACTGGGAGCTCATCTGGCCATTTTTGAATAATGAAAAATAACAAAGGTCCTGACGCGTGGCTCAGGGGGTTGGACGTCGTCCTGCAAACCGAAAGGTCATCACTTACTTGATTCCCAGTCAGGACACGAGCCTGAGGTGTGGGCCAGGTCCCCAGTTGGGAGCAAACGAGAGGCAACCGATCAGTGTTTCTCTTGTACATTGATGTTGCTCTCCCTCTCTTCTCCCTTCCTTTCCCCCCTCTAAAAATAAATAACATCTTTGGGGAGAAAAAACAAGCGCAAGCTTTCTATTTTTCCGGTATGAACCACTCTTCGGTTATGTTCTTTTTTCCTCCAGAGATTTAAGTTTTGATTTTATTTACAAGTAAAATAGGTTAAAATAAAGCAGTTTTTAAAAGGATGAAAAGCATACCAGAGACCAAATGACACCCAGTTGTAGCTGACATCTTTGGAAGTAAAAGTAACCGGCTAAATCTATTTAAATGTCATTTCTGAAGTTTGTGTTCCAACTTCTGTATAGCCAGAGAACAACTTCCCTGAGTAAATCATAAAATAGTATCAGTCATAAGGTTTATAATTTTTAACAAAATAGAAGTGAGAAATGACATGTGTTGTATTAGTCTCTAACTGAATGTGACTTGTTTGGGATACCCTTTGCTAAGAATTAATTTCAGTTTCCGTAAACTGAATGAATCTCCCACGTGGATATTTGCCTCATTATTTTACAGGATTGGTTATAAAGGAAAGCAGTTGCTGTAGTAGCTTGTTTTTATCTTCATGTTGAATATTTTTTCAGCTCCCCTGGAAATCATTGACGAGCATCATTGAATATTACTACATGTGGAAAACTACTGACAGATACGTACAGCAGGTAATGTTTTCATATCGTTACCATTGTGATTACATTTAAGCGGACTTTTTGTTTATATTTTAGTATTTCTTGGCAGTCTACTTTATTTTAAATTCGTTTTGTTTGCTTTATGTTTTCTAGACTCTTAGATTGCATGCTTTTTTAGCCTTAAGATGCTGTTCTAAGATTTTAGTCTTATTTTTATTATTTTTTAAAATTCAGAATTTGTTATGATAGCTATTTTGGAAAGATAACAGGGAAAGATACCACTAGAGAGGCAGTATTTTCCTTGCAGGTGCCTGGTGCCTCCCACCTTGGTGAGTTTACTTGAAGGAAATGACCTCAGATTTGATGTTAGCACAAACCTTTTGAACAAGTTACTTTTCCAGTATTGAAAGTTTAGACCGATGCCGTCAACCATACAATCTGAGGGATTTTGAAAGCTCTTTATATGACGTTGGTGTGGATGTATCCCCTACGTCCTTCATCTTACCCGTAGAAGTTAGTCTTGCTAGTTTGATGATTTGGTACTGTACATAAATTGTTATCCAAAAGTATTTCTAAAAGCAGGGAATCATTTGTTTTTGAGTCCTACCCACATGTCCCAAACTGAGGCAATGCTCTCAGTTACTTATTTTGAGCAATACTACTTGGGAAAAAGCGTATTTTCCTGAAGTGACCTCAGTCAATACTTGTTTTTATAGTTTTCTAGTCACATATCAGAAATGGTAAAGAAAGGGGTATATATATTTAGTACAGACATTATATTTCCTAAGTATGTGATTGCATAGTGGCAAGTGTTGGATGTTGTAACAATACATTTTAAGAATCACTGTCTTGTTATAATGAGTCGTTGAGATCGTGAGTAGTGAATGCCAGCCAACCCATGGCTTGCTGAAAGTTTTCCTGTGTCAGCATCGTATATAATTCAAAAAGTGCTTATTTGAAACAATTTAGGTAGAAGTGAAGACCATGTGCTCTGAAAACCCATGTTATTTAAAGCAAAAAGAGTCCCCAAAGGTGGTGGAGATAATGACAACAGGGATGGTTGAAAATACTTGGATAAAATTATTTTCAGAAATTTTAACTTTGTCCCTAGAAGTTTTAAGTTGTCCCCCTAAATGTTTTTGTTCATTCCTCATTAAGAAAACGAGGAGAAATACTTTGGTTTGTCTTATCTTGGATATCTACCATGTATTATTTTCCTTCCCTATTTGCATTCATTATTGTGTTGCTCAGTCTCTGGATCTGACTACATAATCTTTTTCCCATTCCTTTTCTTGCATTTGGCTCCTAATTGGTTCCTAAAATCTGATGTGAGTTCAGCCAAGCTTTAAAGTATACTGCATATCTCCCAACATTTGAGGGTAAATGCTTATTTAATTGTATTTAGAATAGTTACTATCTCTTTCTTTTGCATGGACTTTGAAAACTAATCATCTCTGAATATTTTTCTAAAAGTAAAGATTATGTGTGGGGTTTTTTTTCCTCTCAGAAAAACAAAAAAAGCAATAAGGTAGAAAATAAATTTGAAAAGAGAAAATGGTTACTTACAAGTTCTGTTGATTCACTCATGTGGGGAATGGAGTTGTTCGTTGCTTTATTTTTAAAATCTATGTCTGAAATGTTATTAATGCTTACAGTTCTGTATCTCAGAATCTAGTGACTTTTCTTGCAAATTACTGCTGCTTAATTTTCTTGCAAACTACTACATATCCTAAAGTGGCAATTTTTGAATTTTGCTTTAATATATTATTTTCTTGTGAAATTTTTAAAACCATGAAGTGGTAATAATTATTAGACAGTGTACGTAACATATTTTATCCATCTTTTGAATTAGAAACGTCTAAAAGCTGCAGAAGCTGAGAGTAAACTGAAACAAGTGTATATCCCAACTTAGTAAGTAACAGAATTCTTCTAAAATACTTGTCATGGTATTAATTCTATCAAAACAAAATATGTCATTTGGGGCAGTGTCAACCAAATTTGAATTTCTTTGTGTATCTTATTTTCTTCCACCACAAAGCATGAGACTTGCTTCCCCACCACTACCCTGGTATATTTAGAGAGAAGAATGGCCGGTAGGGGAAACACTGAGCAGACAGCAGAAGGACCAGAGGGAAAGCGGCCCTGTGATGCGCCTGGTCACAGCTGCCGGGGAAGTGTCAGGGAGCTAGCCTGTGACACTCCACTGTTTGAAGCAGATGTGTTTCCGAAAGCTCCCAACTTAGGAAACTTGTCCGTAGTAGAATGGATTTTGTCTGGGCAATGCGCAGTGTCCTTTTGAGGTGTAGTAATTTTCTGTTATTTGCTTGGAAGAATGGTTAGGGAAAGTAAGTAGAATCGGACCTTGTAAATGTTTGATAAATAATGAATATCTTTTGACTGTCTTGGTCTAGCATTCTGTCATTTTCCTTTGGACTTAGAAATCATTGTTATATCAAAATGAATGCCAATTTTCTTTTCACGTGCTGTGTTTTAAATGATTTATAATCCTTTTCTTGGTATCTTTAGAGTTCGATCTTGCATTTGTTCAGGAAAATCTAGTTTATTGAGCAACGTGTGTATAGTGCTATCCTAGGTGTTGGGGGGATTAAAATGAGATTTACTCCCAAGTTCTATGTACTGCTGCAAGATTTCCTCACTCTGTATGAGCTAAGTACAGTTGTTTTGTACTAGACCTTTTATTTACTGAATTTTGATATATTGACATTCTTATATATAGGAGGCCTCGTAGAAAATGAATTGTACTGTTCTTACTAATCTTTTATCTCAAAGCAGATAACATGTAATTTGCAGGGTCCAAAATTTTTATTCAGAGCTGTAATGTCCCTTCTGCAGAATGGTTTCTAATATTTTTGAAAGGTTTATATTTTATTTGATTAATTTATAGAAGAATAACTCCCCAAACAAAACACTGTTGTGACTCGTGTCTTAGATTTTGAAAAGCAAGCACACCAGCTTTCTTGTACTTTACAGTGCTGTCACATTAAAGGAAAAGTATGTTTAACTAGGATTCACCAAGTATTTTCTGTTCTGCATTGCCTTTGGAGCCTTGATCTGAGTCAGAGACTGGCAAACTGTATGTAGTCTGTGGGCCAGATCTGACCTGCTGCCACCTTCTTCTTCCTTCATCCTTCCTTCTTCAGACCCTCATGGGAGGACATTTTCTCCATTGCTTTTAGAAAGAGAGGAGGGGCGGGGGGAGAAACATTGACTGGTTGCCTCTCACATGCTCCCCAACCAGGGATTGAACCTGCAACCTCAGTTTTCTAGTCTTCTAGTCATGTGGAAGGAACAGAACCTGTGACCTTTCAGTATATGGGACAATGCTCCAACCAACTGAGCCACACCGACCAGGGCATCCTCTATGTTTGTTTGTTTGTTTGTGTTTTGTTTTGGGGAGGGGGTTGAAGATTTTATTTATTTATTTTTTAGAGAGGGGAAGAGAGGGAGAGAAACTTCAAATGTGTGGTTGCTTCTTGCGCGCCCCTACTGGGGACCTGGCCTACAACCCAGGCATGTGCCCTGACTGGGAATCGAGTCATTGAACCTTTGGTTTGCAGGCCGGCACTCAGTCCACTGAGCCACACTAGCCAGGGCTGTTTTTTAATAAATAAAACATTATTGGAACAGAGCCAATAATATTCATAAAATATTACATATTTTCCATATTCGTTCCTTTATGTGTTGTCTATGTCTGCTTTAGTGCTATAATTGCAGAGTTCAATGGTTATGATAGAATTATGGTATCACCAAAGCTTAAAATATTTTACTATGCCAACCCCTGATCTAAGTGAGTGATTTTTGGAGCTTAAAACAGTTTTTAAAAATACTTCATAAAGAAGTTATGTAAACCATGTACATCAGTAGAATATATGAAGCTGCATTATTGAGTTGGATAAGAATTTGAGTCCTTTGAAGAACTTCCCAGTTAACTCTGAAATAGAATGTTTAAGAACAAATAATATATCAAGAATGATTTTATACTATCAGTCTTTTGAGCCTGGCAGTTTCCTCTGTGCAGAGAACTCAGCTCAATACTAGAGGTAGAAAGGTTAAGAAGACGGGCTACGTTCTGGTATCCGGAGGAAGATGCCGAACAGCTTGCCGCCCAGTGTGACAAGTTCTAAGAGGGAGGAACAGCTCTTCTCTGGCTGGCATGGTAGGCAAGGGCCAGGGGTTTATCCATCTGATGAAGAGCGGAAATGGATTTTAAGCAAGGAAGTATTATGATCAAGTTTATACTTTAAGATCACTGGCTGTATTTTGGAGAATGGTTTGGGGAAGGGAGTAAGAGTGGATGTAAGGAGACCAGTTGTGAAGTTTTGGGGGAGGAAAGATGGTAGTAAGTTGACCTAGAGTTGTGGCCCTGGAGCTCTGCCTGGGGGTGATTGACTAGCGTTTTAGGAGTAGAGGGCCCATGTCAGGGTCGAGTGCCAGGTTTCTGCTAGCACAGCTGTGTGGATTGCTGTGCTTTTCACCAAGCTAAGAAACTGTGGCAGAGAACCAGATCAGGTCGTTCTGAGTTTGTTGCGTCCATAAAGAGATGTTGAATATATTGTCAGATATATTGGTCTTAAACTCAGGGGGAAGTTCTGGACTATAGATACAAAGTTGAGCTTCATCAGCACATAAAACTGATGAAGCTCAACTTTGTATACTTAATACTGTGTTTTAAACCATGGATGAGATTTCTTAGGAGGAGCAATAAGAAAAAAGCTCCTTGGACCAAGCTTAAATCATGTATTTATATTATCAGATAAAGTATGAAAGCTGTAAAAGGATGGTAAGGTGAGTGCATTATCATCAAAGCTGAGAGAGGAATGTGTTTCAAGGAAGGGAAGAGATTAGCAGTGTCAGATGCTGGTGAAAATTAGCCAGGGAATTGAGCCACATGGAGGTCCTCGGTGATCTTTAATGTAGCGGTGAGGACTGCAGGTGAGCCAGGAAGCTGCGGATAGTGAAGATTTGCAGCTCTCAAGAAACCTGGCTGGAAATGACAGTCAAGAGAGAGCTCTTGGCTTTGCAGAGTAGGTTGGGGTGGAGAAACACGAGAGTTTTGAAAATAGGAGAAATATGTTACATGTTAGTGAGGAGGGTCCAGGAAAGGGAATCAAGAGGACGGGAGGGGTGGGACCTGGAGCACAGATGCAGGGAGGCGGGATTTGAGATTAGATAAAAGAAGGGCAGTTTCATGTACTATGGCTTTGAAACCTTTTTCATGTTTGGCTTAGAGTGAAAGTTTATTCAGATGGTCACATTAGCATCAATCATTTCTCCCCTGAGAATTAATCTGTAGGTTCTTGGTTTTGCAAAACATAGTTTAAGTGATTCACATGTCTTTATTCAGTCTTTGCACACTTGTTTTCCTTTTGTAATTATTATAATATTAAGGTCAGTGGTTTATTCAGTCAAGTAACTTTCTAGATTCAGGTGAACAGATAAAGTTGTATTCACTCTTATTTTTTCCAGATAGCTCAACTGTGAATTTGTATTAGCTCTTTTTCTCCACATATATTTAACCACAGGTTAAATGTTGGAAATTTTTATATTTTGGGGAGGTCATTTAATTGCAAAGAGTGAGCATGTCTATCTATCTATAGCAGATTTTTAAAAATCAGAAATATTATTATATCCCTTGGAAATTTTAGTCATTCTAAATCACCACTTTTCATTTTGTACATTTCCAAATGAAAACTATAAGGAGAGAAATACTTTTTTGGGGGGCTTAAAATGTGTTTTTAAAACCAATTCGTCTTCAAAGCACATTGCTGGCACAGGTTAGAAATGTAAATAATAGCCCTTTGTGTAGAATGTGGACCTCAGAGTGCTCAGAGATCAAATGATTTCATCTGGGGGTGGTGGAGGTTTTTCACCAAGAGTTACAGTAACAAAGCCAGGAAGAAATCTTAATTTGCCACCAGGCCAGGTTTACGTACTAGGCTTTTGCTGGTAATTGGGACTGTGGGAATGCGATGTGGCAAAGAGGACCCTTCTGAGCCAACTCTGTGTTGAAACTCCAAGTGTCTTTACAGTAGTGATCTTTCATTACTTTAGTCACCATGGAAGATAGAAGCATTCAGCATTTAGTCTTTCAGCATTTATTTCTCTCAAATAAACATGAAAACTCCTTTGGGTCAGGCACTGAACAAATGCATCTTAAATGAGTTATGAGTTTATTGAGGGCATACTATGTACACCTGTGCAGTATTGGGTTGGCCAAAAAGTTTCTTTGGTTTTTTCTGTAAGGTAGCTCTAGTAGCACTTAGTTGCCTTTAACTTCGTTTGAAACAATTTTGTTAGATTGCATTGTGACAGCTGTCATATCAGCGTGCATTTAAAAAAAAAAACATCAAGGAGAAACCAGTTCACGCCGGAGCCCAGCGAGGGAAGCGCCTCGGCAGGAGCCTGCTGCTGGGTGGGACGCTGAGGAAAGCCTACCACCAGGTAGACGCCGTCCATCACCATGGCTAAAGGCAACCCCAACAAGCCGAGGGGCAAGATGTCCTCGTACGCTGTGCAGACCTGCCGGGAGGAGCACAAGAAGAAACACCCGGACTCGTCCATGAACTTTTCTGAATTCTCCAAGAAATGCTCGGAGAGATGGAAGACCATGTCTGCAAAGGAGAAGTCAAAGTTCGAAGATATGGCAAAGAGTGACAAAGCTCGCTGAGACAGGGAGATGAAAAACTATGTTCCTCCCAAAGGTGATAAGAAGGGAAAGAAGAAAGATCCCAATGCTCCTAAAAGACCTCCGTCTTCTTCCTGTTTTGCTCTGAACATCGCCCAAAGATCAAAAGTGAACACCCTGGTTTATCCATTGGGGATACTGCAAAAAAATTGGGTGAAATGTGGTCTGAACAGTCAGCCAAAGATAAGCAACCATATGAACAAAAAGCAGCTAAGCTAAAGGAGAAGTACAAAAAGGATATTGCTGCATACCGTGCCAAAGGCAGAAGTGAAGTGGGAAAGAAGGGACCCGGCAGGCCAGCAGGCTCAAAGAAGAAGAACGAACCAGAAGATGAGGAGGAGGAAGAAGAGGAAGAGGATTAGGAGGAGGAAGAGGATGAAGATGAAGAATAAAAGGCTATCCTGTAATGATGCGTATGGAGTATGTGTGTGCTCAGGCATTTGTTTTGCTAAGAATGTGAATTCAAGTGCAGCTCAATATTAGCTTCAGTATAAAAACTGTACAGATTTTTGTATAGCTGGTAAGATTCTATGTAGAGAAAATACTTTTTTCAAAATGCAGGTTGTAGCTTTTTGAGGGGCTACTACAGTTAGATTTTTAAGGCTTTGGATGTTAAATGTTTCTAAATATTTAATGGTTTCTTTAATTTCTTGACTTGTGTATGGTAGCACAGCAAACTCATAGGAATTAGTATCAATAGTAAATTTTGGGTTTTTTAGAATGTTGCATTTTGTTTTATAAAAAAATTCTGTAATAAAATTATGTATATTATCTCTAAAAAAAACCCCCATCAAAATTGGTGAATTTTTGAGTAGCCATTTTAATATTGAAGATGGAAGAAACTACCCAACATTTTTGGGCATGTTATGCTTTATTATTTCAAGAAAGGTAAAAGCACAACTGAAACACCGAAAAAGAACTGTGCAGCGTATGGAGAAGGGGCTGTGACTGATCGAACGTGTCAGAAGTGGTTTGTGAAGCTTCATGCTGCAGACTCACTGGATGATGCTCCACAGTCAGGCAGACCAGTTGAAGTTGGTAGTGGTGAAATCAAGACATTAATTGAGAACAGTCCACATTATACCACGCAGGAGATAGCTGACATACTCAAAACATCCACATCAATAAAGTAATTGGTGAAAATGAAAAATGTGCCTTTCATTTTTCAGAAAAAACCCTACAGACTTTTTGGCCAACCCAATATTATCAGGCGTGGCTCGTGAGCAGGGGAGTTAGCCTACCCTAGGTGGGGACAAGTTAGCCATGTGTACACAGCAAGCACGCGGGTAACCCGGGCTCCATGTTTCTGGGGAAGTGTGGCCTTTGGGAAATTTGCATGTACAGTTCTGATAGATGTCACCTTTTTCCTCCTAAAATTTTTTTCTTGAAGACAAAAACCTCAAAATACATTTATTGGTTTTTCTAATTTTCAATGCTGTGTAGTCTTCCTCAAAGAAGTTCAGACATAACAGAAATTATCATCACGGGCAGTTAGGAGCTCCTGAAGTGCTGGCTTGCCTCTGGAGGCGCCTGTGGGCACCCAGCGTGTGTGTGGGACGGGCTGCTTTTGTGCAGTCCCCTCGAGAGTCGGCAGGAGCGGCTCAGGGGTGTTCTCTGGACACGGCACATCACCTTTGGCTAAATTTATGTGATCCATAAAAGTATTTTATTTTCTCAGGAGAATTTGTGATATCTGATAAAGCTTAGTAACCTATATCTTCAAAAGCATCCGATGGTGTCCTAAAGAAATTGTATTTGGGTGGAGAAGAGATACGGCTGTATTAATTTTGTGTCAGGCATAAGAGATTGGTTTGTATATAGCCTTGTTTTGTAAAGATGATGGTTTGGCTTCACTTTTTTTTTTTTAATTTTAATTTTTGATTTTAGGGGGCAAGGGAGGGAGAAAGGGAGAGAAACCTTGATTGGCTGCCTCTGTATGCACCCTGACTGGGGACGGACCCCACAACCCAGGCATGTGCCCTGACCAGAATCAAATGGGCGACCTGTTGGTCTGCTGGCTGGTGTCCAACCAACTGAGCTACACCAGCTGGTCTGGGTTCACTCTTCCAGTGTATTTCTTCTTTATCAGACATCAAATGTGTTTATGTGTAGATCATATAAATCAGTAATTAAATGTAGGGCCTTCTGCCTTGTTTTTTGTACAAGTCATTTTTATGACCTTACTTTACATTTCATTGAAAGCAGCAAACCAAATCCCAACCAAATATCTACCAGCAATGGCAAACCTGGTGCTGTGAATGGAGCCGTGGGGACCACGTTCCAGCCGCAGAACCCCCTCTTAGGCCGTGCCTGTGAGAGCTGCTACGGTGAGTGTCTTCCAGCAGAGCTTTATTTTCTCACTTGAGGCCTGTCTCCAGTGACGTGCAGGCAGCTGTGCTGGCGCTGGTGGGTGGGAGGTATGCGAGGCCAGCACTGCGTGGAGGGCAGGATATTGTAGCCTTGGAGTGAATAGATGCCCATCCTTCCCTTCCGCCCGGACACTGAGTGCTTAAGTATTGGGTTTCCTTTGGTTTGTGTCTCAGAGGTCCTGTGTTTGTGAGTATCCACAGACGGCATTGTTAGCTAAGCTGCATTCAGAGTTGTTAATTAGCTGTGTGCAAACCATGGTCCCGTGAAATATATCAGATCCCCTTTAGGAGTTTCTTACTGTACTTTGACAAATTAAAGGCTCCACATAATTCTGTAGGAGACATCTGTGTGTGGTCCTCAGACTAGATTCCCTCACAGGAGAGGTTTGGGAGATGATGCTATTCTGTGGTATTTGCTTTTGGCTTCAGGGTCCCAATTTTTTTAAAAAAATTTTCCTTTATTTTTTAGAGATAGGGGAAGGGAGGGAGAGAGACTTCGGATCAGTTGCCTCTCACATGTGCTCTGACTGGGGACCAAACCTGCAACCTAGGCGTGTGCCCTGACCAGGAATCGAACCTGTGACCTTTTGGTTTATGAGAGATACGCCAACCAACTGAGCCCCACCAGCTATGGCTTAGGGTCCCAATTTATTCATCCATGTCTAAAACCTACCAGAGGCTGGCAGAGACAAAAACTAGGCACTAAGTAGATGTTTAATAACCATTAGTTCTCTTCCCTCTCCCATTCCAGGATACTTTGGTTGGAAGAAACATAGATAATAATGTCACCAATACCTCATTAAGAGATTATGTTCTTGTTTGTAATTTTAAATAAACATAAAAAATATATCAACTATGTACAATGTACATAGTTGTACATTTCATTTTACTAACACTATATATATATAGAGAGAGGGAGAGAGGTGTATATGTGTATATATATATGTGGTTTTTAATGAATTCTGAGTCTTGAAAACTATAGGTATGTATTAGACTTTTATGTTTGGCTTGTAAGGTGGGGAAAGAAATAAAATTGTAAACTGAAAGAAGATTTGGAATACTTTTTGGAAATATTCGATTGTGTATATCGATGTTACAAATTCTATAGCATCCCTTATTTTTTCTTCCTCTTCCTGCATCTTTAGCTACACAGTCTCATCAGTGGTATTCTTGGGGCCCACCTAATATGCAGTGCAGACTGTGTGCAACCTGTTGGCTCTACTGGAAAAAATACGGGGGCCTGAAAATGCCCACCCAGGCAGAAGAGGAGAAGCTGTCTCCCAGCCCACCTACGGAGGTACGTGAGCATAGCCCTTGTGGGTTTCAGTGCCTGCGTCAGTCCTTGAAAACAAAGTTACAGTGTTAGACAATTGAAAAGCAAACAATGCTATTTTTATAGCTAAACAAAGCACCACAATATTCAGGGTGGGTGTGGAGAGAGGGGCAGGGACAAATCACATCTTTTCAGATATTCAAAATATTTGTCTTGTGAGATTACCAAGACAAAAGAACAATGTGTGTAGGAGGCCTTAGTATAAGTAGAGCGTTACTGAAAATCTGTCTTATTACATAAAGTAACAAATTGAACATTTATTCTATTCCTGGGCGCTCCTAGGAGGCACAAGGAGGTGTGGACTTAATCTTGAGGTGAACAGCCGTTGAAATATGATTCAGTATCATTCTCTTAGCAGATATCAAGCACCCAGGTCTGCCAGAGGGAGACTGTTCTATTTGAGCATTAACAGGATCTCAGGAGTCCTTCAATATTTAAAACACCCCCCCCCCCCCCCCCCCCCCGCACACACACACAATCTCATTAACCCACTGGCGTGAACATAGTTTTGGATTGTTAGGGTCAATTTAAAAATAAAAGTGTAGGATCACACAGATGCCCACCCCCGACTCCAAACCCAGTTTTCTTCCTATGTCCCCACCTTCTTTCCAGAAGTACACACTTTTTAATTCTTCAGGGCAGCGTATTAAGTTATAGATGCTTCAGTGGCAGATTTAAAAACTGCACTTTTCCTTGAGCATAATGCAGACAGCACTGCCCTTGCCCAGCTCTGTTCTTTACGTGTTTGTTGGTGTCTGATCCTGCAGGACCCCCGTGTTCGAAGCCACATGTCCCGCCAGGCCATGCAGGGGATGCCGGTCCGGAACACTGGGAGCCCAAAGTCTGCTGTGAAGACCCGCCAGGCTTTCTTCCTTCACACTACGTATTTCACAAAATTTGCTCGTCAGGTCTGCAAAAATACCCTCCGGCTGCGGCAGGCAGCGAGACGGCCGTTTGTTCCTATTAATTATGCTGCCATTAGGGCAGAATGTAAGATGCTTTTAAATTCTTAACCTTATGTGTTGTGCTTCTGACCATTTTCTCTCTTTCCCTCTCTCTCTTTTTTGTTTTGTTTTTGTTTTTGTTTGCAATAAACTTAAGTTCTTGTGTACAGCCTTTTATTTGGTTTATTTTTTTAACATTGTTTTTGTCTGCTGCCATTTGTATCATGCCAACCTGAAAAGAAAACATTAAAACCTGCAGCCTTTATGAGAGAGTAGTGTTTAGCCAAAGAGTGGTGGGAGGTGGTCCTAGGCAGCGGGCCTTTATGATGGGATTGCCGTGGTAGCTCTGACTGAGGCACTTTCACCTGGAAGGTAGTGCCTCTGCATAATCCCCAGGGTGGTGGTGCAGGGAGACTCCGTAACCGGGACACGCGGTCCAGTCTTACATGAGTTCATTAGGTTTGAATAAAATTTGCCGGTTTACACTAATGAAAAATCGTATGTCTTTGTATAAACCATGTTTTCCCTTGGACCTTCTACAGTTATACAATATTTTGGAAGTTCACAGTGCGTTATAACAAATGCTAGATTTCTTAGAAGAGTTAGAAATTTATAAATGAATTTTAAAGTCTTCTAGGTGAATTTTCCGAAAGCACACATTTAGTTTCTACAAGCGAGTGTCCAGATTGTGGTTGAGCACCCTTCCTGTTTGTGCAGTTCAGTCTCCATTTCACAGTCATGCACCCTCTGTGGACCACGTAACATTTCCATGGCTTTAGTGCTCATTTGCAGTGCGTTCAGTCTTGCTTATCTTTCTTTCTTCTTCTGGTTTTTTTTTTTTTTTTTTGAAGGTCATATGTGCCAATGAATTGTGGACTGTTCTGTTATTACCATGTGCCCCTAAGTTGCATGTTAGCTCTGACTCCAGGCGTGCCGCTTTCAGTCGCATGCCTGGCTGGCATGTTTGAGCCATGCAATTCTTTCCCTGTAAAGGATGAGAAAACCCGCCACCTGGCTGAGATAGAAATCCTAAGGATAGTCGGTAGATGCTTTTTCTTTATCTGTGAGATAAGAAAGGTCTTATTACAAGATGTTCCATTTTGATTTAAAGAGGGTATCTGTAAAAGGAGTAATGATCGAAATACATTTTGTTCCTAAAGATAGTTTTCAGCAGAACAGTTGAATGGCTTTAAATCTTAAAGGATTTATAAGAAGAGAACAAAAGTGCTTTGTGAAGGGAGTGGAAATTGGTAGTAACTTCTGAGTCCCATAGAGGGAAAATTCAGCTACATTAGATCCAAGTATATTTGAGAAGTTAGGCTTGTATTGAGGTTTTCTGCCAGCATATCTAAGTTTATGGATTAATGCTGTTTTTACTTTTTAAAATCCCTTTTAAAGAGCTGGAATATTTATATCCATCTAAACTGCTTAACTGATTTAAAACACTTACTTTTATATATAATTTCTTAAATAAAAAGAACAACATTTTGAGAAAGAAAATGAATGAAATTCTTCCATTAAAATCTGCTGGGATCCAGTATCATCTTTGTTCCTATGAATGGAAAAGAAACCATCACCAACTAAATTGGCTGCTGAGGAAGCTTTTGCTTCCCGGGGCTCTTCTGTTCATTTCTCAGTGAATTTGTAAATTGTATTTACTTTGATTATTCAGGGAAGTGTAACTTTCTGTAACCTCATTTTAATTTTTTCCCCTCAATTGAAAGGCCATGCTACTTGGGAAAAAAAAAAAAAGACAAGATTAAATTACCTGTATTCTATTTCCACAAACATAGATACAGTAATAATAAAAGAACAGCCATTTATTGTGATGAAATTCAAGGAACGTTTTATTTTGTATTTAGCTTCATTGGTTGAGTTACATACAGAATTGCATTCTCAGAACAATTAATTTTACCTCAAGATTTAAAATTATAAAGCTCCAGCAGGCATCTACTCAGTTTTTCTTTTTTTTTTTTTTTTCCAGACAAGCAAATAGTGAACTCTTCATAGCATTTAATTGATTCTTACATTATCATCTCCCTTCTTATGTGTGTCTTATTGCTGCCTCCTCAGTAGGTCCCTTGATCGTGGCTTGTTAGTGAGAAGATTAGGTGTTAATAACCTGATTCTGTAGCAGCCACGCCTCTGGTCCAGTGAGAATGTATGTGTTTTTCTGGGTAAGCTTTTCTGGTTTCCCCAGTGGTGACCCTGTCCCTCCCCGCAAAAGTTAAGAATCACTGTGGTGCAGTATGAATGTACTTTTCGACGAGGTAAAGGGTTGTATCCGAAGATACTGCTACACTAAGAGCTGCAGTTAATGCATTTTAGAGTACTTCATCGTCATACTGGGAAAGGAAAATAGTTTCCCTGTGACTTTGCATCTCTTCCTCTTATATATAAGCACTGTAAACGTTTATCCGTCAGCAGCACCGTCAGAACTAGTACAGCCAGAACTTATGGGGTGACAGACTGCATAAGACTGAAGAAGTGGGGGCTAAGGAGGAAAGCCCTTAGTTAGATGGGGGAGAGCACACTCATAACTATGAGTTCTTTACTTAAAAGTTAATCCTCGTTTAGAGGAAAGTTTTGGTTGGTTACAGCAACTCTCACTGTCTTTATTTTCATTAAGAAACTGGTATTAAGGAGTACAACATAGTAAAAAGGGGAATCTGTTTGCATGTGTGTAAAGTATCCCAAGGAAACATAGGAGGTAGAATCTGTGGGAAGGGAAACTGGGAAGCTGAGGGAAGGGTGTTGGAAAGGAGACTTAACACTCACTGTTCATCCTTAGACTTTCAATTTTGAACCATGGGTGTATATATTTCCTATTTTAAATAGTTTAAAAACAAATAAATAGTATGACGAACATGTTTTAAAATGTATGGGATATATAGAAAATGATTTTTTAAAACTACTTTTTCCAAGTAACTATTCATTTTAATAATATACCTTTGTGCGTTAAGTACATAAGTCCATGCC
The DNA here is from genome assembly GCF_022682495.2 of Desmodus rotundus. Taxonomy (NCBI): domain Eukaryota; kingdom Metazoa; phylum Chordata; class Mammalia; order Chiroptera; family Phyllostomidae; genus Desmodus; species Desmodus rotundus. Next base: position 122,219,651 of record NC_071391.1, read on the forward strand.
AAAAATTACTAACATCGGTAGAATACCTGAGCCAATTCTTCCATATAGATAGTGCTCACTTAAAATGCACTGGTAGACCCAGAACCAAGCATTGCACAAAATACCGTGTCCTTGACAAGATCTGTGGACTGACAGCATGGATGTAGCAGCATCTACTTGCAGACAGCCTGTCCCTTCTCCCCCGTGACACCCCTCCCCTCAGTGAAAAAGCCAGGATAGGATCGTGGGGTTCTTGCTCTGTTAACTGCCATCAGACATTGCTACCGAGTTACCAGGCGGTTTCACCAAAGATCAGTAAATCACCCAATACCGGATGAGCTCAGGGTTACTATTTGAGATTCAGGATCCTCGGAAACGGAGGAAGTAGGTGCATTAGGTGCATTAGCAGCATTCTGTAGATGAAGCCGGGTCCTAACGGGGACCGCTTGCCTGGGGCGATAAGCGGTTTCTGAGTTGCTGCCACAGCTGGCTAGAATGACAGCAGCATTCCCCGGTATGAAGTTCTTCAAGAGGCACCTGGAGCCATTTTTTTAGTTTTCTGTTCAAAGATTCTAATTCAACTTGGAAGTATCCCAAGGCCCCATATTCATAAGAAATTTGTTAATGTATTCACTGAGTTTTTCTAGAGATGTATCAGCAAAAGTTAATAATAATTGTATGAACTTTTGTGTAATTTTAAGAACTAACATTAGGAAAGAACAGTCTTTTATTATTTCGGTATTTTGGGTAATTTGTTTTTGGAGGGCCACACCAAATTTTTCTAAAGATGCAAAAGCGGTTACAAATCTTACTGCCACTCCCACCTTTGGACGTGGCCGCCGTCACCAGTGTCTACAGTCCCCAGAGGTAGTCTGGGTTACGTTTTTTAAAAAATAAAGGAGGTTCATCTAAATTAATTTCTTAAAAGCTAAATTAGGTTAATCTAAGGATTTTTAGGTTATTTCCAATCATTTTCTAAGTAATACTGCAACAAATGTCCCCATATAGATATCTCATCCTGGTGTGTGAAATGTGAACCTATCTTATAGGATAGATTCCTCAAAGTAAACCATTTGGTTCAAGGAACATGCGTTTTGAATTTTGATAGCTGCTGCGCAGGTGCCCTGTTCAGACAAGTACAATTCCCACCACCTCCACCGTGTCTAGAGTTGCCTGTGTCTCTGGGAGCTTGCCAGCAGTGTTGCCCTTGACTAGCTGACAGGTGACGTGTGAGTTACATTACCTCGCATTTCTCTGCATTTCTCTTTTCGAGTGAAGTAGACATCTTTGCGTATATTTGAAAACCATGTGCATTCCTTTTCTGTCGACTGTTTTTGGCCCTCGCCTGTTTTCTGTTGGGTAAAAGTCTTAATGACTTGTGGGAACTTTTTATATTACAAGGAAATGAGCTCTTCATCTGTGATATGTGATGCAAATATTTCCCCATTTTGTCTTTGACTTTGTTTATGATGAACTTGCCCAATTTTTTAATTATTTTTTAATGGCTCCTGGGTTTTGTGTCTTGTTTAGAAATGCCTCCACATTCCCTAAAAGAAAATTCTGTGCATAGTTTTATTTTGACAGTGATTTTGAAAGCCCACATGAGATGTTTTTGTGAAGTTTAATTCAGTGTTTACTTTTTGCAGTTTTTTACTTACCCTCCTAATATTTCCAAAGCAGTTTTAAAAAATGACCGTGAGTTGCAATGAAAGGAAGGGTGTTTTTTCAGGCTTACTTCGAGATGTAGATCAAGTTCTTGGAAGCCAATGAACTGGGCCTTGTGTTCAGTCAAGTAGCATGAGTGAGATGCAGATGTTCTCCCTCCCTCTGGGCAGATTTCAGTTCCTTCCAGGTTCTTGGGCATTTCTCAGGTTGCTTTCTTTATCTGTGCCCTTTTAATGCACACCAGCGAAGGGTCTCTGTTTAAATAGCTAAGTGAATAATTTGGGAGTAAGGACTGACAAGTGGCACCACTGGCCTGGTCTTGAGAGCAGACCAAGGTCCTATTTAACCAACCAAGTGTGGACCTGATAATCCTGTTTATGATCATTCCCTCGGGGTGGGATGTGTTTCTACCATTTGTATATCACTGGCTGCAATTTTTATGTTAAACAGTGATGAGGTAGTCTTAGCACTGTTCCTCCCAATTTCTTCATAGTTGAGATTGATCATCAGTGTCATCATTTGCTGATTTTAAAATATAACGAGGATGGCCCTGACTGGTGTGGCTCAGTTGCTTGGAGCATCGTCCAGTCACCCAAAGGTTGCAGTTCGATCCCCGATCCAGGCACTTAGATGCCCCATCCGGGTGCGTATGGGAGGCAGCCAGCATCTCTTGCATTGATGTTTCTCTCTCTCTCCCTTCTTCTCTCCTTTTCTCTTTAAAATCAATGAAAAAATAAATGTCCTCAGGTGAGGATAAATATTTAAGAAAAAAATATATATAATGAGGATTAGTGAAATATGGATCCTTCTAAAGAGTTTTGCTCCCCCACTCAGGTGCTTTGTAAATTGTTACTTGAAACATCACATAATTACCCCAACTAATTGAATGCAAAATTAAAAACATTAGTTTAAAATGAAATGTCTTTGGGTATTGTGTTGGTGACCCCTTTGACGGGTTTGTTGATCTCGTCAAGTGATGGTTATGTGACAGTCCGTCGATCGCAGCTGCGCTGGCAGGTTTCCTTTGAGCCTCACAGACTGGAGCAGAGCTAATCTAATCACCAGTAATGCTGCGATTGCCTTCGTCCAGAACACTGAGGAAATAACCAAGATGGTTCACTCAAGCTTTATTTTATTAATAGGAGGGAGAGAAATTTCTCCTGTCCTCATCCCAAGTAGAACTTGAATTTTAGATGAATGAATAATATTGAGGAGGAATTATTATTTAGTATTAGCTCAGTAATTTGACAGGTGTTTGGTCCTTGCAGGATTTAGGCTGCTTTTTAATGTCTATTCAGATTACTCATCCAAAATACGCTTGTTATATTTCCACCTGTATCTTCACTATCACTCAACAACAGGCAAAAAGCTTCATAACTTCGTAATTTTTTTCCCCTAAAGGAAATCAGCTGAACAGGAGGAAAAGAGTGGGGATCATTATAGTTGTCAGTGGTTGAATAATAATTAGCCAATGTTTAGAATACATATTCAGGTTCCTATTATCTGAGGATCTCTGTTGTATGTACTTTACTTTAATATTTTAATAAGTGTTATTTTCCCACCTTTTTCTGTTTAATAGTTATGAGAAAAAAGAGTTTCCTAGGGGAAAGGACTAGAGCTGATGAAAATGTTAATTTTTAACTTATTATTTGAGATTCCAGATTGAATTGTACATTTTATTTTATTTTTTAAACTTATTATCACCCGAGGATACACTTACTGATTTTAGAGAGAGAGAAACATCCACGTGAGAGGGAAACCTTTATCGGTTGCCTCCCATACTCACCCCAACCAGGCACTGGATCTACAACCTCGGTATGTGCCCCAAGAGGGAGTTGAACCTGCAGCCTTTCAGTGCGTGGGACCATGCTCCAACCAACCGAGCCACAGGGGCCAGGGCTTGAATTGCATGTTTTAGTAGTCAGAGAATTCCGATGGATGTCAAAGGACATTTCTTGTACATACACCTAGAAATGTGGTCTCAGGCTGTGAAAGAACAATTCTCTAGTTATCAAAAAGCCTGTAGCACATTCTTGTGCAATATTTGAAGGTAGCAAAAGGCATAGACATAGTTAAGCTTTATGACAACATCAGCAAGTTTAAAAAACTTCAGTACACATCTTTTTTTTGTCCCTTCAAGCTCTTAGTTTGTAACAACTCCGGTAGGACAGGCGGCCCTGTTCCACATCTACCCTTCTGTCCTAATGACGGCTGATTAAAATGCAGAGGATGTCTGTGCCGTGTGCTTTATTTTTCTCTGTCTGAAATCTCTTCTGGTAGGGTGTGAGGAGTATGATGTGAGCTTTTATCACCTAATACCCAACTGACTGATTCTGTTGGATGAAATACTCTGCATACAAGTGACCTTTTAAATCTCTGCACTAACGACGTCATGGTAGGATGTGAAGGCTGGAAAACCGGCGATAAAACCAAACGACCTATGTTTACCCTTGTGAGGCTGTCATTTAATGAAACTGCGTGTCACCGAGCTAGATGAGGACTCCCCAGTGGAAAACCACTCCACCTAGGTCAGGGGTGGCCCAATGGGTTACCTTTGTCAGCTGTCACTTTTGTCTTCCATGCCAGATTAATACTATGTTAGGATTGATTCAGCCTCGTATTCCATGGGAAATTTTCCCTTTAATGTAGAAAAGCCATGGCTAGAAAGGAGACATATTTCCACTGCTTTTCAGAGGGGCGCATGCAGGGATCGCGTGCGTAAGGTGCGTATTAGCTGCGCTCATGCTTTCAAACAGGTGTTCTCCAGGTAAATGCCTCATTCAGTAATTTGGAACCAGAAACGCGAAAGGAAATCACACAGGCATCTGGTGCATGCCCCGCACTCGCACCTGTCGTGTCTGCAGCATGCGCAGTGTGGGACGAGAAATCCGCCTCATGGGTTGTCTCCGTGTTTCTTTCTCTTCTCAGATGCAGACAGACATGCCGACCTCTCGGGAAGTCCGCTGAAAAGCAAAAGCACTAGGAAGCCTTTGGCATGCATCATTGGGTATCTAGGTGGGTATTTTCTGATAGCGGGAAAACTCAACAGTTTCTGTATCTTACAAATATTTGGCTATTCTGAACCAAATTCAAGCCTTTCAAATAGCTGAGGTGGGATACCTTGGTATGTGTAGTCAGTTATTTTTTAGAAACTTTTATTTTTATTCCCCGAACACACCCAACATACACAATTATGGATATGTTTACTTTTACCAAAAAAATCATTGAGTAAAAATGTAGTGCATATTTATGGATATAAATACAGATTAAATTAAAATAAGAGTCATTAAATTATTAGAGAATAAACAGTCTTAATATTTTGATTTAGATCCTCCAGTATTTCTAACCCACTTACCCCTTCCCTTAAATAGAAAAGGATTTCTTTATCTACTTTTTTTGTAAAGTAAAACTTATTTTTAACCAACCTTTAAAAAATACATAGTTCTGATGTGCCAGTTGAGGTTACTTTGAAAGAGTATTTGTGTTACTTTCTGAAAGTTGCCAAATATGATGGTTCCATTTACATGTTGAAATAATTAACAACAGTATAAAAAGATGACTTGGCACTAACCTCTTTTTTTTTTTTTTTGGCAAAGCTTCCTGATACACCTAGAAGCTCTAATGGCATTTTGTTGCGTTGCTTATATTCTTGCCTTTTCACTTTCCCAGTAAAAGTGAGATATGTAGTCAAAGTTGCACTGAGCCTTATTACTCTGTCAGAATTTATAGTTAGGAAGCATTCAAACTTGAGACATCCAGTCTTTTCAGAATCAAAGCATAGCCTTGAGCTTGGTATATTATCTGGTCCTCACCAGAGCATGCTCGGAGTCGGAAGCTCACAGCTTCCTCTTTGATGTTAGTCTGCCACCTTATTTCCTGCTTCATTCCTCAGGGACTGAAGAGTTGCTTTGAGAGCCCCTGAAAACATCACATGGTTATCATAGACATGACCTAGGTCATAGTGGTTAGGTCCTTGAGGTTTGCTATCTGTCTGCCCTTGCAGGACCTCATCCTAGAAGCCCCTTCCCACCTGCGAGGGACAGTTTTTGATCTTAAAAAAATAGAATATAGCATTGCACCTTAGTCAGCCGTCCCACAGGCCATTGTGTATTCCCCCTGGGGGTAAGCTGGCCTCCATCCGCACCAGACATGCGCCAAGCTGTGCTGTCCTGCTAGCTGAACCACAACCCTACAGAACATAGGGATGAGTATTTCCTGTGTACAAGACACTATCTAAGTGGGTTGGGGAACACCAAGATGAGTGAGACCTCACCCTCAAAAGTCTCAGTCTAGTGGGGAAAGCACACAGGTTAGGACAGTTAAACAAAGGGGTTCTACAAAAGAATTACAGGTAATAGGCATTGGGCACGTGGAGGAAGAGTAGTTATTTCTGATGGGTGTTAGGGCAGCCTACGTGAAGGAAGTAATAATTGATCTCAGCCTTGAATGATATATAGGATTTGAATTGATAGAAAAACAGGAAAAAAATATTTTTCCCTTATGAGGCCAAGAGAACCAAATAAAAAAAGGCTTTAATGAGTTAAGAACCTGAAAAGCTTAGGGAACGCAGGCTGGTTTGGTCTGGATGGAGCATAGAATGTGGGGGTTGTAATTAAAAATGAGGTCAGCGGACCTTCAACACCATGTTGAAAAAAAAAATCAACACTATATTTTACTTGGTACTTGGTCCATTTCTAAATTTTGGCAGGTGCAGGATTTTGACCAGAACAAGATACAATTCTAAACAATGCTAAGTCTGTAAGTCTATAACGATGCTAAATGAAGGCTCTTTCCAAATTTCAGTAAGCGAGGCTGTTCTCTTGGCCCTCACCTGGGGAGACAGGGTGGCTTGTGCGTAACTGGCACACTGGGTGTTGACTCAGAATCAGCGAGCAGGTTTAGCTCTGGAGGTCCTCAGATTCCAGTTCCTGTAGTGTTGCAGTTTTCGTCCATCTACTCCGTCTAGAAAGTGAATGGTTCCGGGCAGTGTGCCTGACAACAACACGCTTCACTTAAACACACATATACCACATGCACATTACAGTTTTGTGATACATCTCGGTTCAAGCTTTTCTTCTACTGCTTCTTGACTCCAGTATTTGGAGTTTGGTGTCAGATTTCATGTCTATCAAAATGCTCTGGGCTGGGAGTGATGGACCTGGTCCTAGGCCCTGCTTGCAGAGCCAAAGGAGGAATTCTGTTTTCCACCAGATCCCTTACTTGCTCAGCGCTGGTTTGGTAGAACGCAGAGGTAGTTTCTCAGAGGCTACGTCTCTAGATAACTTCTGGATTGCTAATACCTTGAAGAGTCAGATGCCTTATTATTCCCATAGTAAAGCTTGTATTTAAGTGATCTTCTATAGTGGTTTTTTTCTTTTCTCCCATTCTTTTTTTTTTTTTTTTTGTATTGACAACACAAAGCTCAGAGCTCCAGCTAACGGGGAAGAACCCACTCACTTTGGATAAGTAAAGCAGTCATGGGAACAGCACTTGAAGCTGATTAATTATGCAAGTTCTTGAAAACAGGCTGGCTCATCAGGGACTCTCTGCTCATTGAGAAATAAGATGTGCGCCTATTAGCCAGAGACATTCACACAGAGATTTTTAATACCGTGTTCTGAGTTGAGAAACCTTTCTCCCCCCTGTCAGAGATCCATCCTTCGAAGAAACCTAATGTAATCCGATCTACACCGAGTCTGCAAACCCCAACTACCAAGCGGATGCTAACCACCCCGAATCACACGTCGCTGAGCATTCTGGGGAAAAGAAACTACAGCCATCACAATGGCCTGGATGGTATGTAAGCCTGGGAACACAGGGGCTGTTCTTTTTAAAATTTTAAAAATTGATTTGAGAGAAACATCAGTTTTTTGTTCCACTTATTTATGCATTCATTGGTTGCTTCTCCTATGTTCCCTGACCAGAGATTGAACCTGCAACCTTGGTGTATCGGGACAATGTTCCAGCTAACCGAGCTACCCGGCCAGGATATGCAGGGGCTGTTCTGGGAGGCCAGGGACCTTCTCCCCTGGCCAGTTCCAGGCATCATCTGCCAAATCTAAAAATATATAACAAATGGGTTCTTCTGCTCCCTGATTGAACTAAATGGGTGGTAAGGGGAATAAAAGGGAAGGTGGCCCTGTGCCACAGTGAAGCTATTTGCCAGGAGACATTTCTCCATCTCTTCAGGAGGGACGTGTTTGCTCCCATTTCCTCTGAGGAGGCTTGTTGGGAGATAAAATGTGTGTTTAGCAGGTGGCCTCTGCTGGGTAATAATGTTCTTGCTGCAATGCACACTCACTGCTCATTTATGTTTCCTTGAGCAGACGGGATTACTTCGCCTTCTGTCTGAGACAGTAGTGCTCTCTGGGGGTTCTTCAGCCTTCCATGGATTGTTTTGGATTTGGCATTTGTCCCCTACTTCTTTCATCTTATAAATTTTTTTTTAATTGCTCAAGAGCGCTACAAATCATGAAAGGAATTGCCTAGGTGATGTCCTAAATACCGAAATAATAATTTGTTTCAAATGGAAAACCTGAGAACTCTCACCTTTTATCCAAAGCACTTCTCTTGGGCTTGGCCATGTAATGACTCTTCAGGTGGAATTGAATTATGTTCCCAACTGAACTATAAACACAAGCACAATGCGTCATCCAGGCAATACATACCGCTCATTTCAGTAGCCCTGGACTTTGAAACTGTCTGGATGGTTTAAATGTTGGCATTTATTTAAAGCCCTTTCCAGGCTTTTCATGTCTTATGGAACTCTCAATTCCTTCAGTGACAGTAAATTATTTATAATGAGGCCCTCGAGCAAGCATGTGAAACAGACCTGCAGTAATAATTTTTCATTGTGTGTTTTTGGGGGCCGGTCTTCCAATGGTCATTGCGATGTCAAAATGAATAAAAAATTCAGGGTGAGGAGTGTAGTTTGCATTTATGGGCTTATCAATGCGTTGTCGATGTGGCTTTCAAGAATTTAATTTACACAGTAATCTTGCAGGACACCTTCCTTGCTAATGAGAACATCAGCCATCCTTGCCACAATATGCCTAACGCCTAGTCAACGGGAAACCGAGGAACAGTTGTATCAAAACTTGGAGACTGGATTTCTTTCCAGCTTTTCCTTGCCCATAGCCTGGGGCCTTTGCATTCAGGCTTATTTACAATTAGGAATCTTTCTTTCCCATTTCATCACTTCCCTGGCCTCTGTAGGTTTATAGCCCTACTGCAGAAAGCAAAAAGTTCGTTCTGGTTCATGCGGTATATATGTGTCAAATGAATATATATACATTCTTTATGGTGAAAAGTTTTTTTCCACTCACACCCTGTGGTCATGGTCACTAGGTCCCAGTCCTTTATTGCAGCTCCTGTTCCTTGTTCCTTGTATCACAGGTACCTATCTCTTTGGAATTTCTGTTAAAAAACGCTCCCTTGTAGTGTTCCCTCTGTGTGGCTGTTTGGCCCATTTCCTTCTGAATGAATGCTGCTAGAAGGTCATTGCTTCTCTGCTCTGAACGGGAGGAATGGACAGAGCATTAATGAGTTCCTGGGGTTATGTTGACTGAGACCTTCCGCCTTATAGAGGAAAAGGCACTTGTTTCATTTTCTGAAGAGGCCTAGCTGTGGAAGCACTTTTTTCTTTACGCTCCATTTGTCGTTGCTCTCCTGGCAGAGCACAGCAGGGAGGGCTGACGCCCGTTCCTCACCTGTGCTATCCCATTTGTCCGCAGGACAGGAGGGAATTTAATGTTTTGCATAACATTGTATCTCTACTGCCTAGCACAGTCCCAGGAACTTAGTAACTGATTCTCAAAAAATGTTAATTGAATAAATGAAAGTGATTGAGAAAATGAGACCTAGAGAGGTGAATTAAAATGTGCGCAGTTACCAGGTACCACAGAAATGGATTGGGGTTCCCCCTTAGGTGTGGCTGATTTCAGAGGCGTTCTTCCACCCGCTGTTGGAAATGAAGTTGTGGCTCTCAACTGCGCTGTATTTGTCAGCAAAATAGAAACCACCTAAGTTATTTTAAGAGCTAATAAAAGAAATCAACGTGACAGGTACTAGAGGACAGGATAGTAAGTGGGGCACGCAGGGCTGGTGGTGGTAGGATTAGGAGAGCAAACAGAAGCAGCTGGGGTTGGGAGCTCAGGAGGGCTCTGAAGAGCTGGAACTCAGACCCCCAGCAGAGAGCCCTGTTCGGTCGGCGCCAGCATCTCTCAGGAGGTGTGATGAGGCTGGTCTGGGCACGTGCAGTAAAGCGGAGCACTGAAACAAACCTCTGCTGCTACCTGGGGCCACGCTGACAGGGACAGAAAAAACCCAGTCCTTTCTCTGTCCTTGGGTCTTGCAGGCTCCCTCTAGCGCCCTCTACTGGTGGTAGCAGGGAGCCTGGTGGCAAAGGAGAAACCTGTTAGCAGAATCCAGCCCCAGCATCCCTTCTGTCTAGCACAATGCCTGGGACTTAGCAGGTGCTCAATAAACATAAACTGAATGAAGGGAGTTTAGATAGATGGATGTGGAGCTGAGAAACGAGTGTAGGAGAAACATACATTTTGGAAAATGTCCCCATTTGTGTATTCCCCGTGGACCTTTTCCTTGGGATAATGGGTCTGTTTCTTACTTCTTCGGGATATAGAGCCCTGAATTTCCAAAGTGAACTCAAAGAACCAGAAGAAATGCCAGGTTCATCGTGAGTTTTCATGGGATAGTTAATATTGACATATGCTGGAACTGATAGATACAAACCCATGGGAAAGCCAGGCCCTGTGTGACTCAGCAACAAAATCAATTAGCACGGCCACTTGGTCATCAGCAAGTCAGACAGACACACACACACAGCAAACAGATGTTGATGGACAGAACTAGCTGAACTGGAAACGAAACCTGATGGTACTGAAACATGCAGGTCTCTCGGCCTCAGGACCTCCTGTCCCCCTCAGTGGCTTGCCTCCTCCGCTCGCCATCTGTCTTCTGGCGGAGGCTCTTGATGATCGGAAGAGTCCCTGGATTTCTGCTGGCAGGAAGGATTTTAAACAATCAGGGACAGCTGCCGATTGTCTTCCTGAAAGTCACTGTCTTCCTCCTGGCCCCAGCCCGTTAAGGCCCGGTGCGACTGCTGGCTGCCGGTGAGTCAGCTCTCTGTGTGCTAAGTTTACACCTTGTCACCGGGCCACACGCAGACCTCCGTCACTGCCCTCGGCACTCAAACTCTGAGGGTAAGGCAAAATCTGCACACATAGAAGCCCCATTATTTGGGGTCAGTAATGCTAGGAAGAGTGAAGTTTCAAAATATAGACCTACCTGGTACCTTCTCAGTCCGGCTGCACTTCTGCCTCTCCCCTCAGGCTGTTGGCCCAGGGCTGTGCCGCCTGCAGTCACGGCGCTTTCCAAATCCCATCCACGCCATTCCGGACTTACGGGTGCTCGGGCGACATTTTCATCGCCAGCAAACAAGCAGCTACCACACTCAGCCTACTTGGTGAGCTCCAGGTGGCTGTGAGGAGAGGAGGCCCTGCGATCAGGGAGGGAAGAGCCGTTGCTGGAAAGCCTTTCCATGTGTGAGAGCCAGCAGGAGGGACAGCGGGGAGGCGGACTGTGTGCCATGGACGTCCGCAGGTTTGCAGTCACATGGGATTAATTGCTGCCGTCGCCGATTATTTCCTGTGTGGCCTTGGATGAATCACTTGGTTTCCTCTGTAGATCACAGAAAAATAATTTTTTTTGCCTTAATGGAGTTGTTATAATGATTAAAAATTCTTCATCTACTTTATATGACTTGATCTTCTGAACACTTTATGAGCTAGGTGTTATAACCTGCATTTTATATTTTTATGATTTGTTATTTTCAATTTTTAAAAGTTTAGTTGCATTTGACAGATAACATTATATTAGGTTCAGGTACACAACACAGTGATTAGACATTTATATAACTTACGCAGTGATCCCCTCAGTCAGTCTAGTACCCACTTGGAACTGGCATTTTAATAATGAAAAAAACTGAACAACGCTCAGAGAGGTTAAGGGGTTTGCCCCAAGTCACTCTGCTAGCAAGTGGCAGAGATGAGATTTAAACTTCAAGTCTGGTGTTGTTTTCCCCAGGGCCAGTAAGGCCCAAATTTACATGTTGAGTGCGGCAGGTACCTGGGAGATGTGGGAGTTTTCTGTGTGCAGGAGATGGGCGTGTTTGTAAATACAGAGGGGAATACAGGGGGTGTTTTTCTTTGTTCAGACTGTGGAGTGTACGCCATCATTGTCTAATAAAACCCTTCACTTCTTTTCCTGGCTCTCTGAAACTCCTCTGCCCATATTATACCCCCTTCTTTTTCTGGAACTTAGGGCATAGGGGCTGTTAGTGTCAGAAGAAAGCAAAGAAAAGAAAGAAGGGAAAATCCACAGAATCACCTAAAGGTGAAATGTGTTTAAATGAAATTATATGCTATTTCCAGCATTGACTCTGACCTGTAGTAGATGTCCATTAAGTGTTAAGATTCCATCCCCTCCTTTAATGAAGAGCTACTATTGAAGTTTTATTTGGAAAAATTTTGAGATACCGACCAAAGATTTTGTAGTCTCAGGTGAATTGTATATAAATAAAATGTCCATTCTTTTCTTAAAACTACACTAACTTCTTAGCTAAGAGATTGATTCTCAAAAATGACTCATGGGTTTGCCCAAAGGTAAATGATTGCCCATTAGAAGGCGCAGTATCTATAAAGAGAAATGGCCCTCGATTAAGTGATTTGGAGGGTGATTGAAGACTGGAAATTAGATTTATAGAGAGTACTCACCAAGCTTCCTGCAGGCCCCTGTAATGAGAGACCCTGCGGCACAGGGGGCGGGACAGAGTGATCCGCAGTCAGTGGAATCTTTTCAGGGTGAAGGCCGAGCCAGAAAAAGAACTCCTGGGGAGCAGCGGGGCAGGTGAGCTGCAGGGGTGCCTCTCATCCTCCCCCGCCCCTCCAAGAAAGTGCCCTGGGTTGCCCCTACTGTCACATGCTTGAGTTTTGGTCCATCAGCACATCTTTCATTCCCTGCACGGGGACAAGGCGACTCTGTCTCTGTCAGTGGGGGCCCTTCAGAACAGACTGTGCTGTGTAGTGCCATAGACCAAGGGAGACCTGTGTCAACTGCAGGGGCCCTTCAGCCTTTTCTGAGATGACACAGCTTTGGTCCCAGGAGTACTGCTGGAGCGGCACTCGGCGTGTCAGGAAAGCCGAAGTGACAGGCTCAGAAGAGAGGTATTTTCAGTGGGACCGAGTCAGGGCATCCGAGCCAAGGAAATTGATGAATTGTACAATAAGCCGCTTTTTAATCTGCTCTCCTCCAGTTTATTTCCCCGGGGGTATGCGAGTCCACTGGAAACCTAGTTTTGTTTTGTTTTTCTTACTTGTTTTCTGCACTGAGTAACATTATTTCTCTCACTCTCCCACGTAGAGAGGGCATCTAACGTGGATGCCTCTAAGTACAATGTTAGGGTGTCAAGACTGTCCTCCTGATGACTTGTTTCTGAAATCAGTGACTCCACAATTTCAACTGTTTCCACCCCAACCCTGGGGATGGGGAGGTGGTGAGGGCCCTCGTACCAGGAGAGAGCGCAGGGCACGCATCTGCTGTCTTCACACATCCCAATAATAGTAGGCTGCAGGAGCAGCTGATGGCCCTCCTAGGCGTGCTTCGGCCCGGCCATTTCCAAAGATTACAATATTGTTGAATCTTCTAACACATGGTTTATGGAAGAAGATCGAGTACCCCCAGACTCACCTCTGGTCTCCTCGTCTCAAGGTAGAATGTTATGTAACCTGGTTAAATACATAAAAGAACTGTCAAGATTTCTTGTTGTTTGTTTTTCAGTATTTTTGTAGATGGATCCTTATGGCCACAGGGTTCACCGAATGTGAAGCAGTCATAGCAGAGTACCGAATGTGTCTGGAGAGCACGGGACGGTTCAAGCGTTATCTGAGGGCAGTGGATGGATATTCTCTCATACTGTGAGGTCGTGGGGTGCGGGTTGTAGCGGAAGGCAGACCCAAGTGCATTAGGCAAGAGTAATCCACTCCTTGGTGTTTTGGCATATTCTGGTAGGATGTCAAATTAGCCACCTCTGGGGCGATGCCTGGGTGTACTAATACTGAAGGCTCTCCTGGAGAATACCCCTTCCCTGTCCCTGAGGGAAGTACTGGTGTGGGAGCCTGCAGGAGGTCTGTGCATACCCATGACTCTCTCGGTAGTATGGAGGTCTTAGAAGAGTGACAGAAGTCCATGGTAGTTAATGTGGCGCCCTCAGCTGCGAGGGCCAGCTCTGGCCTCCTTGAAAAGTGTCTCTATTTACCTGTATCGTTACAAGAGACCTTTTTAACCAACGCGCTCCTGTGAACTTCCATTCTCAGTGACATGTATTGTAGAAGGTGAACCTCTGAGAAAGAAAGTGAACCTCTGATTTGAAGGCTTGGGTCCCCAGTTTTTTGGGTGGGGAGGAATAGATGCTTGGGAAAGGAAAGGGAAGAAACAGTAGAAGGAAGGGTTGGGTCCCTGAAAAACACTCTTCTTTGGAAGAGGTTCAACCCATTCATTGAAAGAACAGGCACAACCGTCTGAACACCCACGGGGGCACCAGCATTGGGTGCCCCAGGGAAGTAAAGACCAAGCCCCCCAGCCAATCGATTGAGGCATCCCTCCAGCAGTCTCTTTGGGTCCCAGTGAAGAATCGAGAAGTCTTCTGAATCTGCAGAGTCCCCAGGGCAGTGGAAATGGAAAGATTTGTCACAGTCTAGGTGATTTGGGTCCCCCACTGGGTTCATTTTGAGGTTCCCAGCCTTGCTCATTGTTATTTTATTCCCGTTTCCTGTTTTTCCTTCCAGATGACTGAGCACTCTTTAAGCTCAGAAAACATGAGAGTTATAATCTATGCATTTTTCTCCTTCAACCCGATACTGATTTTTATTTGCAACTATTTCCATATTAATAACTATGGAAAATAATTAATGTAAAGCTGAAGAGCAAGCCCGAAGGCAACTCTATTAGACAGAGGCGCCTAAAGAAGATATCTGAGAAGACTGTTTTTGTGACTGTCGGACGGCAGCCTCACTGAGAGCCCGCAGGAGCCCTCGGGGCCATCAGCAAGCCTGGGCAGTAGGGCCGACTGCAGGGAAGGCGCCCGAGCCCAAAGAGTCGGCAGAAAAATAGTCGAGATATTAGATATTGGACTCCTTCACTGGTCCTCTGGTGTTCTTCTTACTTCTCTCCAGTTTTCTTTCTCTGTGTCTCTGCTTTCTGGGAGACTTTCTCACCTTTATATTCCAACCAGATTTGTCTAGTTCTCCCTTTGGTTTGTCAAATTTTGCTTCATGTATTTTGACGCTCTGTTATTGAGTGTATGTGTATTTAGAATTTTTGTCTTTTTGACCTTTTTTAAAAAAAGAGTTTATTTGTTTTTAGAGAGAGGGGAAGGGAGGGAGAGAGAGAGAGAGAGAGAAACATCGATGTGAGAGAGAATTGTCATTGGTTGATGCTCATAAGTGCCCCGACTAGGGACCGAACCCACAACCCAGGCATGACCCTTGGCTTTGTGGCATGACACCCAGCCAACTGAGCCACACTGGTCTGGGCTGTCTTTTTGACCTTTTTATCAGTATGAAATAGTCCTCTTTATCTCTGTTAACACTCCTTGTCTTGAAGTCTCTTTTGTCTGATGCTACTATGATCACACCAGTTTTCTTTTTCTCTTGTTTTTAGTTTGTTTAAATGAATTTTTCTATTGATTAAACTCCAAATAGAATGATTCTTACAGCATCTCTAAAGGCAGCACATGCTGTTCTAGCACAGATTTTTTTCAAACCCTATAGGGCCATTTTCCATGATCATTTCTTTTTAAAATAGCTTTATGGAGGCCTAATTGACATTCAGTAAACTATACACATTTTAAAATGTACAAGTTGATAGGTTTAACATGTGCATATACCATCACCACAATCAAGATAATAAACTCATACATCTTTCTCAAAAATTTTCTTGTACCTCTTTATAATGTGTTCTCGCTTCCTTCCTGCCTCCCCCACTGCATCCCAGGTGACCACTGACCTGCTTCTGGTCACCACGGAGGAATTTACGTTTTCTAGAATTTTATATAAATGGAGTCATATAGTAAGTACTCTGTCGGTCCGAGCAAATTTTAGAGACCTGTCTTCAAGGTCACTGGTTCTTTTATAGTGTGAATCTGCTGTTAGTCCCATTTAACAAATTGTTCATTTCAGATTTTGTACTTTCTCAGTTTTAGGATTTCAATTTAGTTCTTTTATATACCTCCTAAGATACATCCTCTCGTCAACCATTGTATCCATATTTTTATAGGGTCTTTAACATACTTACAGTAAATAGTTTGTCCATGTCTGCTAATTCTAACATCTGATTCATCCATTGATCATCTAATGACGGCTTTTTCTTTTGGTTATAGATTGCATTTTCCTGCTTCTCGGGTCTAATAACTTTTAATGAACACTGGTCAGTGTGGATAAAGTGTAGAGACTCTGGTTTCTGTTAGTTCTTCTGCGGACTGTTGAGTGTGGTTCTGCAAGCAGTTAAGTGGCAGATCACCTTGATTATGCAGAGGCTTGGTTTGAAGCTTTATTGGGTCTATTTGAGTTTTTCTCTTAGTCCCATGAGATATCGATGGAAAAACCATATTGTTTGCCCAGCCCCCCTCACTCTGAAGAACCTGAATTCTAAACACTGTCTCCCCAGCACTGGACAAGCTGCTGACGTCGCTGCTCGGTGTTAAAACAGCTAGCCTTCCAGCAGCTGTTTTCCACTGGGCCCCTTGTGGTCTCACCTGTACATGCCGAGTTCAAAAATCCGCCATTGATTTGAAGCCAGTGTGCAGGTAGTTCAGGGCTCCCCCTTCTGCGCCTCCTTTCCAGGCTCTCCTCCTTCCACTTGCAGTTGTACCGGCAGCCCTGAACTCTGCCTTCTCCCTGAGGATTCCTCACCCCAGCCAGACTGCGGCTTTCTGCACGAGCACGTTCCCCCTGTCCCGCGTGGAAGTGCTCACAAGGGAAAAGCCAGCTGAGCGGATCTCCCCTAGTCTCACTTTTTTCCAAGGGTCCATCTGCTCTAGTTTTTGCCTGAATTTGGTTGCTCTCCAGCACCTTCAAACAGTTATCCAGAGTTTATCACCATTATTGACTAGAGAGTTAGTTCAGTATAAATTAGCCCACCATTATAGGAAGCAGAACTCCTCGGTTCTTTTATGGGCTCCAACTTGCTTCTCTCAAAAAAAAAAAAAATGTTAATGGTGTCCTGTTTGTGTTTCATGGATACTTATCTTTGCCTACTTCTCCGAGGATATTAATGATGATGCTTTTTGTTTTTTAAGTTTTCTTCTCCATGAAGAGTCTGATTCGTCTAATTTCTTTCTCTTGTCCTTTGTTTTGGTTGCTAACGTGTGTTAGAGGGTGTTTTCTGGTGACCTTCTGTTATCTGAGGTCAAGAGTAGATTAATGTCAGGTTGAAAGGTCTGTGCTCCCGCTTGTGGGTGGAGCCTGTAGAGCACTTCACAGTGTGGTGATGGGGGCGCTGTTTACTGGACACGCAAGTGCCAGTATTTTTAGGTCTTTTCTCACGGGCTGGTCAGATTCCCCAGGAAAGATTCTTCCCATCTGTCTCAGTCTGGTCAGGCTGCTACAACACAAAATTACTATAGACTGGGTGGCTTATAAACAACAGAAATTTATTTCTCACAGTTCTAGAGGCTGAGAAGTCCAAGATCAGGGTGCCGGCATGGCTGGGTTCCCATGAAGACCCTCTTCCAGGTCACAGACCCCCAACTTTTTGCTGTGACCTCCTGTGGTAGAGCGGGCTGGGGAGCTCTCTGAGGCCTCTTTTACAAGAGCGTGCATTTCATTCGTGAGGGCTCCGCCCTCACCACCTGTGCTCCTCCCTTATCACGTGGGTGTTAGGACGTCAGCGTATGAATTTGGGGGGGGACACAAACATTCAGACCATTGCACCACCTCTTCCCCGAGGGTGAAGGTTTAGCTGCCTGAATTCTGGGAGCTCCGTGGGGAGAAGGCGGGAGGTCTCTCACAGTCCAGTACTTCCATTCACCCGATCCCTCAGTTTGGGAATTGGTCACCCTGCCCTCAACTGTGCTTGGCTTTCTGGTGTCCCCTAGACTTGAGACCTTCTGCTCAGTCCTCTTCAGAGAATAAGCATCCAAGCCTGTGGCAATTGCCTAAGGATATGCAGTCAGGAGAGCTTCTAGGGGTCTGGCCGCCTCTCAGACAGCCTTCATGTAATCTCCTTTGCCTCAGTTTCCCTTGCCCACTTCCAGAGTTACCTGGTGTCAGTTCCTGAGCCTTTGAGCATTCTTTGGACAAAGTAGGTTCTCGCTCTGCCAACTTCAGGTTTGGCTTTCTTGTGTGGTCTGCTATCCACCCTCCAAAATCTGCTGGTGGTTTCTCCTCTGGGTGTCAGAGGGAGGGAAATTAGCAGAGAAGGCATCAGCTGGAAACCTTGAAAAAGGTTACTTTCATTGCATTGGTTGGTCGGAATACAGAATCTTCAAGTCCATGGACTCCCAGTACTTGTGAATATTCGAACCCATAGGGACAATTTTGTGAAAAGCAAAGTAAGTGCTCATGAATCAGGGTTAATATAGACAAAAGCAGCAAATGTAGATTAATGCATTTGAGAATTGATCAACAAAACAGGAAATGATTTGTAGTTTGTCGTCTAGGAACGAGACCGGAGAATCCGTGTAGATTTTTTCCTGGAGCCTCAGCCAGTGCTTCCATTCTAGGGGCCTCAGGGTCTGGGTCCCTGCATGTGGCTCTCATTCTTTCTTCAAGAAATGCAGTGGGGTGAGGGAACTGTGCAGCGGGGGGAGTGAAGTGATAGCTGAACAAGGGCAGGTGCTGAGCACTGGGATTCTTCAGCCTAGAATGCAGAGAGCTGTCAAATCTCAATGTAAAGCCCTGGCCCCTGTGGAGAAGGCAGGTGTGAACCTGGGTGCCGGAGACCTAACTTCGGGGGGGAGGGCGTCGCTTTCCAAACTGGAGCAGGTGAGTTTAGTGGCAATAGATGAAAGCACCGTTTACTGTGGCAGGCTGGACACTCGGGGAACTATTACAAGTGGCTCTTCTGGCAGTTGGCTTAATTCCGCTGGGGTTTGGATAAAGGAATGAATGACAGAAGCTTACCTCTTCCTCCCTACCTCCCCCCCAAAATATAGAGAGAGACACTTCTGAGACATAGTGAGACATATATAACCCTTAATTTAGACCCTGAAGAGGACAGACAGTGTGCTAGATGGAGAATGGTCAGCTTGGTGTAGTAGGAAAAACTTGACCTGACTCAAAAAGATCTGGGTTCAAATCCTGACTCCTCAGTTTACTCACTGTGTGACCTTGAGCAAGTTCCTAACCTTTCTCACCCAGACAAGGTTCTGGTGAAAGTTAAATAAGCCTGTTACCTAATCCACAGTAGGCTCAATAAAGCGAAGGTTAGCCTGATTCCCAGACCAAAGTATCTGCGTTTTTCTCGAACACATATTTGCTGGGCCCTATCGAATACCAGGCTGTGTACCTGTATCTCCCCTATTCAGAAAGGCTCAGGAAGTGAAGGTGCAGTTCTGTTCTGTCCTGCAGACCTTCCTCAGGATGGCGGGAGGCTATGAAGGTGAGTGTCCCTGTGTCCTCTCCTGGTGGCAGGCGGCGTGCTTGATGGGAGAGTATCCACAGGCCACCTTGGCAGGATCACCTGATCCCGTCTCAGCAAACAACCCCTGCTTCCCTCCTAGATGCTTTCCTACTAACCAAGCCAAAGGTTTCACAACCCACTGATAATACCAGACGGGGATGTTATGGTTTTCAGCCACTTCCACTTTTCATTTACTCATTTTACTGAGAGTCTGTTGGTGCCCAGCTCTGGGACAGGAGAGTTAAAGTCCTTGGTGGAAGTAGAGAGGGTGTGGACGAGGGACACTGTAGTACCGTGGGTATTTGAGGGTCATTCCCCTCCTACAAAAAATTGTAGTCCTAGCATCTGAGTGCCCACCTCATTATGATTACTTACGGTCACCTCAGATCTGGTCGTGCCTCCTCCAGCCAGGGGTGGTCCCTGTCCCTTCGCAGAGTGCCATGGCTTCAGTCTGGCAAGCACATAAGCACTTCCAGAGATGACTGACTGCCTGTTCACAGCCCAGCTTTAAGGTACTTCAGTCTTACTCACGTATTTTCTTGACCTCAGTGAAAGTTTGCTTTGGTCCAGCCTTAACCCACATCGTGAGCCGTGCAGTTCCTGTCCAGCCTTCTTTCCTCTCGTGATGTTGGTGGGAGGGCTGATTCCATCCCTCCTCTCACTTTGCCTCCACCCTCAGGCCTCATTTAACTTTGACCCTTTCTCTTTCCCTTTCCAGAACTCACATGCTGCGTGTCGGACTGAGCTATCCCTGTTTCATCCTGTAATCCAAGACTTGCTACACTGTCCTGCTGATGTTCACGGCCGTGCCTGGGAAGGAGGCAGCCCCATTCCCAGTACATTGCAGTGGGAGACCTCCATGCGCACCCCCTGGAGACTCGGTGGGGCAGGGGAAGAAACTGTAGAAGTGTGTGTCCCAAAAGCCGAGTCTCCATGTGTGAATCAGTGTCACCTTGCTTTGCTCTCAGAGACCTCGCTGTCCCAGCAAGACCTGCCTGAGAATTAAGGGGATGAGGGAGCCACTCGTCTCCTCCCTTCTCTGTACCCTCTCCCTGGGCACAGTGGCTCCTGGGGCAGCGGGGCAGCTGAGAGCTCAGAGCCCCTGCTGCTCTGCATGCGTCAGCTCAGCTCTGTTGTAAGCTGTGTGACTGTGTACAGGAGGGACAAGGCCTCTTTCCGAATGGATTTTTCATAACAAATGTGCCAGAGTTTATGCCATTCACAGTATTTCCTCTCTCCTTGCTGTTACTGTCACTGGCTTTTTCTCATTAGGCTTCATAGTTATTTTTTTTTAATGGGAAAATTTTCCTCTTTACTCCCTGCGTTGTGTACTTGACCCGCCTTCCCTACCCCTCCAAGGTCCAGAATTACCTGAGGTTCTGACAAAAGATAAGAAAGCCGTCTTTGCTAAGCCTGTGAACTCTTCATATTGTCTGTATTTTGTCTTTGAAGAGAGGGTGGTGTCTGCTCAGTGCTGCCTGAGCCCAGACAGCTCTTTCTGGAGCAGGTGTTTGAACTGAGCCAGCCATGTGAATCACTGTGACAAGCCACCTGGGCACTGTGCTGTTCCCTTACAGCCAGGCCAGCCAGGTTGGTCCTTCAGCAAGTGACAGACCACCCAGGTTTGTTTTAAGCAGATGGAGTCTGTGTGGCGAAGGAAGGGGAAGTGAGAGAGCTGTGTTTGCAGGCGAGTCTGGGAATGGGCCACCGTGAGCCCCCACCCTCCTGGCCCAAACGTTCCTGTGAGCACATGTGCCCAGGCCTCTGGAGACCTGCCTGCACCCCAGTTCCCCCTGGCTTGGGCTCTTCCTGTCATCTCTCAGTTCCGGCCCTTCATGGCGTCACAGGCTGCTGCTCTGTGGCTCTCTGCACGCAGCTGTGGGATGGGCACTTAGTGCCCCACTGGCTCCCTGAGCAGATGTGAGTCTGGCTACTCCCCCGCCATCCATTTGCAGGGACAGGCTGCAGGCCACCGAGTCACAGCGCCATGGCAGACAACTGGAGACTGGCCTCCCAGCTGCCCCAGGGGTCTGCAGCGGTGAGGCAGCCGAATGGCCGATAGTAGGTGCCCCAAACAGCCAGGTGGGTGCAGGGTAGATGGCTACCACGGAGTATTGACCCCCCCCTTCCCCCAGTCCCCAGGAGAGTGGGGTATCACTAAAATGATGACGATACTCTCGACGTCCGGGCCCTCAGAGCTGGGTTCAGCTCAGCAAAGAACATGTGACGTGTGCGGACTGAAGGCGATGCGTGGAGCCTGAGCTGCCTTTTCTTTTCTGGCTTTAGTCACGGTGGCTTCTCTTCTGAGGGGGAGTTGGTTCTTATCTCAGGCTTTTGCGGGGGTGACCCGGGGACGTTCTTACCGCTGCCAACTCTTGGAGCTATTCTGGGTCTTGGCTTGGGACCCTGGGGGTGGGCCTGTGTTAGAGGTGCTCA
The DNA here is from genome assembly GCF_022682495.2 of Desmodus rotundus. Taxonomy (NCBI): domain Eukaryota; kingdom Metazoa; phylum Chordata; class Mammalia; order Chiroptera; family Phyllostomidae; genus Desmodus; species Desmodus rotundus. Next base: position 122,241,428 of record NC_071391.1, read on the forward strand.
GTGAGCTGCGTGGAGGTGGCAGGCATTGCCCTCAGGGTTATCCAAGAGAAGCCCCTTCAGAAAAGAGCCAGGCAGAGGGGGCAGCTGGCTCTCCACATGACACGGCATGGGTGCATTCTTCTCGAAAGAGAGCTCTCTGTGCCCCTGCCCTGGATTTGTTGTCACATATGGACGGTGAACTGTCCCTTGCCTTTTCACTTTCTTCTCCTAACCCATGTGAAATGTGACTGTTGTTCGAGAAACAGTCAGCTGCCCGGGACTGCCGCCAGCCTCATTCCCTCCACCTGTCGGGAGAGGTCCTCCTTAGAGGCCCTGCAGATCTGGAGGCTGGGGCCAGGCCAGGTCTGCAGGAAGAGCAGGAAGGCCCACCCCAGTCCTGGGGCACATTGAGCTTTGGGCTCATTCTGAGCCACATGTACCAAGAAAGCTCTTCCTCCTCCTGGTAGCAAGAGCTGCTGGCTCTGCACCCCCAGCCTCCTACGAAGAGGACGGTGACTAAGAGCTCACTCACACTCTCACTTCACCTCTGGAAAAACCCCTGGGCATTCTGAGCGAGCACTCCAGGAACTGAGCGGGGCACCAGGCAGCCGCCAGCGTTTGCCTCTGCCGTGCTGGCACTTGGTGCTGAGAGAGTTTCCTAGCCAGCTACTTTCTGGGGCCACAGTGTCACCGCTGGGTGTGTTGGTGGCGTGTCCCTGTAGTGCAGTGAGCTTGGGGGGTGTACATACAGGGTGTCTGCAGGACCTGTAGCAGACATGTGCAGTGGGTGCTGTGCTGAACCTGATCTGTGCTCCCTTTGGTGACATCCCGCAAGGTCTGTAAGTCATCTTTCCTCTCCTTCTCCATCATCCCCCCAGCCCCTGATTTCCTGGAGGGGCGCAAAAGAGAACAACACCAGGTGGGTTTCTTAGCAGGCCTCTCACAAGTCCACCTTGCCCACAGCCCAGGTCCTGTGTCAGCGTCCCACCAGGAAAACAGAAGCCACTCTAAGTATTTAAAACAGAGGGGTTTTAATCCAGGTCATTGTTTAGCACAGACACAAGAAAAGCTGAGGCCAAATGGGAATGAGGAGCGACTGAGAGATGAGTGGGAAGGCTGGTGGGACATGGGAGAGGCCGTGTTACTACACCCTGGGGTGTGGGCACACTGGGAGGAACCTGGGACCGCAGAGGGCCTGTCTGATGGGAGCTGCGGCCACAAGGAGTCATGGACCCCAGGCAGAGTCGGGGAGAAATGGCCTGGCTTCTCCCTAGCTTGTGCCTTCCAGATATCTGCAGGTGTCTCTTGTTAGCTACACCTGGCTGGGGGCCAGCTGACCTAGGGGCCTGGGACAGATAACCTGCAGGGGTCAGCTTGCCACCACTCAGTGGGGGAGGGCGAGGAGTGGGTCGAGGGTAAGCAAGCCAGGATGAGTGTGACCTTGGTCTGCTCTGCGTCAGTCGGCCCGAGCCTGGTGTTCGTGCCCCATGCTGTCCTAAGCTCCCAGTGAGGGGAGACGGAGGAGCTGCCCCCTGGGTTTTTGTAGGTTTTTTCCCCTCTGCCTAGAGAGGAAAGTGCTTTGGGGAGGGAGGGAGGAAGTCTTTACTCCTGACAGTCACCCCTGTTTTCCTTTGGGGGAATTCACCCATTTAGCAGTCCCACCTCACCATGCGCCTCAGGAAAGCTGCGCCTCAGGAGAGCTGTGCCCCAGTTATCTGCACCACTCCCCATAGCTCTCCCCCAGTCTCCGCTTACCTCTGCCAGAGAACACGGACCCAGACCACGCCTCAGTGGTCATGAGTGTCCCCCCAGGATAATTCATTCAGAGAATATTACAATGTGACCCTCTGTCTATAAGTAGATGCCATCTGCTAATCAATTTGTGTCGTGTTTCCAATAAATTTCTGGAAATTATGCCTTGTTTTATGCTGTCCTTTGCCAGGACAGTGGCTCAGCTGTCAGGCTGGGTGTACCACCTCCATCAGCGTCAGGTGCCCCTGGTCTCAGGTGCTGCATCCCCCGACATAGCTCCGAGGGCCTTGGGGAGTAATAGGCCAGGCCATATAGTGTGATGTTACCGCTCCCCACCGCCCCCGCCCCCATCCCTGCCCAGCAAAGCCCGGCCACGCTGAGACTCTCCAAGGCCTTCCCCCAGGACTTGCATTTTCTTCTGCTGTCTCATAAGCCAAATGGACGTTTTGTGAGGCCAGGTCACTGCAGTAGGTGGCCTTTGCCCCTGTGTCCCCCAAGCCTGGAGGTGTGAGGAGCAACAGGCAGCTGTTGCCTATCAACCACCTTGCACTGCTCCACCCAGTGCCAGTCGTGGAGGAATGCTGGGCCACAAGGGCAGTGAGCTGAGGGGGGTGTGCCCTCTGCAAGGGGAGGGCTCCTGTGCAGACACCCCATAGACGGAGGCCCAGCACCCCCTTCTCACACTGTCCTCCTCTGGCCTGAAAGTCAGAAATAATGTCTGCATTGACAGAAGGTGAAGGGAACCCGATCCAAATGCCCAGCAGTCTCCCTTTCTTTCCCAGGCCCTGGGTGCTGAAGCCCGCTGGGTAGACGTTATTCTCCACTGCGTATTTTATTAGTTCCAACCTGTTTGGCTGCAGTATAGACTCTGCCTTGGTTGCTGTGCTGGGACCATGGCAGGCTCACTTGGGACTCCTCCATCCCGTGTTTGTGAAGCCTGTTTGTGACTCCGTTTGCTGGCATTCGTGTGTGTGTGTGTGAGAGAGAGAGAGAGAGAGAGAGAGAGAGAGAGAGAGAGAGAGAGAGAGAGTCAGTCAGTCCAAGTTCCTTTCAAGAGTTTCCCTGGATGGAGGGCACAGTGGGGCTGGCCTGGTGGTCAGGGAAGGATTTGTGGAAGTAGAGGTAGAACACAGAAGCCCCACCTCCACGAAATCCCTAAGGTGCCGGTAGTTCTTGGTGTCTTTCTATTAAGACTTTTTGTCCTGACTCAGATTTCCTTCTTTCCGGAGGCTGATCGGTAGAGCTCAGAGTGCTCCATGCCCCACCTCCCAAGGTGTATCTGTGTTCAGTTCCATCGCCGAGACTGGGTGCTCAGGATCAGACTTCCTCGGGAGGCTTCTTCTGGATCAGTCTTACCTTCCATTTGTTCTGATCTTGCTCCTGAACTGCAGAGGTCGCTGGAGGAAACTGTACCTCCTGCAGGGACTGTTGCCACCCCAGCGTGGTAGGTTCCTGACTCACCAGGTACCTGGACCGCCTGCTTAGTGGCCCTTTTATATGTTCTTCAGGCATCTGTTTTCTTGTTCTCAGAACCAGCCGTCCCAATCCTTTGTCATCCCTAAGCCCTTACCGCCGAGAGCCGAGAGCCAAGCCTTCTAAGCATCCCTTCACCTGTCTTCCCCTCCATCCCAAGGCTGACTGCCTGTAATGGTACTTTTCCAGCAACCCAAGGAGGCGCCCCTTGGCCTCCAGAGGGCCCTCCTGGCACCCACGTGCTGAATCAGTTCCTCCCTGACCCCCCCGTAGGGCCTTGCAGTAGAATGTCCCAACTCGGACCACACTGCCACTTACTGGCTGTGTCACCTCGTGCAGGTTACCCCCCTCTCCACACTTTGGTTTCTTCATCTGTAAGATGGGATGATAGTGTCTACCTCATAGGACTAAATAAATTGTAAAGTGGCTTAGTACCAGGCCTGGGACAGGGTGTTTACTATTGTTCTATCATCATTTTCTCCCCTCGCCCCTCATTTTCACCTTGTCTCCCTTCCCCCTCCACTGCATTTAAATTTCTCCACCCCATCAACAGAACAGCAGAACAGTCAGACCACCCCGGCGTCTGTCCTCTACTTAGCTCATCCGAAACCATTGTCTTATCTCCCTCTGCCGGCACATTTGTTGGAAGAGTTGTCTCCATTGCTTCAAATCTCATTAATTTCTCAACCTATAGAGTACTTTATGGCTCCCATTCCGCCCCCACTCCCAGCCGCTCACTGAAATTGCTGTGGACAAAGGCTTTGGGGACCTCCTAATGGCCAGACCCAATGCTATTTTTAGTCATTGCACTTGAGCTTTCCTGAGCATCTGACGCTGTTGTCATCATATTACTTTCTTTGTTTATGACACTGACCCCTTTATTCTCTGCCCAGAGACACTCTGAGTAACATTCAGATGCTGCTCGCTGTTTTCTCAGATTTTTTTACAAAGATTAATTTCAGAGATAGTGGTAGTCACCCGTGGACCCCCTCCCCCTGTTCCTCCATTTCAGAAGCAAGCACTCTCTTAAATTTGGTGTCCGTCATCCCAATGCATGATTTTATACAATTAATACATACCTACGAATGTATAACCAATGTAGAACGTGTTTTGCATATTATTAAACTTTATGCAAATGACAGTCCATCACTTCCTGCGAAGCTTGTTGATGGTACCAGACCATGCATTGTTAATCCAGGGTTTCAGTCCGAGATGCTCAACCAGACAGCGTCGGACACACACCGTAGTTTTCATATCGGCTTCCGTCAGCATGCAATTAGGAGTTTTTAAAATGTCATATTCTTGTATGAGGCACTTTGCAGCCTGTCTGGGTATTTTATGTTTGGCTTTTACCCTCATAAGAAGTGTCTCTAGTCTATTCCTTTTAATGGGCAATCTCTACACTTGGGCAAAAAGATGACTTTGACTTCTTTTTATGCTCTTCCTGCTATTCACATTCCTGGTTTTCTTCCTACTAAAGGTTTCTTCTGGGCATCTACTGGGTCTTTCTTCGTGTGCCTCTCACTTGTGGGGATTTTTTTGAAGGATAATTCTTAGTCATCTTCACTCTTTGCCCAGGTGACCCCATCCGTTCCCATAAGCTCAACTGCAGGTTATCGATAGTAAGAGGAAGATTCTGAAATCGTACCAGCAGCCCGAAGTGTGCTACTGAACAGGTTTACCGGGGGCTGTCCGAGCCCCTCCAACTTGTCTTAACTCTTCATCTGCTCCACCCAGCCTGCTCTACTACCCGGATCCTCAGTGTGCCGCCCTCCACCCATCACCCACGGTCGCCTCTCTCCTTCACCTAGCCTGTGCTCTTCGCCCCTTCCCACTCTCCCCACTGCCTTTATTCAGGTCCTTGCTTGCAATACAGATTGTTTCCTACTTAGGTTGACTCCCACACCCCCTCAATGCAAAACTGCTTATCTTTGACTTTTTAAACAAAATTTTAATTTTACTGATTTGAGAGAGAAACATATGGATCTGCTGCTCCAGCCATTCATGCATTCGCTGGTTGATTTGCGTGTGTGCCCTGCTGGGGATCAACCCTGCAACCTTGGCTCATTGGGATGATGCTCCAGCCAACTGCCCTACCTGGCCAGGGCCATCTTTGCCTTCTTAAAAACCTCACACATGTTCTCCTTCCTACCATATTGACTGTCTCTGGGACCAGCTCGGGCTCCTGAGTTGCAGGGCCCCACCTGCCTGTCCTCTCTGTCTCCTAACCCTGTGCCTCGGCCTGCTCCTGTCTTGCCTCAGTGATCTCTTCATCTCTCCTCGCACACCGAGTCTTTTTGCAGCTCTGTGCCCCTGTTCCTGCTCTTGCTCATGCCAGGGATGCTGTTCCCTTCACTACTTTGCTCACCCTCCAGGGTTCAGCTCACATAATTACCTTTCCGACACCTGGGCAGAGCTAGCTCTTCGGTCTTCTGTGCTCTCAGAGATGCACTGCTACCTCAAATACCCTGTGTTGTCCTGGCTTGGGTTGAATTTGATCCATTTGCAGGTCTGTCTCTTGTCTTGGCCTGGAGAGGCTCAAGGTCAGAGTTGTATCATCTGCCTTTGTAGCTTAGTGTCTGGCCACTGGTGGGTGCCCAGTAAATGCTGGGTGATTAGTGGCTACGGGCCCATCAGCTCAGCCCTGCCTGTTATGCCCCTGCCCATTATCCCCCTTCCCAGGAGTCCCTGGACTAAAGTTGTGGGTGCCAGTTGCTGTCCCTCGGGTTGACAGCGGGTTACATTAAGAGAAAGAGAAGACAGAAGGCACTGCTCAGTAGTCACAATGAATAAAGCAGCCCACCTGAAGGGTCAGAAAGCTACTTGGAACCCAAATGCAGGAAATGGGGTCTTTACTTAGCCTGCCTGTACCTTACACGGTCATGGGCATTGCCCTCCGATTTGTAGAAACTCCTGCACTTCAGCACAGATTGCTTTCTCCTCCCCCCCTCCTCCTCTCCCTCCTCCTCCTTTTCTCCTGTCCCTTCTCACTCCCCCCTCCCCAATTACTGTTGTCCTTACTCAGTGCTCTGGCAGCATGCCTGGGGGTGGGGGCTCCTTGAGATAGTGCTCAGTCCCCAGCCTCAAGAAGTGTCTGACTCAGAAATTACAAATCTCAGCCTGAAGTTGGGCTGGTCCAGGCTTGGCCCGCTTCTCTCCATGGTGGCAGAGGGTGGAGAGGTGGGGAGTCCCTGGGAGTGGCTGTACCAGGGTGAAAAGTCAGCCACAAGAGGAATGGAACAGGCAGCCCTAGGGACAGAGAGACATGAGGAGCTATCCTGGAGTGGCCCAGGTGGCATACCTCTTTCTGTCACTTGGTTTGGGTCACTTGTCTGTGGTCACTTGGCTTCTAAGAGCGCTTGGTGAGTTTTCAGAAAAGGGAAGAGGACTAGAGATACACTGAGGAAACTGGTTCCAATGTTGGTCTGGTCCCTTGTCCCCCAGGTCACCTCCCTCCTTCTGGCATGTTCTCTTCATCTCCCACCCCAACATCCACACTGTTCCTGGATGTCTCCCTCCTGGGGCATGGGGACTCTGGTGCTTTGGGGCTCCATTCCTGAGGTGTGGGAAAGCATCCCAGTCCATGATATAACAGGGCTGAGGGAACTAGGGAGAGAACATTTGGTCCCTGTGATCACAGCCTGTAGCCAAGGCCTAGATACCTGTGTCCAGGGTGAGTGGACAACCAGTTCCAGCCCCTTCCGTCTCCCTGGCAGGGAGTGCACATCTGATGGGGGGAGTGTTCGTTCTCCTGCGGTGGCCAGGGCTGGGGGCACACAGGGTGCAGGAAGTACATATTTGGGGCTTTAGTGACCTCTAAGTAGTCCTTTGGGGGCCTTGAAGGCTATGCCCCTGCCCTGTGACTTCCCTTTTGGACAGTAGAGATAACCACTACCCACCAGCACTCCCCCCCCCAAAAAAAAGAACAAAACCCTGATTCATGCCAGGTACACACCTGTGCCTGGGGGACCCAGGCCAACAGATGAGTTAGCCCAAATGGTCTCAGATACTAACCACAGGCATACTGAGCAGAACAGAAAGGGGTAGAGGTGGGCAAGATGGCTTTGGAGGAGAGCTGTGAGCCAGCTCTGGTGACCTTGAGGCCCTGGCTCTCATACCAGTCGTGTCCTGGTGGTGTAGCTGCCACCACAGGTTCTAGGACCAGAGTAGTGCACTTGGGGTTGAGGAAAGCCTTGCAGGGGAGAGAGGGAAGCTGGAGCTGAGCCAAGAGCCTGGACTGGCTGGGGGTGGTGAAGGTGGTGACCTCCACATTGTCTTAGGGGAGAGCAGAGCAGGGCCCAGTCCTTGGTGCTTTGGGAAGGACCTCGGGGATTGCAGAAGAGAAGCTGAAGGCCAGAGAGGAGCAGAGAACTCCCAGGGATCCAGCAAGGCTGCGCCTCACATGAGCCTGAGGACACTCCAGGGCTCCAGTAGTGTGGAAGGATGGTGCCCTGGAGAGCTTCCCCACTCTGTCCCCAGAGTTTCCCTTCATCGTGGGACACTCACTCTAAACCCTACTGTTGTCAGAACTGAATGAACCTAAAGACATACTTATTCAGATTTCTGTAGAGCAGCCAGGACAGGAGGACTTCTGGTCAAGATGGCAGCACAGGTAAACACAGCTCACTTTCTTGCACAACCACGTCAAAGTTACAACTAAACTATACCACAACCAGCACTCAGAACTGTCAGAAGTCAAGTTGAATGGGAGCCTGACAACTAGAGAATTAAACCACATCCATCCAGACTGGTGGGAATGACTAGATGTCAAACAGGCTGGTCCCACATCCATGTGCGGTGGATAAAAATTTGGGCGGGATATCTCAGGAGTGATGAGTCCCAGACCCACACCAAATCCCCCAGCCCAGGGTTCCAGTGCCAGGAAGATAAGTCCCCATAACTTCTGGGTGACAACATCAGCGAGGATTGAGTCAGGGAAGAAACTTCTGGAGTTCCAATCACTTCTTAAAGAATCTACACATGGACTTACTCAGATTCACTCCCTCTGAGCTCTAGCACCAGGGTTGCAGCTTGAAAGGCACCAGAGGCTTACAGGGAAGAACGGAAGTGTCTGGCATCAAGGTGGGAGCTGGCAGACGGTTTTCTCCCAGACAGAAAGGCATGCATAGGCTGTTGTCCTTTTTCTGAACTCTCTCACCCCACAGAGCTAAAGAGCCAGCAGGCTGTTGCCATATCTGAGACTCCATCATCCAGGCTAACACTATTTGCCCCTCCCTGGAGAAACCCTGAGATTCCATCTCACCCAACTTACAGGCCCACCTAAACTGTTAACTGTGACTTTTCCTTATGAATGGCTGGTCTTGGCTCATGGTTCACAACTTCTTAAACCCTATCAGCCCCAGTACCTCTTGCTAAGTGGCCCCAGGCCCAGCACTAGAAACAGCCAGTCGAGATTCACAGCTTAGTTTCACCTGGGAATCTCCAAGCCCAGCACAAGTAGCAGCCGTCTCAGACTGCTTTATAGCTCATGCAGGGTGGCCCCAGGCAGGACACACTTGGAGGCTGACCTTGGCCTGCGCTACCCAGGAAACCCTAGAGCCTGTGCACCCATGGTGTGGGGATGGCCTGAGGGGTGCTGGGCGGAGGGGGGAAGGGGGGAAAATTGGGACAACTCTAATAGCATAATCAATAAAGCACAATTTAAAAAGAAAGGACAGCCAAGATAGGCTTGCATTTTCAAAGGAAGTTTATTAGTATTGAAAGGACAAGCTGGAGATCCCAGAACATGCAGCTGTGAAGGTTCTGAAGCAAGACTCCTGTAATGAGCTAGCCTGGGTGGGACCCAGCAGCTGTGTAGCCCTCTGTCCGAGCTGCAGCCCCTACAGCCCCTGCCTGTCCCCATCAGACTCTTTCCTGCACTCTGGGGGTGACACGAGGGACACACCTCCATAAGGCCAACACTCTGCCTCTCCCTGCCACCCACCTGGCTCCTGTGCAGTTGGCTGAGGCACCCTGTGCTGACAACTGTCCAGGAGTGACCCTTCCTTCCCCGCCAGAGTGTTGTGCAGACCCCAGGCCCAGGAGGGACCTCCCTCGCTCCAGGAAAACGTCCAGTGAGCCCTCCACCTGCAGCTTCCCTATGGTCTCTGCCTTCCTGGAGGCGGTGGCGGGGTGCTGGTAGGAGTTCTCATCGCTGTCTGGGCCCTGTGAGCCCTGGCTGAGGCCCAGCAGGGTCGGGCAGTGGCGGAGGAAGTTGGGGCTGGAGAAGCAGTAGAGTACGGGGTCCAGGACGCTGTTGAGGTAGGTGAACGCCAGGGAGCTGTGGCAGAGCTGTGAGCAGATGTCCAGGGTGGAGCAGGCATGCAGGTGGAAGGCCACGATGGATGCCATGCCAGAGATGATGCTGGGCAAGAAGCAGATGGTGTAGACGGCCACCATAGCTGCCAGCACGTGCTCCGCCCTCTGGGGGCCTGCCTGCCCGCCCAGGCCACGGCGCTGGAGGGTCAGCCCGATGCTCACGACGGCGAAGAGGATGAGAGCCAGCGGCAGGAAGAACTCCAGCAAGTACAGCGCTTGGTGCCAGTGGATCGAGGCCGAGGAGTGTGTGCCCAGCTGGCAACTGAGGCAAGACTGGCTGGGAAAGGCGATCAGGAACACGTGCCCATTGAGGAGCAGGATGCTCCCCCAAAGACCCCCAGCCACCCAGGCGGCTGCCTGCACTGAGGCCCGGCTCATCGCATGGTGGGTCCGCACCACCTTCAGGTAGCTGTTGAGCGCGATGGCCGTGAGGAAGACCACGCTGGCCGTGTGGTTGGTGGACAGCATGAAGAGGTTGACCCTGCGGGTGGTGTCCCCAAAGTGCCAGGTCTCGCGGCGGAGGGGCAGGTTGGCGATCAGGAGAAAGTCAGCGAAGACCAGGCTGCCCAGGAACACCACGTTGGACGACCAGGGCCACGTGCAGATGCAGAAGATGAAGAAGGCCAAGCTGTTCCCCACCAGGCCCAGGACGAACTCCACACCCAGGACTGGCGCCAGGAACGCAGGCAGCTTGGGGGAAGAGGCTGGGAGGCAGGGGGCTGGTGACCCCAGTGCAGTGGTGAGGGCGGAGGGAGAGAAGAAGGGAGAGGGAGGGAGGGAGGAAGGGAGAGTGGAGGGAGTCAGAGAAGGAAGGGGAGAGGGAGGGCTCCGGTTCCGAAATTGCATGTGCTGCATGGGCCGTGGACCCGGAGAAGTTTGCAATCTTTCTCCCACTGCGTGAGTGCTCATGGGTGGGTGCTGTCTGTCTGCTGGCCCTCAGTGACTCAGTGTCCTGGGGTTTTCACCAGCATCCTGGAAGCCACTGAGAAACAGCCAGTGTTCCTGTTTGCTAGCAAAGGGGAACCCTGCAGCCTGCCCTCCCTCCCTCCCCTACCCACACTGAGTGATGGTCCCTCCCCCAGGTCTCTGATCCCACACTGGAGGGGGCCATCTGTGTTTCCCAGGGAAGAGGAGGAAGCAGGGCCCAGCGGGGGTGAGGTGGAGGCCCAGAGAGACCCTGAAGCTGGAGGAGGGCCCGAGGGGGGAGAGCTGGGGGAGCGTGTATGCAGCTCTGAGTGGTCAGACATCTTGCTGAAGGAAGCCAGTCCTGGCAACCCACAGCTCCCAGCGTCATGCAGGCCGCCCTGGCCAACCCCCACCCTCCATCGCGCCTACAGACTGGGGGGCCAGCAGGACTGCGTTCTGGGAGAAGGAGGTGGGCAGTCCCGTCTACGCCTGACTGTGCGCATGGCCTGCGGGGTCAGTCTGTTTGCGCTCTGCCAGCTGCTGTAGTTACGCCCAGACTCCTGATGGTTCCCAAGTTTGTGATGGTCTCAATTCCGTGTACATGATGAAATACTTCCCACAGAGAGAGGGTTCCCTTGCCAACTTCTACTGCCATGATCTGGGGACCCAGGGGCTTCTCCCCGGAATGGAACAATGCTGAGAATCCTGTAATTTCCTTGTCCACTGTGTACCACTCTCCACCTCCACCCAGCATTCGCTGAAGCGAGGGGAGTGGGAGGCTGGGGCTAGCTTTGGACCAGGTACAAGTCCTGCTCTCCCTCTGTGTGGTGTTCTCATACAGCCTTGTGGCCAGGCCTGAAGACAGAGAGAGGGCCTGCGGCTCCTGATGACCTGGGACAGCACCCAGGAAGGCTGTGGTTCCAGGACCCAACACCCACTCTTGTCAGCTGACTGTGGTGAGCAGTGTGCCATGTGCTGCCAGCTCTGCCTAGGCCTCTGGTTTTAGGCAGAGTGGCCGCTGACTCCTGTCCCTCAGATGCCCCTGCCCTGGGCCCCTGTCTGGCTAAGGCTGAGGGCAGACAGACTGCAAATACAGGGTGCAGAGTGGTGAGACCCCTAGCCTGAGCTTTGAATGCAGACAGGCCTCGTGGGGACACAGAGCTGCCTGCTTTCCAAACCTGTCTCAGCCTCATCTGTAAAGTGGGGAGCTATCCCCTTGCTGGAGGGTTGTGAGGATTAAATGAGATAATGTATATAAAAACTTCTAGGGAATTCCCTGGCATAGGACTAGTGTTTCAGAGAAACATCTAATTTTTATTATTTTCTGTCTTGGGTTAGGCACTAGGGACAAACCCCCTCTTCTCGTGGCCACCTGAACCCTGCCGGGGGCCTCCCTGGGACATTGCCGCGTTGTCTCAGCTTCTGCACAGAGCCGGACGTGGCTGCAGCCCCAGCACACACCAGGCCTCTGCCCTCACTGCCTTGGACTGTTTGCAAGTTTGGGGGAGGCTGGCAGTGTTTTTTCTTTGCATTCAGGAGAGGAAAGCCCTTAGGAGGAGAGAGGTGCGTGAAGCAGACATCCCTCGGGGCCAGAAGCCTCTTCTGCAAAGTCAGGCTCTGCTCTGCTCGTTGGTGGAGTGTATGAAAGCAGTGAGCTGCCGGGCCACGGTGGAGAAGGCAGGGTTCAGGCTCCAAGTTTTCCAGAGGAAACGTTGACTCTAACCAGGAACCTGTTCCGTCTACATCCAGCTTCAGCCACCCCTGCTTGCCCCTCATCGACTGCTCGTTGAAGTCCCAGGATCCGAAGTGCAGATGCCCCACTACATGTTCCGTGCCCCATTTCCACCCACTGCTGCTTCTGGGGCTTCCAGCACTCCGGTCCCAGACCTTGCCCAGGAGCCCTCTGAGTGTGAGGATGGGGTGCCTCACCCCACAAGGCGAGCATGGGGGGCGGCCAGACACCCCTCCGCATGGCCAGCCTCCTCACGCAGCTTCAAGCCCCCTCACGGCCCCTCACGACCTTCATGTATTAACACTGCTTAACTCTGGGTGGGGGCTTCAGGGGTTTTGTGTATTTCTGTGTTTTCTATGGATCCAATTAGCGGAAATCACCCCTGCTGTTGGGAGAGAAAACCTAACATGCTATTTTTTAAAATTATGTAAAGATAACACATGGGAAAGAGGCAGAGAGATGACGCCCGCTGTGCCCCCAGGACAACCATGCCTGCATGGGTCGGGCCACATGTACAGTGATGACGGCCCATCCGCAAGCAGGGACACCCCCTGACAGACCCTCCCCATGCCCAGATAGCGGGGTCAGCCATGGACCACAGCCTGTGTCCTTGTAGAACCATGGGCGCTCGTCCACCAGGAAGCCTTTATTGAGGGCCTTCTTGGTGGCAGACAAGTGCTGGACTGAGCCTGTGGGGACAGTGGGACGGACAGGCAGCCCCGCCTCGGGGACACACCAGCTGGCGGAACCGTTCGAGGCAAAGGGCTGAGGGTTGTGAGAGGAGAAGGGGAGCGGCTGGCCCTGCAGGAGCCTGGCGACAGTGGACGGGAGGAGAATGGATGACAACCACGTCCGGGGCCCAGCAGGGGTGTTGAGTTTCTTAGCAGCAGTACACCTAGAAGCAGCGGGGGCTGGGAAAGTAGTCGTTGGGCAGGGGTGGCGCTGTGGCTGCTTTGAGATAATCACCCTAGGGGCCTCTTGCGGGCGGGGTCCTGGGTCACTGCCAGGGCCACAGAACCTTGCCCTCGCTCCCAGGCATACCTGTGGAGACAGGTCGGCAGGGGTCAGGCAAGGCTGGGCCCTAAGGATTCCAGGGAGAGAAGGGCAGTCCCACAGTAGAGGGCAAGGGCTCCTCGAGGACTCACTCAGTCCCGGCTGGCACTAGGAGGCTTTCATCAGGGGTCAGGCTCAGGCGCTGTCCACCCAAGGTCACCGTGGAGGAGCCCTTCTGGAGGAGAAGAGGAGGAGAAATGAATGGGGGCTATCAGGCCTCAGTGCCCATCTGGGAGTCCTGAGGCAGCCTTGGCAGGAGGCCCTGGGGGCCGATCTGGAGTATGGGAGCGCCAGGCCCGGGAGCAGCCTGATTTCCCAAGGTCAGGAGGTTGTGCCACCCTCTCCTGCGGACCCCACTTGCCAGCTGCCACAGCCACATGTCCACATCCTGTCTCGGGCCTTTGCTGCTGCCTTGTCCATAGACGATCACCTAGGAGGAAGTGACACAGATATTTTTGGTGCTTCCTGCCCCCAAAAGGAGAGGCCTTAAACCTAGCTCCCAGACACCAGACCTGTGTGGGGCAGGGGCGGGGCCTCCAATACAGCTGCATCTCCCTGTGTGACGCAAAGGCTGCCCAGGCTGCAGGCCTCCCTTCTGCCTCCATCACAGCGGGTGCTGCCCACTGGCCATTCAGGATCACACAGGCCAGCCCTCCACACATGCATGCACACCTGGTCCCTCTGTGGCACGCCACAACTATCGCTGACCCACAGGAAGGCATACCTGCCAGGGGCACACTAGGGGCACTCGCACATGTGCACGGCAGAGCACAGACTCACGTAGCGCACACGCATGGTTCCCCAAAGGGAGCCCACCTCCCTGACTGGGAAATTCTGGCCTAAGGAGCAGGAGGGAGATGGGAAGGGATGAGCCAGAGCAAGAGGCCTGGAAGCCCGCAGCAACCGTGCAGGCCGCACTCCTGCTGGCCCTTGGGGCACTCAGTGGGTATTTGTTGGCATAAACTGAAGCAGGTGGGAGTAGGGGGTGAGAAGGAGGTGGAAGGCAAGGCCCGGAGGCCAGCGCGGTGCTGAATGACGTTGTGGTGACGGGTGGCAGGGGCTTTGCGGTGTGCGCCTGCTTTCACAGCCCTGCGCAGCACAGGCCTCCAAGGAAAGTCTGTACCCAGTGAGTGACCCTCCACGGGACTGGCTGATTCAGATGCAGGGACGTGCCATTTGCACACTGTAAAGCACAAGCGAGCACGAGCCTTCCGGCAGGCCTCCCTGCCCCCCACACTTGCCCTCCCATTCTGGCCTCATCATCCCCCTGCTTCAATGCTTGGGTGAAGCTCTGTTGTCTCCAGGGTAAGTCCTTGAACCTTGCCTACCTCAGGACACCCGCCAGGACTGGGCTCTGCCTGTTACTCAGGCTGTCCGACAGTCGTGCCTGCTGCCCCCACTCCCCTGCCCTGGCTTTTGCCTACCTCAGCTACTTTGCAGGGCCAGCCTGTTCCAAGCTTCCAGGCCTTTGCTCTTGCTTCTCCCTTCCCCGGAAGTCTTTCGCTACCTCCCTTTCTTTTGTAAACGCCTACGTTCACTTTGAAATGTAGCTTACACAAGACATCCTCCAGGAAGCCTTCCCTGACCTCCCTCCCAGTGTGGGTTCCTCTATCCTCCTGTGGCTTCCTAAAGCTTCTCTACCTAATATTGTATCACGATTGTGGTGATTGTTGATTAACTTGTTCATTTACCAGACCATACACTCTTTGTGGCAGTGATTCTACCTTACTTTCCTTGAAACATAGTAGATACTTAGTAAGTGTTGAATGAAAGAAGGCCAGCTTTGTTTGGGTCTCTGTATACCTTTCCACCCAACCCTCACCCCCAAACACCTCTCTCCCTTCCAACTCCCAAGGCTGTGCCCGGGCAAAGGCTCAGGAATTCCTAGCAGGGGGATAACTCCAGGCCCTAGAAACCTATCACTGGAAGGGACAGCCCCCTACTCTGAAGGGAGGACCACTCATAGTAAAGCCTTTGTTTTCTGAGTCAGGGAAAAATCAGGAAGGCCTATGTCTATGTCTACAACCCATGAAGTGTGTGTGTGTGTGTGTGTAGTTCCCATTTCCCAGGGCTGCTGGGTGGATGCCCTGGGTGGCCCAGGGCTGCATTACCTGAGTCTCATAAGTGTCCCCAAAGAGGCTGAGGGGTGTGCCCCCCTGTAGCTCCCTGCGGTGGCTATCCAACCAGGCCTCCAGGGACATGGGCTCCATGACGGATCGTGTGCTCAGCGGGAACGGCGTTTCCTTGAGCAGCTGGTCTGCACACGAGGCCCAGCTGTGGTCAGTGCCCTCTGGTCCAGCCCTCTCAGTCCCAGCAGACCCAGTTTCCAGGGGACCCAGCTCTCAGTTGCAGGAATGGGCTCTGGATCAAGGCCAAGGACCCAGCAGCCATATGGGGGGTACTGTTTGGTGCCACCATCCCAAACCTTGAGTACTGGGCTGAGACTCCCTAGTACTGTGGGCTGAGACCCATTCTACCCTGGGAAAGGAGGGAGGGAAGGAGGGAGAAAGGTGGTTCCAATGGCCTCACCAGGGTCAGGCTTTCCTGTTCTGTGCTGCTCAGAGCTGAAGAACCTGTAGGGACATATGGGGGAAAGGAGGGAAGGAGGGGCCAGTGTTCCCAACTGAGAGGTCAGTGAGGCAGACACACATGTGCTCTGGGGTGCTGGAGCCCACACATACTCGTGGGGCCCTCATACGACTCGTATCTGCCATCTGCTCACTCCCAGCCCCATGGAACAGCCCCCTTCCCTCCCCAAGGGGGTCTCCAGCCTGGGCTTCCCACCCTGGGAGAGGTAATCTTTCTCCCTAAATCCCAGGTATGATGGCTCCAGGCTGGCAGGTGCTGTGGGGAGCACTTCTCAGGTGTGTCTGCTGCCCGGCCAGAGCCCGGGCCTCAAGAGAATGAGGGGTAGGGCTGGAATGGGCCTCACTCCTGGATGATGGGGGCCAGCTGTGTGCCGAGGTCCTCGCAGTAGAACCACTTCTCAAACAGGACATCCGTGGTGTCTCCCATGTAGTACCTGCCCGAGCAAAGGATGGGTAACCAGCGCCCCATCTGGGCAGCCTCAGGGAAGCCTCGCTCCCGCCCAGCTCTGCCTATTGATCTCCGGGCCTGGCTGCAGGCCCTGCAGAGCCAGTTGTTGCCCGCTTCACCCGGTTAGTGCGTGACCTAGTGGCCATGCCTGGCTCTCCCAGAAGCAATGTGCACCCCCAAAGTGAGAGGGCAATTAACCACCCCATTTGCACGCTCTTCCTGGTTCCTGAAGGTTGATGATTTTCAAAATGGATAGGACACTGAGGCTCAGAGCAGCTGGGCAGTTTGGCAGGGATTACAGCCTGTAAGTGGCAAAAGCAGGATAGACTAGAGACCGTCTTAGAAGCGTAGAGAGCGTCATGACAATTATCTGAATCAGAAGCTGAGGCTGAGCCTGAACACACGGCCTGTGGTTGGATACTCCACCCGCTAGCTGGCGCTCTAGGAACCCTCAGGAACCAACATGTGGAAGACGCCCCCCAGACAAGAGCCTTCCCCTTTCAGGGTCATGGATGCCTTCGAGGACTGAAGCCAAGTGCTGGGCCTCTTCTCGGGAGGAAGGCCTGTACACGTAGCCTCTAGTGCACTCCCTGAGGCCCACCCATGCCCCCAGCCTGGCTTGGGGAGCCGGCCTAAGGAGCACCTGGCAGACTAGGGCCGTCCCTCCACCCTGTGCGTGCAGCACATCTGTCACTGGATGCCGAGTCCCCAGGCTCAGCCCCCAGGGCCCGGCCAGGTCTGCCTGCCCTTCAACTGCTCCCCCAAAAGAGAAGTAGTCCCGCTCACAGACAGAGTGCCTCACCCCACCTGGCACCCTTAGTTCTCCCCCGGGAGCTGGCCGCCACAGAGCTTCCTAACTGGGCCGTGATGCCCTCCAGAAATTGCCTTCAGAGTGGAATTTTAATGTTGAGTCCCTGGCTTTTATTAAAGGTCAGAGCAGCCAGATGAAATCTGTTATTGAATTTGCTGTAAAAATGTTATTGAGGAAACCGTCCTCTCCATCACTAAAGACTCCCTAGATAAAGCCCCAGGGGGAAGTTTTCCTTTTAGAGTCTAAGGCCTGGCATCTGCTTTTACAACAGACTGTTACGCAGCAGATTAGCAGGCGGCCATTAGCATGGTGCTTTTAAAAAGGAATTTAATATTATAAGAAATACCCGTGAATTTTTTATGTAAAAAAAGGCAAAACTCAAACCCATGCTTGAGCTAAGACGGCAGTGTGGGAAGGTGCAGATGTGCACAGGAGAAATGACAACGTGGAAGCTTAAGCACTTTGTTAGGTTTCATTGGCGGGATGACAATTGTTTTTCTTTTCTCTTTATTACCGTTTGGGAGGTGGGTTGTTTGTTTGGGGGTTTTTTGGGGGTGTTTTGTGTTTTCTTTTCGAGATAACATTCACACACCCAACATCCGCCCTTCCCCTGACAGGTAATTTAATTGTGTTTATGCTTTCTTGTACTTCTCCAGATTTTGAGAATGAACGTGTATGACTTGGATCATTAGGAAACAGGAAAGCATTAAGATAAATGTTCATTATAACAGCTGTCAGTAACTTGTTGGGAATTTTTAATTTTCCTAGTAAAACATACAAAAAGTAGTTCAGCTTTTGTAAAAATCTGTGCCCCCCTGAGCCACAGGCGGCACCCCCCTCGGAAGGTAATAAGTGGGTGACTGATGGGAACCGAACCGGAAGGCAGCTCTGGAAACAGCACCCTGCTCTGTGCGCTGGGCCCCTCTCTGGGGGTGACTCCCGCTCCCTTCCCAACTGTCCTGGCCCTTCCTTTGTGTGTGCGTGCCAGCTTGGCCATTTTCTGGCAAACTCAACTTCCTTGTGCCCAGTGCCTTCACCTGTAAAGTACAGATGACGACGGTACCTGCCTCGTAGGGTCACTGTGAGGATTACCTGCACAAGAATGCACATAAAGCTCTCGGGCTGGTGCCCGGCCAGGCCCGTAGCAAGTGCGACTCAAAAGCTGGCTGTGGAATGAGTCGGGCAGGGGGGCCAGTGCGGGAGCGCCCTGGCAGAGACTGAATAAACTCGGGGCGGGGGGCTGGAGGGGCAGCCGTGTTCCAGCTGCCCTGGGTCTGCCTTTGGCAACCACAGCCCCCCGACTCTCCACCAGACGTCAGTGCAGAAAGCACAGGCTCTCGTCGCAGCCAGAGGTCTGCAGGCTGAACGAGCAACCAGAGGGTCACCGAGAACATCCTACCATCTCCATCATCAACCCCACCCCTCCACCCACCTTAACCTCTCCCCATCAACCGGCAAATACAGGATCCCCATTGCCTCCCCATTCTTGCTCCAAGGCCAGGAAGTGCTTCCTTGGCTGCTTGCCTGCCCCTCCCACCCCTGCCCCCACCCCTGTCTCTGCCCCACACTCCCACTTACCTGAGCCCATCTAGCTCGGTTTCCAGCCGCCTCCGCTCAATCACCAGCCCCACCGTGTCGGCAAACCTCTGTGGGGAGTGGGGGATCCTAGCCGGCAGGAGGAATATCTGCAGTGGTGGCGACAAGGTGTCAGCAAGACTTGCATCCCCCACGGAGACCTCAGTGCCTATGGTGTCCTGGCCTCCCCGCTGACCACAGGGTCCGGCCCAGCCCACTTCTCTGCCCAGCCTCTACCAGGGAGCCGGAGAAAATGTTGGGCTGTGCTGAGGATGGGTCAGCCCAGAGGAGGAAGATCCTGAGGATGGGGTGGGGGCAGGTAGGGTGGGCAGGAGGGCGGAAAAAGGCGGGAGGGCAAGATCTTGACCTAACCCAGGATGAGTGGTCTCGGTCAGTTCCTGTTCTGGTGGCCCTTCGCCTCCCACCCCCTGGGGCCTGCTTCACCTCTCCCTGCCGAATGACCACATCCCGGTGCTTCCCTCGCTCCAGGACTCGGAGAACCATGTCGCCGTCCAGCTGGTAAAACACCTGTGGGACAGGACAGCAGACAGGGGTTCAGACCTCCTCACTCCTTCTAGGCCCTTGGCCTGATTTCGGACGAGGAAACCCGAGAAAGTTCCCGAAGCCCTCGGAGTTTATGAGCAGCTCTGGCATTCCTGCCCTGAGGCCCCAGTCTCCCCCTGACATGTGCCACAGACAGAAGTGTCAGTGACACACAAGGGCCACTTCTTGACATGAAGTGACGACCAAAGTACCCAGGGCACAACAGCTGGTGTGTGGCCTGGGGGCAGGAGGCCGTGCCTGTCCAGATCCCTCAGGAGGCTCGCTGAGTAAATGGTGGGCTCCCTGCTGGAAGCTGGGTTGGGCTGGGGTTGTGGGGGACGGGAGGTCTCACCTCCTGCTAGCTCCCTGGGGTGGGGGGCTCCTACTGCATTTCCCCTGTTCCATCCTACGTCCCCAATTAATGTGTTTGCTGAGATCACCCCCTGGAGCTGAGAGGGGGAGGCAGACACATTTTCTCTGCACCAGTCATGCCTTACAGGGGTGTTAAATGCCCCAGCCACATAGTCGAAGGGGTGTTATTAAAAATAATAATTATTATTATCATGTAAGGAGTTAGAAGTGATAGAGGTCCTTGTCCCAGCATCTACTAAGAGAAATCAAGCTGAGCTCAGGGAAACTAGAGGAATGTGGCCGTACAGTCTGCCAGAGGGACGCACCAGCACACCCCTCTGGAGGGCATTGGGCTACAGGCAGGAAGAGCCTCCACAGCCCGCAGCCGCTCAGGTGGCCAGAGGGGTTGCTTTGGATGTGGGACCTTCAATGCCGACACCAACAAAGTCCAGGACGAACCAGCACAGTGGCCACCTCACACTCCCGAGCCAGTGATTCCCTGTCCAGGAAGGTGCTGTGCTGAGTCAGGAAGGCACCTTGCTCACATTGTACATGCGAGGCTGTGTCGTCACCGCACATGGTGGTTAACAGCACAGACGCCAGGGCCACCTGGCCCTCCGCTCAGCCGGCTCACCATGCGCCCTGGGTCAGTTCTGTCAGCCTTTCCGTGCCTCTGTTTCCTTATCCATAAAAACGGCAGAGCCTGCTCAGAAAGTTGCTGTGAAGTCTGCCTCAGATGCTGCACACAACGTGCCCGCCACCGTCAGTGACGCAGGGTAAGAAAACAGTGCTGATAGTAGTACAGGGGACATGCCACTATTTTAGGATAGAGTCAAAACAGGGGACATTATGCAACCATCAAAAACTAGTTTTGAATAACCGTTAATAAGGTGGCAAAGTGGAAAGTGCTAAAGTTATCACTATCACGTTAAAGATCCAAAATCGCACCCAGCAGGATTCTAACCATGTAACCAAGCGTGTGAGCACGAGCGCGTCCACGGTGGTCAGATTCCCTGAGCGATGGGATTACGAATGAGGTATACATTCGTTTTCCTATATTTCACATGTTTTTTACAATAAACAATATTTACTTTTATTATTAAAAACAACCAGTGCAAGTTATTTAAAAACAATTAAAAGAAAAAGAGACCTCCCAGGCTCTCTTAGGGAGAAATTCTGCAGCCCCACCCCATCCACGGGCCAGCTGGGAGGAAGCACCTGTGGGGATGGGGCTGGGGTTCTCTCAAGGGGAGAGGAAGGAAGAGCCCAGAGAGCGTAGGGAGGGGCCATAGCCCTCAGGCCCTGCAAATATCAGGGAAAGCTGGGGTGGGGTAGGGGCCGGAGTGGTGTCTGGGTCAGATTCAAACCCTGTGCAGGCAGGTAAAAGGTGTTAGTAGCCATCAAACAAAACCAAAGCAAGGAAGTAGAATTCTTCTCAGTCTTATCTCTCTGCCCAGAAGCCTTCCTTGTGATGAGGGACAGGCCCGGCTGGGAGCAGAGGTGCAGATCCAGAACAGCAGAAGATGCCAAACAGCCCTGGGCAATCCGAAAGGAATCATACTGAATTTGGAAGTAAATAATGTTGGGGGCCTGGTGCTGGCTAGAAGATTAACGGTCCCTGTGGGCAGATATTAAATTGAATCTGAGCTCTGGTGCCTGGAAAGGCCTTACGGGCAGGATAGGCGGGAGAGGGGCTGGGGTGCCAAGAGCCAATGCATATTAAGTACGTCCTGTGCCTCGGGCTCTGTGCACGTACTCTGCGTACTTTGAACCCCCCTACCAGGCAGGGGCAGTATCATGTGCCGTAAGGAAGCAGAGTGGTGACACGATGTGACCTGTCCAAGATCACATGGTTAGGGAGACTCAGACTCCCACCCAGGCTGGCACATTTGCAGCCTGGGCCCCCTCACACCTGTGCCGTGAACAGAAGGACTGGGGTAAGTGGAGCAAGCGTGGTGGGTGAGCCATGGCACCCAAAGGGCTGTGGCTGAGGCCTGAGCGCAGTGAGGAGGAAAGTTTGGCTCAGTGACCCCCTTCTCTCACCAGGGGGAGGGGTATGGGCTGTGGGGCTGAGTGGCTCCTGCAGTGCAGCCTGGCGTCTCTGCAGGCTCTCCTGGGTGGGGATGGGCAGGAACACGAGGGTGCTGACCCTCCCAGGGCCTTTGCCTAGAACTCTCCTCCGTCTCAGGTTGGGCTGGAGCCTTCACAAACCCACCTCTAGCCAAATTCTCCCAGGCCACCCGCATTGGGACAGCTGCTCAGGCCAGTACTCCTTATCTGTCAGCCACCCAGCTAAGGCAGGGCTTGGCCTGGGTCCCTAAGTGGACACCCATCCCCCAGAGTGGCATGGGGAGACACCGAGGTGGTGGTGGTGGCGAAGAGGTGGTAGGGGGCAAGA